>NC_069124.1:70182151-70503901 GCF_026914265.1 Mya arenaria
TTCAATAGGTACCACTGATAAATAAAAACCAATCAAATTTCACACGACAAACAAAGAACTTAAAAGCTATTTACATTTAAAACACACCAAATTATGAAAAAATGACAAAACACACCAAACTTACAGTATTAAATTGAGCACACACTTTATTGAAGGCATCTATCCAGCGAGCGCGGGCGGGGGATGGTCGGAGGACGGAGCCCCGCCGATCGTACAGCAGGTCTACATCGCTGTACTCCTGCGTGCTCTGCTGGCTCACATTTGTGGAAGACCGACTATTCAATGGACTGCAAATGAAATCACAGTGTTTTTCTTACATACATAATTACTAGTAAGTTTGAAGAACAAAAAGGTTAGTATTACCCAGGCTTGGGGACAGGATCATCATTTTTAAACAAGACATTACACATTGGAACTCAACAACATAAATAAATGATATAAACTTCAACAATGCCATAGAAGAAAACATTGTCAAAAAAAAAACATCAGCAAATCATCAATAACAATAAATAATGGTTGAAAGTATTTATGGACCAATTGGATGACAGTATTTTTCGAAATATTCAACATTTAATTTCCATATTGATTAATGTTTTACTTTCCATGCTAATTAGTTGAATCATAAAAGGATATTATAATGGCCAAAACAGTTTATCTGACTATTTTGTCACATATTGCGCCATACTTCTATAACAGTGCTGTAATAAGTATGAGTATTTGCCATAATTTCGTGTTGTGTTCTGCTTAATTAGATTACACAGTATTTTAAATATTTTAAAATGCACAGTTTGCTTGGTTGTGATACTGACTTTTAATACTAGAATGCATGAATCACCAAATAAAAGAGCTTTGAATGCAGATGACAAAGCTTGTCCATTAGTCATTAGTCACCTTTTTTTGCCTGATAACCTATCTTTAAACACTGAAGATGGTAGTTTAAGATTCGTATTCAGTACGGGAGTAACAAGTCTTTAACTGTTTAAATCAATGTTCAACATCATTTCATGGCAATAATAACGCAACCATGATTGTCATACATGAAAGACATATGAGCACTCTGAAGATTTTCATGAAAACACAAACAAAAGGTCCTAAAATGCATGGTCAAGATACAGCCTGGACAAGGATCATTCAGACCGTTGACCTCTAAGGTGTGACCTTGACCTTTGAGGTATAGAACTGGGTCTTGTGCACAACATGTCAACATATCATGTTGAATCTTCATGGCAAGTATATTCCTATAATGAATGGTCAAGATACAGACCAGACAAGGTTTAGTCTAGACGGCGCACTACTACCATTGTGACAATTATGTCTCACTCACCACATACGGGCTCAACAAAATAAAATATCCAACCATATAAGTTACCATTTATTTTCAGGTCTAATTAAAAATTGGTCATTCACCTAGCTATGCTTAAACATTTATTTTTCACAAACAATCCAAAATAAACAATAACCTATACTTAACCTTACAGCAGTTATCATATATGTAGTTGTTTAGACTAGTCTCACCATTCTACAGGTACCAGTGTGTATTCCCAGGTCTTACTGTATCTACAGCAACAAACACTGAGCACCATTCTCCACTCGTTATACATTCACACACTCACAAGTCTTTCCAAGTCCAGTCGGAACCATCAAAGATGATAAAATTAGCGACTATGATGGCTTATTTTGTACATTTATGTGTCCATTTACATCTTTGGCTTTACATATACACAGGCATTAACAATTTCCTTAACTTAGTATAAGACAATATCTCAATAATCTGCAAAAAAACTGCTGTCCCATTTGTCCGAAAACAATTTAAAAATTGTATATGTTATTAGGAAAAAATTGTCACTAAAAAAGTAGGCTTGTCATATAATTCATGTAATACTGGAATGACAGGGGGCTGTATTATTGTCATTAGACACAACAAAGCTTGTGTGGTCACTGCAGGCGTTATTTCATATTTTATCACTATAATATATGCAACAGATGTTTATGAATTGTGTATTTTTTGTTGAATTACCGGCTTGAAAATTATCACTACTTGAAAGCTGTTATTAAAAGTTCACTGTGTACCATACTCCTATTTAAAGGAGCTCTAATTAAATGAACAATTTCATTTCGGACAGTAAGGCAGCTTACTGAAAGTGAAATGAACTTTTGTTTCAATAAGATTTCATCCTTAATTTTTTATTTAGTAACTACTTCAATGAAATCACTAGGAGACAGATTAGACCTATATGAACTCAGGAAAATATTTGTCATAAAAACCTATTCTACATGTTGTTGGACTTTTTAGTAATATAAGAAATCCTTGGTATTGTGAAGGACAATGATGCTAATCTTGAGTGTTGAGTTAAATCCATGAATTCTACCTGAATCTTGAGTGTTATGTAATACAATGGTAGTCATATGATCTAGTGTTACATATATGACAGCCTACCTGAATCTTGAGTGTTATGTAGGACAATGGTAGTCATATGACCTAGCCTTACACATATGACGGCCCTACCTGAATCTTGAGTGTTATGTAGTACAATGGTAGTCATATGATCTAGCCTTACATACAAGCTAGTCCTACTTGAATCTTGAGTGTTATGTTGTACAATGGTAGTCATATGATCTAGGCTCTAGCCCTACATACAAGACAGCCCTACCTGAATCTTGAGTGTTGTGTAGGACAATGGTTGTCATGATCTAGCCTTACATACAAGCTAGTCCTACTTGAATCTTGAGTGTTGTGTAGGACAATGGTAGTCATATGACCTAGCCTTACACATATGACGGCCCTACCTGAATCTTGAGTGTTATGTAGTACAATGGTAGTCATATGATCTAGCCTTACATACAAGCTAGTCCTATTTGAATCTTGAGTGTTATGTTGTACAATGGTAGTCATATGATCTAGGCTCTAGCCCTACATACAAGACCACCCTACCTGAATCTTGAGTGTTCCGTAGGACAATGGTTGTCATGATCTAGCCCTACATACAAGACAGCCCTACCTGAATCTTGAGTGTTGTGTAGGACAATGGTTGTCATAATCTAGCCTTACATACAAGCTAGTCCTACTTGAATCTTGAGTGTTGTGTTGTACAATGGTAGTCATATGATCTAGGCTCTAGCCCTACATACAAGACAGCCCTACCTGAATCTTGAGTGTTGTGTAGGACAATGGTTGTCATGATCTAGCCTTACATACAAGCTAGTCCTACTTGAATCTTGAGTGTTGTGTTGTACAATGGTAGTCATATGATCTAGGCTCTAGCCCTACATACAAGACCACCCTACCTGAATCTTGAGTGTTGTGTAGGACAATGGTTGTCATATAATCTAGCCCTACATACAAGACAGCCCTACCTGAATCTTGAGTGTTATGTAGGACAATGGTTGTCATGATCTAGCCCTACATACAAGACCACCCTACCTGAATCTTGAGTGTTATGTAGGACAATGGTTGTCATATAATCTAGCCCTACATACAAGACAGCCCTACCTGAATCTTGAGTGTTGTGTAGGACAATGGTTGTCATATAATCTAGCCCTACATACAAGACAGCCCTACCTGAATCTTGAGTGTTGTGTAGGACAATGGTTGTCATGATCTAGCCATACATACAAGACCACCCTACCTGAATCTTGAGTGTTATGTAGGACAATGGTAGTCATATGATCTAGGCTCTAGCCCTACATACAAGACAGCCCTACCTGAATCTTGAGTGTTGTGTAGGACAATGGTTGTCATGATCTAGCCTTACATACAAGCTAGTCCTACTTGAATCTTAAGTGTTGTGTAGGACAATTGTAGTCATATGACCTAGCCTTACACATATGACGGCCCTACCTGAATCTTGAATGTTATGTAGTACAATGGTAGTCATATGATCTAGCCTTACATACAAGCTAGTCCTATTTGAATCTTGAGTGTTATGTTGTACAATGGTAGTCATATGATCTAGGCTCTAGCCCTACATACAATACCACCCTACCTGAATCTTGAGTGTTGTGTAGGACAATGGTTGTCATGATCTAGCCCTACATACAAGACAGCCCTACCTGAATCGTGAGTGTTGTGTAGGACAATGGTTGTCATGATCTAGCCTTACATACAAGCTAGTCCTACTTGAATCTTGAGTGTTGTGTTGTACAATGGTAGTCATATGATCTAGGCTCTAGCCCTACATACAAGACAACCCTACCTGAATCTTGAGTGTTGTGTAGGACAATGGTTGTCATATAATCTAGCCCTACATACAAGACCACCCTACCTGAATCTTGAGTGTTATGTAGGACAATGGTTGTCATGATCTAGCCCTACATACAAGACCACCCTACCTGAATCTTGAGTGTTATGTAGGACAATGGTTGTCATATAATCTAGCCCTACATACAAGACAGCCCTACCTGAATCTTGAGTGTTGTGTAGGACAATGGTTGTCATATAATCTAGCCCTACATACAAGACAGCCCTACCTGAATCTTGAGTGTTATGTAGGACAATGGTAGTCATATTATCTAGCCCTACATACAAGAGAGTCCTACCTGAATCTTGAGTGCTGTGTAGGACAATGGTATTCATATGATCTAGCCCTACATACAAGACAGCCCTACCTGAATCTTGAGTGTTGTGTAGGACAATGGTTGTCATGATCTAGCCTTACATACAAGCTAGTCCTACTTGAATCTTGAGTGTTATGTTGTACAATGGTAGTCATATGATCTAGGCTCTAGCCCTACATACAAGACCACCCTACCTGAATCTTGAGTGTTGTGTAGGACAATGGTTGTCATATAATCTAGCCCTACATACAAGACAGCCCTACCTGAATCTTGAGTGTTATGTAGGACAATGGTGGTTGTCATGATCTAGCCCTACATACAAGACAGCCCTACCTGAATCTTGAGTGTTGTGTAGGACAATGGTTGTCATATAATCTAGCCCTACATACAAGACAGCCCTACCTGAATCTTGAGTGTTGTGTAGGACAATGGTTGTCATGATCTAGCCATACATACAAGACCACCCTACCTGAATCTTGAGTGTTATGTAGGACAATGGTTGTCATATTATCTAGCCCTACATACAAGAGAGTCCTACCTGAATCTTGAGTGCTGTGTAGGACAATGGTATTCATATGATCTAGCCCTACATACAAGCTAGTCCTACCTGAAATCTTGAGTGCTTTGTTGGGTCATGGATGAGAACCTGCTGCCGTGACTGATCTGGCTCTCGTGAGGGCTTCTGTAGAAAACACAAAGGTTGATGATCATATGATCACCACAAGCTGTTTTCATAAACAATACCTACATGTTTTTAAATGTCTTTCAAAACCATTGTTTTCCAATCACAACAAAACAGCCATGTTTTTGAAACATCTGTTGTTATAATGTATTTCACAATATGTTCAAAAATGTTTTCTCATCATATAAAAATTACAATCATCTCTCCATATCAAAAAAATAAAATAAAATATTCATTGATCAATGTACAAAACAAAAATACTCAGTCACTTTAGAGCTGTCACTGGAGTGAGGGATACCCCAACACACTGCCTGGACACAGGAATGGTAAACTATTTCAATTTGCCATTTCATTACCATTTTGAAAAGGGCAGTAACTTTCTCAATCATTTGTGGATTGTAACCCAACTTGTGTGCCAAAAATTATTTACATCCATTTCACCTGTTAAACCTATGTACCTAAAAGGGTTTAAACTGTTAATATTTTGATCACCTTTGTCCAGACACCATATTTTTGGCAAATTCTGTAAAAAAGTTGCAGTTAAAAAGGGACCATAACTCCATCCAAAGTTGGTAGTTCATAACCAAAGTCAATATTTACCTGTATTTTATGGTGTATTTTATGAATACAAAAAATGATTAACATCTGTGAATCATTTCAAGAATTTTGTCTGGACTGTACTGCGGACAAATTCCTTGTTTCAAGGGGTTCATTATTACTCAATCAAAGTTATTTCGTAGTTTTAAGTGAAAGTCATAGTGACTTTTATTTTACGGTGTTACATGACTTGTGTACCAATTTTTTTTAGATCTGTTGACCTTGTTTTGACATCTGGACAAAACCAACAGACCAACCGACCGACATGTTAACTCCTATATACCCCTCAAGACTTAGTTTTGTAAAATAAAAAAAAATCATGATAATGTAGTTAGAGCATTGTTTATCGACAGTAAAGTAATGAATATTCGTACGTACCCTTGTCTTGGTACAGATGAAGGGACATTATGTCTGGGATAGGGACGACTATTGTATGAGAGGATTTCTGAGTCTGTGTCACTGCGCCCATGCACATGGTATGGGCTGTTTGGATCACGCTCTCTTGGAAAATGTTGAGATTCACGTGGTGTAAATATATCTGATAAACGCTCCTGTGAATCATATCTACTCTCTCTTTCATAATGAGAGTCACTGTGTCTAGAATCCAGTGTATCACTGTGTCTGTATCTTTCTCTATCTTTATCACTTTTTATACTATCTTCGTTCGTTAATGTCCGTTCATATTCGTCTTGTGAATACATATAATCCTCCTGGTCATAGTCATAATCAAAGTCACGATTTGAGCTGTGATGTGATCTTCTGTCATAATCACGACTGTCATAGTAGTTATCCTGATCATAATGATCATTGTGTAAAGACCTCTCATACTCTGTATCTGACCGCTCATAGTCATAGTTATCCGATCTTCGATCAAACTCCTGCTCAAATGACTCAGTCCGTTCAAAGGAATTCCTTCGATTGTAAGCAATATCATCTCGTTCAATTGATCGCTGGTCGAATGCATCAACCTGTTCGCAGGATCCACACCTATCAAACTCATCAATTTGATCACAAGAACTTCGAGGCCGATCATATTCGTCCTGGTCAAATGAGTCCTCATAAGATCGGTAATCCTGCCTGTATCCATTGCCATTTTCACGGTGCAAAGGATAGTTGGGTTCCCCTCGGAACTGGTGGGCTGAGCTGTTGTGTTGGTGGGGCAACGGATAGTTTATGTCACTCGTGTAATCACTGTCTTCAGACATTCCCGCTGAAATATTAGTCAACACTTAAGTCTATTATATAAATAATCCTACTGTTCCATAAAATGAAATAAGAAATTTGAAAAATGACAAACACCATCGACAAAAACAAAATCTATGAAAGTTTAAAGTATCCAAAAGTCACAAGAAAACTAATGATTTATGAAATATTGCAAGGCACAGCATTGGAATTTCCATGACAATTTTTATCAAACATTTCTCCTTGTACATCAACTATCAATTTATATCTGCCAAATTCATAAAGTCTGTATTTTATAAACAGCCAAGAATCCATTAAAACTCAATCAAATTCTTACACTGTGAATAACTCTGTCTCTTGGACAACTCCTTATTTTGGAGAATCTGGAAAGACAGGATTAGAACATGATATCACATGATTTTAGCAGCATTCATGGGGGAGGTGCATGACAAAATATAGATTATACTGAGAGTAGATCCTATAAACTATTTGTCTACAAGATTGTTTTCAATAGATAAAAACACCCCTCAATCTTGGTTGTGTTGTGGGAAAGGCTTGTACTCTGGTTGAAATTGTCTAGAACAAAAACAATAATCTGACGGAGGAGAGGTCATATAACCAACTTGATACTTCTGTGTCTGCACAACTGTAATGAACTAGAAGTAATTTTTACGACTATATTGTTAACGATAAGATTTAAGCAGAGAAAGTCTGAAGAAGGTGTGATTATAAATATGGATTTGTAAAAATCTACTTTGCCCGATTTATGAGTAATTGTTCAACAGCTAATCCTGATATATGTCATATCTATTTCTTACTGATAGAAAAAGTTTAAATTATTTCAATGCCAAGTAAATTGCAAAAGTAAATATATTCAAAAACAATTGTAGATAGTATTATTAGTTATTAAAGTTTCAGACAGATAATGTTGCTGTATTCCTATCTTGGAAAATAAATACTAAAGAGAGTTCTGCAGTAATAAAATAGCTGTTGTAAGACAGCGCATTTGAATATACACCACTTGGTCTGTGAGATATATGATTATATGCATGAATGTGCAACAACTCAGTGAAGAAGCAAGTCTATTGAATAAACTGTTAATGAGATATGGCTTAAAATCCCAACTTGCCGGAAAACTTTAACCGGATGCAGACGCCAAAGTAGACGCCAGGTTGTGTAGAGAAGAGCCTTATGTTTTATGTTTTAATACTATAAGTTAAATGTAACATAATTTGTCCAACTAAGATGATTATATCTGTAAGTGGTGCGTTATTACCTCGGCATCCATGTTGTTGAGCTCTTCAAGTTTCTCCTTGAGCTTAATAGCCTCGTGTTCTGGAAGGTCGGCCACAGCTTCTGGAGGACATAACACACAAACATTGAGTGGACAAAAATGAATGATGACATATAAGCTAAGTTTTTTTTTTATATTAATAAAATTAGCTCTTTAACAAATAATAAAGAGAGAAAAAAATACGCATAAAAAATAGTGTGTTTTTTTATGATTAAATTAGCAGCCAGATTTAAATTGGTTACCTTTGGATGGAAATTACATGTGTTTGGAATTGCTTTTTCATACCAGAAAATCTAAAAAGAATTCTTTAATAACTGATGGTTAAAAAGTTCTTAGGTCAAATTGGAGTCGATAAGTACTCTTTAAGCTACACAACTGACCTCCTGCCACCCCATCCTCTCACTCAACTAAAACTTTTTTATATTGTTAAAAGTACCTCAATAATCGTTCATGACAGCAATTATATTATAATTGTATTCTGTTGTTTTTTCCTCATGTTGTGCATTGAGGAACAATAGAGAACTATTTGTACTTGAATGTGTTTCATGCGTGTTAACCATTAAGAGATGGCAATAAATTAATATTTTAAAGAAAACAAGAAGATTAAACAAACAGGGCTATCATCAGTTGGTAATTAGGAAGATAATTGATTACAAAATCAATATTGTGTAAAACTGGTAAATTCTTTGATATGGTCACAATTTTATTTTGATTGGTCACTATATACATTCAATAATAATTATTAACAATTATTAACCAATTAAATTCTTTAAATATGCAAACTAGCCAAAAGATGAGGACAACTGATCAAAGTGTTTATTAATTGGATTCAGGACAACCACATGCCATCTTTTTATGGAAAATCGATGCTAACAAGGAATTTTTCCTACCTATTATTATTTATTTTTAAACTAAAATGCACTTTGCATTTTGAAATTTTCAATACCATTTGAAGGACAATTATAGTGATCAAAGTATACAGTGGTGATTAACAAGATGTTGATACAAAACAAACAGATACATGAACAAAAGCCTTCACTGTTACTCTCTTTTATTCAGGTCTGAAGGCAAACATGGGCATTGATTGGCCTTCACAAATCCATGAATACATGCACTTTATCTCTAAATCATACTTTCCAGCTCGTTTCATTGAGTAAACAATACATCAAGATTTCAATTCCAGTTTTACCCCTTCTGTGAACATAAATAATCAGGGAAGATTGTGGCGCTACTCTCATATGATTATTTCTAACAAGAATAAATGGATATTTTTTCAGCCACTGTTTGTTTTAGGAATTGATCAACAGCTATATGGAAATAATGTATATAATTAGCACTCTAAAACCACACTGAGCAATTTCATCCCCAATATCTCTTGAAATAGTTTTTTGGTAAGAATGTTTTGCAATTATGTTCGGGAAGTTTTCATTATTGTGAAAATAGTATGTACAGGAAGTTTTTAATAAATATTGTGTTTTTAAATCTTAAAAAGTATGTCCAGGAAGTCTTCATTAATTATTGTGTTTTGAAACCTTAAATAGTTTGTACGGGAAGTTTGTAATAAATATTATGTTTTGAAGCCTTAAATAGTTTGTACGGGAAGTTGGTAAAAACATCTTTTGTTTTGAAACCTTGCATAGTATGTATGTGAAGTTGGTAATAAATATTGTGTTTTGAAACCTTAAATAGTTTGTACGGGAAGTTTGTAATAAATATTATGTTTTGAAACCTTAAATAGTTTGTACGGGAAGTTGGTAAAAACATCTTTTGTTTGGAAACCTTGCATAGTATGTACGTAAAGTTGGTAATAATTATTATGTTTTGAAACCTTAAATAGTATGTTCATGAAGTTGGTAATAAATATTGCGTTTTGAACCTAAATAGTTTGTACGGGAAGTTTGTAATAATTATTGTGTTTTAAACCTTAAATAGTTTGTACAGGAAGTTTGTAATAAATATTATGTTTTGAACCTTTCATAGTTTGTATGGGAAGTATGTAATAAATATTATGTTTTGAACCTTAAATAGTTTGTATGGGAAGTTTGTAATAATGATTGTGTTTTAAAAGCTTCAATAGTTTGTATGGGAAAATTATGATAATTATTGTGTTTTGAAACCTTAAACTGGTTTACCTTTAAGGAATTGCATGTAACTGTCATCTGCTCAGAATACAAAATGGGCTATGTAATAAAACTTCAGGTTTTAAGGTGACTGTGAATCTAGGCACACACAGGACAGATTTGGTGCCATCTGCATGTTCCACAGTACACTTTATAATTGGCTGCTTCATTTTCCTCCAGATACGGATAGACATCAATTTGTCTGGGAGGCTTATAGGTGAAGACAGCGCATTGTTCTAACAAGACAAATTGGCAACTTGCATTTGTAGAAAAGTAGTAAAAGCATATTGTGTGCAGTTTAACGTGGTTACACATAGTATTATTGTTAACGTGAATATACAACTCTTTGACCAAGTCAGACAGTTTCATTGTATGTCTACACTTATCTTCGCAGTAACCTATGGAATGACTTATTGCTGACAGCTTTCACACGTTTGCACAAGTTTATTAGTTGTTAAAAAAGCTCATAAAAGGTGCATCATCCCAGAAATATTCTTATGATTATTCCTCCTTCGTTTCACTAACCAGTTCTGCCATTGTCCATGACCTACTGATATTCTTCCTGACTTTAAGCAAGAAGTGGGATCCAGATAACCTACCGTACGGTATCTCAAAGCGAGCTTCAATGAGGACGCTGTGTCCAGTGGGGTAGCGGGTGCCCTTGATCTCCCCATTCTGCATTATAAGCTCACTATCTAGTGTCATCCACTTCCCCTCACCCTCCTGGAAGAACAATATAAACATATAAGGTCAGTGTAGGTGCCAGAGAAAATAACCTCCGTATGAGAAGGACAAAGAGACAGAGATCAGTATAGTTCTGAGGCACGCAGTGACCATGACCTTGAAGCTAGTGACCCAGGTCTTGGTGCAATACATCGTCATCTTGTGATGGGAAATTCTGCCAAATTATTTCGAAATCCTACAATGACTGAAAAATTTATGGGCAGGACACATGATTTTTTTACAAGTTAGATTTAAAGCCCTTTATATGGATCAAAATATATTTCCACAAACATTACGTGTACTATGTGCATAAACATTTACATTAATTTTCATTGACCAACTGGGGAATTTGAGAATTCCAGCTTATTTCATTACAGAATCTGTTCGTTCTCTGTACTCAAACTCATTTTACAGTCCAGAAATCGCACATTTAGCATGGCACAGTCGTCCCCTGACATTACATAATTACAAATTATATCTGAACTTCATGGGAAATACTCCTGTTTTTAGATTTTATTAAATAATTAAGTACTGTATTCTAGGCATTTTACATCTGACTTCCCACCAAATCTAGGGCCTTCTTTGTTAATGTTTTATGGTCTTTGATTTCAGAAAAACTCTAAAACCAGAAAAATCAATCCCTCTCCCTTTGGCTCTTTTACAAAAGTGATTTAGCCCTCGTCCCACAGACCTGTCCCAGACTGAAATTTGGCTGATGTGGGATCAGATCCTTATTGGATCCGGGCTTATCCAGATTTAAACTTGCCATGGTCATCCTGTACCATCTGGGACCATGCAGGAGGATTTTTCAATGCAGGGTAATCTGGGACAGTAAGTTTGCACCGGGAAGTTTGGTAGTGGCACTGTGTTGATCCAGGGCGATCCGGCATGTTATATTGGACACGGATCAACCCGGGGCTGTTAGTGTTGGGTCTGGGACAGTCCATAGCTGATCCAGAATGTCATCCCTGTCAATATTGTGTTTGTCAGGGACAGTTGGAGGTGCTGCTGTGATGGAACTGGGCTAATGCATATTGGCTCTGTGTTTATCTATTTTGGTCCCGTGTTGGGTCCAGGCTAGTCCGATGTTTTGCGATCAAAGAGGGGCCGTCGACTCAATTTCACCCAGGACCAACCAGGACCACTCCAGGTCAAGATAGCTCCAGATCCGGGATGTTAATGTGGGGTGGTCTGTGTTGGGTTCCGCTTTGATGTGACTGTTGCTTTACAGAGTGATTATCAAACAAATTGATTTGCAAACTAATATCAATTAGTTATATAACAGCAAAAAGTTGCTTATATTATGTATAAGAACCCCGATTGATAAATAAGATTCTGGAATTTTATTGAAATATAGAATAATGAAAACAAACAGATATTACAGAAAAAAAGACAAAAAATACAAATCTAAGGCAGAATGTCACATCAAAGAAAACAGTGTTCTAATATGAGCAAAGATCATATAAATGCTTTAAAATGTCAACTTTTTTTATATTTATGTAATCCAAAGAGTAATTTAGTTAAGACAGACACATATGTTATGTTATTGTAATAGACATGCACACCAACACAAAGCCTGCTGTGAAAAATATATATCTTAAATATTCTCATTATAACTCATTATCTTGTATTTTTATTACATTGTAAAATATATTAATATTTATTTGTGACTGAAAATGTTTTATTTTTCACATCTCTAGAAATTTAATATTAATTTAATTTCAACAGTCACTTATGTACTGGCTGTATGAAGAAAAAGGGAAAATTGACAAACTGAAAATAGATTTAACCTTCAGAAATCTGTAGAACTTATGTAATATGACAATATAGTCAAATATTGTACCATTTAAAGCCTTTGAACAAGCTTCAAACAGGCTTCAAACAGTGCATGGATTGTTAAGGTTAATTAAACAGCATACCACATTTGTCCTTATACCCTAGTAGGGACTTTTTGTTGGTATTGTGTCTGAATCTGGATTTGAACTGAAAACTTCTGCCGTAAATATCGCATCCATCGCAATTTTGTTTCCAGCTCAATTCTGCTGACATCTTTTAAACAAGCCACTATTCTACTGTGGATTACACAAAACTAAACAATACATATATATTATAAACACTACAATTTTGTTTCATAGGTTTAATTTTACCATGCATGTTGATAAGGACAAATATGGTAGTCTATTTATAGATTGGCTTACTTTATTATAATGGCCAATACTATAGGATAATTTCATTCTGTCAGGGAATATTTCCTTGTACACTTTAAAGTACATTTCATTAATTAACAAGCACACTTTGCAAATATGAAATATCAATGTGGCTACAAAATAACATGATGATGCTCAGATTTAAAACTCTCTAAGCATTTTGCTATCCTTAAATCAGTTATATTGTATTAGGTGCCCAAAACAATCAATTGTCATACAGGGACTGGTTTCAATGAAGTTCTTTGTCATGGTACCCAGCACTGTTACCCAGCAGCACACTGTTACACAGGAAGCTTAATACAATGCCATACATGGTATATACCTTCTACTGACTCATCTGTGCTGTATAGATGCTTTGTTTTGTGTAGCAGACAAAAAATTATAACTTTTTAAAGTGCAATAATAGACCCATTTAAAAAAGAAATAAAGTAAATTTTGATTGGTATAATAAAATGAATATTGCTCCCCTTGAGGGTAACAGTTCATCTTGTCAACCCTCAGCAAACACTTTCAACCTCCACTAAAGCCTTGGACAACAGTCAAGGGGGGCAATATTTATATTATATCTTAGTGCCATGTGTTCATTATTTTGCAACCAATTTGTGTGAATAAAACTTATAGCCAGTATGAAGAATGAACTCAAAATGTAGGAAACAAAACAGTCACCATGTTGCCACCTATGACGTTTAAACAGATTTACGATTGTTTGAGATAAGAAAAATATTGACCAAGATCCTTTAATGAAGCAGGTCCCAGATCGTTGTTATGTGCAATTACTTCCCTTGGGTTAAAGGCTGCACACAAAAAACCACCATTTCAAACATATATATGCATTACCTTTCATCACAATAAAACAGTTTCAATTTTTCTCTCTGTAAATTAGATCATTATCATAATAAGATGTAAGCATTCCATGTACAATTAAGATTTTCATTTCACAAGCATTTGCAATTTTTTTTAATTTTTTATGTCTGGTAAATCCATATAATTTTGGTATCATTTGAAAGGGAATTGTTAACTGATGACTAATTTATAAAAACATGACTCAAACATTTTTCATAGAAGACCCTGTTGTAGTGTATATTTTTGTTCTTTAATTTATTTGAGATCAAACATGATATGACCTTTTTTGTATTTTTTTTAAGGAAAAAAATGCTATCTGTAATTGTTTTTATCGGTATAACTCATTATCAACACATAGAACCCTTTCACCTGACACCAAACTTATATGGGGTCACCTGGGATCTGAGATTCACATAATTGTACCTATGATATTGTAAATATTTATACTTTTATTCAAGATGTCTAAATTATAAGTATGATTGAGTTCATTTGAAATCATGGATACATTTACACACAAACCTTTCTGTCTTTAAAAGAACACAGTATTGAAATACCAAAGAAAGGCTTAATTATTCTGTTTACCAAAAAACATACTTGTAGTTATTTACATTTTTGTAAAAGTAAATGGCAATAATAATCTGACAAAAATTGCCCTTGTTCCAGACCCAGTGTCCAGCTGGTCAGTTGTTACCTGGTTGGAAAAGTGGACACTGCGCAGTGGCAGCCAGTGGAGCCCTATCAACTTGTCCCAAAGCATGCCCTTGTTCCACACCTCAATAATCATCCCTGCATCCAGCCGGTCAGTCTCACTGAAAATATGCATAGGTGATACATGGTAAAATATTAAAAAAAATTGTGCAAACATAAATTACGTGCATACCGGTACCCTAAATCTTTCAGGAATGAATCAATTATAAACAGCTATCATGAATCTGGTAAAACTGATATGATCCAAACGAGAGTTGAAACCATAGTTACTCAAAGTGGAGGAAGCCAAATAGACGACTTTATAGTACTCAATAACATTTAGACTTCACAAAAGACTGCACTTGCAAAATTAACTGCAATTCTTCAAATCCACCTAACAACCATTATTGGAGTTTATGCCACAGCCTCATAACAAATATCCCAAGAGACAGCATGTGAAACCTATCAAATAATAATTATTAGGATTACAGACCCATCATATCAGTATATTTACATCAGTAGACAAGCTGGCAGAGCTGTAATGGCAACAGACCAAGTAAAGGAACTTATATAGCAGTATTAAATAGTTAGTCATGAATTTTCTTTATTCACTTGTGCCTTGGAAAAGAAAGATGTCTGATACATTTTGGGTAGAATTAATTCAGAAGGGTTTCAAGTAAAAGGCCATTTTTACAGAGACCTGCTAAAGGCTGAACCCTGTACAATCAATACAACAGGTGACTTTTTGAAAACAGCCAGACTACATTCATTATCATGGTCAATGGTGTCATTTTAACTGGCCACTGTTTCCAGTATGTGGTTACAGATTCCCAAGAATGTGTGGGTGTCAAACATGACAGATCAGGAAAAAATCCTATTGACATAATTCCTGCTTTTTTATTTCAGTAATTAATTAAGTACTTCAGCGATGGAAAAATGCACAGGGATATTACCAGTCACGCAATTTTCAACCATTTCATCCCTGTGATTATCATTTGCAAAAAACATAGTTTTAAGCGAATGCAAAACAAGGAAGAAGTTTTACAACAATGAAATATTGCTTCTAACTAGAAAGCTCTATGGGAAATCATGATGAATGTGTTGAAGTTTGCAAGAAATATCATAAAACCCTGACAATATCTCTGCAATTAAATTCTGACAAGCCCAAACAATTCTCAAATAAATACTTCACTTTTATAACTCGTACTTTAAACAAAGCACGTCAAAGAAAAATGTGATTAACTACATGAATCCTAGAATAGCATAGCCAATTTCTCTTATGACTAGAAAAAGTTGAAATAAAGTGTTAAGTTCACCATCCGTGATACTAATATGGTGTTGCAGCCAACTGAAACCTGTCTCAAGTACAAAGTCTCTAAGGCATCAAAGAAATTTACACATGGTCGTCATTCATGGATGCTGGTATCTGTTGATTGAGTCTTCCATAAAACCACCCATCTTTCATCAATAAACTGGCTCCCATCAATACCAGGATGGTCAAAGACTGCTGCTTGAAGTTGAACCAGACCAGAAGACTCATGATATTAATGTAATAACACAATTTAAATACAGTACATCATAAACATTACAGCAGCAGGGCTTATACTTATGGTATTGGGGGAATTTGGTTTGAATTCAATTAACATCTGAATTCCTTTCTACAAGGAATCTGACAGGTTTCCAGATGACCTCATTCAATATCAAAACCCAGGTTTGATTCAAGAAACTGGCCCTAAACTCTGTAAAGATATTTGACCGTTAATGAGAGCCTTGAAACTGGCATTGGCCCTTGCCCAGAAAGATATTAGCCATAACCCTGTAAGATATTGGCCCTAGCCCTGTAAGACAGTGGCCCTAACCCTGTAAGGTATGGGCTGTAGCCCTGTAAGACATTGGCCCTAACCCTGTAAGATATTGGCCCTAGCCCTGTAAGGTATGGGCTGTAACCCTGTAAGGTATGGGCTGTAACCCTGTAAGACATTGGCCCTAACCCTGTAAGGTATGGGCTGTAACCCTGTAAGACATTGGCCCTAACCCTGTAAGGTATGGGCTGTAGCCCTGTAAGACATTGGCCCTAACCCTGTAAGGTATGGGCTGTAGCCCTGTAAGACATTGGCCCTAACCCTGTAAGGTATGGGCTGTAGCCCTGTAAGACATTGGCCCTAACCCTGTAAGTTATTGGCCCTAGCCCTGTAAGACATTGGCCCTAACCCTGTAAGGTATGGGCTGTAGCCCTGTAAGACATTGGCCCTAACCCTGTAAGGTATGGGCTGTAGCCCTGTAAGACATTGGCCCTAACCCTGTAAGGTATGGGCTGTAACCCTGTAAGACATTGGCCCTAACCCTGTAAGGTATGGGCTGTAACCCTGTAAGACATTGGCCCTAACCCTGTAAGGTATGGGCTGCAGCCCTGTAAGACATTGGCCCTAACCCTGTAAGGTATGGGCTGTAGCCCTGTAAGACATTGGCCCTAACCCTGTAAGGTATGGGCTGTAGCCCTGTAAGACATTGGCCCTAACCCTGTAAGGTATGGGCTGTAACCCTGTAAGACATAATGGCCCTAGCCCTGAAATATATTAGCCATAACCCTATAAGATATTAGCTTTAACCCTGTAAGACATTGGTCCTAACCCTGTTAGATATTAGCCTTAAACCTTTTAAGATATTAGCCATAACCCTGTAAGATATTAGCCATAACCCTGTAAGATATTAGCCATAACCCTGTTAGATATTAGCCGTAACCCTTTTAAGATATTAGCCATAACCCTATAAGATATTAGCTTTAACCCTGTAAGACATTGGTCCTAACCCTGTTAGATATTAGCCTTAAACCTTTTAAGATATTAGCCATAACCCTGTAAGATATTGACCCTAACCCTGTAAGATATTTGACCATAATGAGAGACTCAAATAACATATTTATGAATTCTAAAAGGAGCACATTGTTGACAATGGCCAGGGTAAATCGTGGTTTACCATGCAATCTATAGAACCATCTTGTTCTGACATGGAAATGCCAAATAAAGAAAAGCAAAGATATCCACAGAAGGGTAATGGACAGATATTCCGGTACCCTGAGCTGGAGTGAGTAAACATGTGTACTAAATACATCATAATTGCATCAATATACGTTGATTTGGATTTTTTTACAGCTACAAACTCTGATTTGGAAGGGGCAAGGGTATAAAGGAAACTCCTGACATTGAACCGCTTTCCAAAACAACTACAAAACAAAAATTGTCAAGAAAAGAAATTTGTAAAATCAGTCATCAGTAAAATAATAACCCAATTTCGCCCTTCTATATGAGGGATATTTATATTATTAATTCAAGCTACTGCCCAATTTGCTCTGAAATGAATTCCTTAACTGCCTCCTGAAGATTTTAAGCAGGGTAATTACAAAGACATTGATGCAAATTTTAAGGCGGCCTGTTGGAACCTTGAAAGATTTGAACTCTCAGCAAAAAGCTTTCCAAATTAGGAAATTTAAACATAAATTCAATAATAACTCCCTCAATTTTCTGATTTTGTTTTCCTCACAAAATGATGATAGCACCACAATTTTCTGAGGAATTCTCTTGCAGACCACTTATAACAGTGGTGATATTTCTTGAGTTAATCATCCAATTTGGAGAGCAGATAATTCAGGTCATCCATATTCATTTAAGTCCTCCTACATTTAAGGGCTATTATGGAATAAATGCATCATTATGGTCTGCTGCCTGTGATTACACAGTTTAATCTATTTTAGTTTCTCTACTTTTCAAATTTTGAAAGACACACTCATGACACTACTGCCTAGCTGCTAGTCAACGGGAATCAAGGTGTGGGCTGGCCCTTAATTGAGAGGGTAACAAATGCTTTCACACAACAAAATGTTACAGTGCACTAAGAGGAAAGAAGCCAATGGCTATGCAAAACCAAACATGTTGGCATTCTTAAACATTAGACATAATAAATAAAACACAACAAAGATGCAATTGAGAGAATTACCTATTGATTTTAACATTACGGAAAGAAATACTGATTTCTGATAGGCAGCATGCCATCAAATCCAGACAAAATATACAGTCTGAAAAACACTCAAAGAGCCTAAGAGTGATTGCCTTCCATTTCTGACAATAATTCTTTATGCTTTGTAAAATAAGGCAGACCAATTTCAAAAATTAACCTTTTTGTAAGATTGTCTGCAATGCATTTTCAAATTTGCCATAAGACGTTTGGCAGTTAACCTTTATATAAAACTGTACTAAAAGACCAATTAAAGTGTCATGTTCATTTTCTCTAAACAAAACAGTTTTAACTGGATTAATCAGACCCTGACGTTTCAAAGCACTAAACTCTTCCTTTGGGAAAGTACATAAATTGTTAGTTGGCCTGACTGTTATTTTCGTTGGCCAAACTGGGCATCCTACTCCACAACTATTTCAGTCAGGGTTATAGGCTATATATATATATATATATATATTTGCTTCACATGCAGTTATAAGCATTCAATGTTTTAAGCCTAAATCTCAAATGGTTTATCTACCTATAATGGCCAAACTTTAAGTTTCACAAACCTTACAGATTTTGTTGAACAATAAATATGGGTCAAACAATCAATTTTTTACCTGGAAATACTTGTAATAATGCCAAAAGTCAGAAATATCTAAAACTGGACAACAGGAATATCATTAATGGAGATTTTATTCCAGGCCTAACAACCCTGTTTTCCCAAGTCAAACATAAAACACATCTATTGTGTCATAAAAGGACTATTAAAACCGAAGACACAATCCAAATTGTGTGGCACTACTTTGAGAACAGTTTTGCCTTAATTCTTGAATCCTTTCTATAATCATTACAGTTAAAATAACCATATTCACCAAAGTCTCGAGTCGGAATTTTTAATTGTTTCATAATCCTTAACAACATTTTATTGAAAAAAGATGTGTGTTTAATTGTAGAACAGATTATTTGTAAGAGGTAAATATTTTAAGCATCTAAAGTTTGCTACTATAATAGTACTTTTACAAAAGTTTTTATTTTTGCTTTTATGAGTCTGTGTTTCAAATTTAGACTCAAGACATTAGTGAATACAGTCCAGTAGACCCCTATATCATGAAAATACTGAAATCTTAATCTCAGTATTAACTCGTTTAACCCCATATATATATCAAGAGTCATTAAAAATAACATATATTTTTACACCTTATAAAAGTGCTTCTTTCATAGAATATATTGAATAACCCCATTATTCAAGATTCCTAGGTAAAAATATTCTACAGCCCAAAATTTATTCGAGTATAATTCTTTTTTTTTTCAACAATTACTTAAGAATACTCAATAACTTAAGAATACTCAATTACTTAAGAATACCATTTGCTCTTGAATTAGTTTTCTTTATTGACAAAATCTATTAAACAACACATTCTACGAGAAAACACGCTTTAAAAAAGAACAAGAGGGCCATGATGGCCCTAAAACGCTCACCTAAGCAAAGGGCCACAACTCTGTGATAAAACATTCATAAAAATGTTGCAATTTTAACATATCTTGACTGATGACGATGCCTTGTTTTATATTTGTAAAGGGTCATGCAATAAAGCTACCTTTTATTGAATTTGGCCTGGTAGTTTCCGAGATTTTTTAAAGCAAAACAGTAAGTCGGCCATTTAGTTGTTGTTGTTGTTGTTGTTGATGATCAATGTCAATGCCTTGTTGTATATTTCTAGAGGGTCATGCAATGAAGCTTTCTGTAAAGTTTCATTGAATTTGGACTGGTAGTTCCAGAGGAGATGTTTTTTAAAGCAAAACAGGAAGTCAGCCATTTTGTTGTTGTTGTTGTTGTTAATCAAGACCCCTTGTTGTATTTTTGTAGAAGGTTACCAAAGGAAGCTTCCTGTAAAATTTCAATGAATTTGGACTGGTAGTTTCAGAGGAGATGTTTTTTAAAAGCAAAACAGCAAATCAGCCATTTTGTTGTTGTTGCTGTTGTAGTTGTTGTTGATCAATCATGACCCCTTGTTGTATTTATGTAGAACGTCACCCAAGGAAGCTTCCTGTAAAGTTTCAATGAATTTGGACAGGTAGTTTCAGAGGAGATGCTTTTTAAAGCAAAACAGGAAGTCGGTCATTGTGTTGTTGTTGTTGTTGTTAATCAATCGTGACCCCTTGTTGTATTTGTGTAGAGGGACACCCAAGAAAGCTTCCTGTGAAGTTTCATTGAATTTGGCCAGGTAGTTTCAGAGGAGATGTTTTTTAAGCAATTGCTGATGGACGGACTGAGGGACGGACGGACGGACTGACAGACAGACGACGGACAAAGACCGATCACAATAGCTCACCTTGAGCACTTCATGCTCTGGTGAGCTAAATATATAAGATTTTAAATCATTCTTTTCTTTTATGAGGTTACAACATGAGTTGAGATTGAGATTGTTATTTGACTTTAGTACTTTCATGATATTTGGGCCTGGGGCATTCAAAAATGAGCAGAGTCAAGTCATGAGTTCAGACTCTGACTCAGAAAAGCACTTCTACTAAATTACAAAGAACCATCATTTATTCCCTTTGTTTAACAGAAATAAATGTCAGATCAATAATTAATACAATTCAGCAAATTTTATCAGCAATACTCAACAAGAAGGACATTAGAATGAAAAAAAGATTTACAGTTTTTGAGTCTTGTAAACTTGGCCCTAGGTCTGACACCAACAAATATTCAAACATACGTCCTGTTATATCTGAGTTTATTGAATAACAATTGTTTGTATGCAATCTCTTGCTATCATCTTGCACCTTCTAAAGCAACTCCCATATGCACTGTCTGACAGTTTTCCAGCTGTACATATTTCTGAGCATAATTGGGCACAGAAACATTACTCAGCCAGTTATGCTATTATGACCCTAATGAGAATTCTGTCTCAAGCAGAATGACTGTTTATGGAATGCGTCCAATACACTCAGTATGAATATCTATTCATTGATTACCTAGAACTAACATTCTGCTACTGAAGCCTTTGCAATGTCCGTTTTCACTGGAAAGGATCCAGACGTGGTAATTTAATTTACATAATACACCAATTGTCAATATCGCACTGGCATGGGATTATTATGTCCATACCAAGTGGCCAGACCTTTTTTCCATTCCAAACTGCCAAATGCAAAACTACATTACCAAATGATTAGCTCCATAAGCCAGTGTCTGAACTAGTCTGGATGGCAAATCAGAGTACCGGTCAATCTCATATATTCCAAGTCAGAATCTTTGAAGATGGAATATGAAATGAGTGTTACATATCTTATTTAATTACCCACTTCCTTGGTTACAACTGACAATAAACAACAACAACAATGCTCTCAATAATCTAAAACTGTGAGCTTTACTCACAAAGTAAACACTATACCTACTGACTGTAGCATTACAATTATTTTCTCTCCCTTTCTCATTGGAAATTGCAAAACACTCACTGGGCTGAGGACAACTCAACGTATGAAGACAATTTATGTTATGAAACCACTTTGTAGTAACAGTGTAGCCTACAATAATAATGTTTCTACTTCTGAGTGGCTCCTCTTCCAGACTCCAATTTCAGAGAATGTATCAACCATATTAAAAACAATTTTAATACCAATTTATTAAAAACAAACATAGTTTAATGACATATAAATATATTCAAATGTTTAACATGCTCAAGATCAACACAAAGTGTAAACATGACAATGATGATTCCTTACTTTTGAATTATTTTAAGCAGAAACTAGGATACTTACTACGCCAGGCACAGCATATCAATGTGATCAATCTGATGTGTATGACTGTGGTGTTGTTTTTCAATATGAGCAATAAAGTATTAGCACCACACATATGTTGACAATGTCATCAAAGCTATATATTGGCAAAACACAAGAACTCCCCAAAGAAAAAAAAGAACAGTGATTATAATATCTGTATAATTTTTTTTATTAAATGGCAATAAAGTATGAGCACATCTATCCCTATGATAATGACAGGTACAAAAAAAACCATTGATGCACATACTGGATCTAACTGTGGTTGTCGGAATAATTGACTTCTATAACTGGATCTAACTGTGGTTGTCGGAATAATTGACTTCTATAACTGGATCTAACTGTGGTTGTCGAATAATTGACTTCTATGACTGGATCTAACTGTGGTTGTCGGAATAATTGACTTCTATAACTGGATCTAACTGTGGTTGTCGGAATAATTGACTTCTATAACTGGATCTAACTGTGGTTGTCGGAATAATTGACTTCTATAACTGGATCTAACTGTGGTTGTCAGAATAATATAATTGACTTCTATAACTGGATCTAACTGTGGTTGTCGGAATAATTGACTTCTATAACTGGATCTAACTGTGGTTGTCGGAATAATTGACTTCTATAACTGGATCTAACTGTGGTTGTCGGAATAATTGACTTCTATAACTGGATCTCACTGTGGTTGTCGGAATAATTGACTTCTATAACTGGATCTAACTGTGGTTGTCGGAATAATTGACTTCTATAACTGGATCTAACTGTGGTTGTCGGAATAATTGACTTCTATAACTGGATCTAACTGTGGTTGTCGGAATAATTGACTTCTATGACTGGATCTAACTGTGGTTGTCGGAATAATTGACTTCTATAACTGGATCTAACTGTGGTTGTCAGAATAATTGACTTCTATGACTGGATCTAACTGTGGTTGTCGGAATAATTGACTTCTATAACTAGATCTAACTGTGGTTGTCGGAATAATTGACTTCTATGACTGGATCTAACTGTGGTTGTCGGAATAATTGACTTCTATAACTGGATCTAACTGTGGTTGTCAAATGCAAACAAGCTATTCTTCTCAAGGCTCAGTTTTCTTGAGGACATTCTCCATGCACACATACAAAACAATATGACCATGTAAATTTTAATGTCTAGGACAACATATCAGGCATAGATAGAATATTTGCACTCTAGCCAGAAGATTGTAATAACGAAATTGTGATTGATATGAAACATATTATCAGCTATTATTATACAGAGGGGGCAATTGACTGATTGGTTCGGTGCCTTTGGTTCTTCCCGATCAGGAAACTCAAACCCACTTTCCATTTACTTTAGTAAAACTCAAACAAGACCAATACTCTGCAGTGGCACCATAAAATAAACAAATGTACCCCTTTCTGAGACTCCTCCTCCAAGTCAACAGACAAAGGATACATAACAATCAATATCAATTGTATATATTCAAATGAATTGCTCTGATCTCAAAAATAAATTAAACATTCTGCATCAGTACTTCATATGTCTGACTTTGCATCTCTGGAGGATAAATAGCAAACATTCCAAGTAGTATATGCATAAATGGAAACACTTCAAGTTTCCAGTACAGTGGTCTGGAGGCTACCCAAAAGAGAGAAAATTGCAACATTACATAACATATGATTACTGATAAAAAACACATGCCTGCAGCTTCTTTAAATCAAATGCACTTTAAGGATGCATTTTCAAATATTTTTTTTTATAAGTTCTACAAAGTTCTACCATATTTTAGTCCATTATATTCATCAAATCTTACTAAGTTCTATAATGCATATAGCCCAATTCAGCCACTTCAAACATTCAACACTGTATAATTACTGGCAGCAACGTTGAAAGCTAAAATGTTTTAAAACAAATAAACATTAGGCATGTCAAAATACATTAGCGTCATAATTCTGTTGTTTCAGTTTTCTTGCCAATTAAAATCTTAAGACATCCGTCATTCTTGGGAGAAGTAAAAGTCCATTTACATTGGAACAGCAACAAACTGCAAAGCATCTTGCAGGAACATCTTCTCTAACTAAAACTGAGGCTAAATTTCAGATCAAACTGTCTGAGGCTGAATCCCAGCTGAAACTGAGGTTGCATTTCATCTAAAACTGAGGCTAATTTCCAGCTAAAACTGAGACCGAGCTCCAGCGCAAACTGAGGCTGAATTACAACCAAAACTGCTATCAATTTCCAGTTAAAACTGCGGCTGAGCTAAAACTGAGGCTGATCACCAGCTAAAACTGAGGCTGTGTTTCAGGTAAAACTGAGGCTAACTTTCAGCTAAAACTTAGGCCGAGCTCCAGCGCAAACTGAGGCTGCATTTCAGCTGAAACTGCGGCTATTTTCTAGCTATAACTGCGGCCGAGCTCCAGTGCAAACTAAGGCTGCATTTCAGCTGAAACTACGGCTAATTTCCAGCTCAAACTGAGGCCGAGCTCCAGCGCAAACTGAGGCTGAATTACAACCAAAACTGCGAATGATTTCCAGTTAAAACTGCGGCTGAGCTCCAGCGCAAACTGAGGCTAAATTACAACCAAAACTGCGAATAATTTCCAGTTAAAACTGCGGCTGAGCTCCAGCGCAAACTGAGGCTGCATGTAAGCTGAAACTGCAGCTAATTTCCAGCTAAGACTGAGGCCAAGCTCCAGTGCAAACTGAGGCTGCTTTTCAGCTGAAATTGAAGCTACTATATTATAATTTTTATATTTCTTATTTTTTACTCCATAATGTTGAAGAAAAAATTTCCTGCTAACTATCTACATACATTACAGTCCAAAATTTTGCTGAGCAGTGACAAAGGGGTAAGGTCCGGTACAGTGTCCACCGATGAAATAACTGAAGAAGGTAAAATCACACAGAAAACACATGTTTATAAATAGAATGTTTCCTTCAAAATGATTTATTCAGAAATAAATGGAAAACAAATAGGATTGTTTACGTTTTTATCAAGGGACATTTCTCATTACAACTCGACGTGAATCATGAGCATTAACTGGATTGAGTTACTGTGAAATCATTAATGTTCGTGGGGCATTAATGTTTGTGGTTTTCGTGGGTTGGGTGATCCACGAATTCAAGATCCCACGAAATATATACCCTTTATTCTCTTTTTCAATTGCCTTGTTACGTACATACTCTAGTATATTCTTTACAGAGGTCGCAGTGTACAGCGTAAATACCGAACCCACTGTATATCTTACTATAATTGTTTTGGTAATATATTATATCTGCCTTTAACAAATAATACGAGTAAACCAAATCATTTCATTGTGTTTTTATTAACCAAATGACGAACACGTGCTGTAGCGTGTGCTGTTCATGAAAATCTCCAAGTTTACATGATGTGCGTGTTGAGTGTCGGTACTCGATTCTTTTTCTTTAATAAAATATTTAATCGATAACATTGATTGTTTGTACTCAAATACGCACCTTCTCGGTGTTTTCACAGTTTGCAAAATTCTTAATTGATATTCAATGGCTTCACCTTTTTTTATCTTTGATCAGGGTCCATCTTCTTTTATGACCGTAATTTCCAATTAAATCGATAATTGACATGGGTATATGCTATAATTGGCAAGTTGTACCACTAAAGCGAGTGTCTCGTAAACAGTGTGACGTAGAAGACGGAAATGACGTGCCCAGCGCGTGGAGATTATGCAGACGATTTAGGACAATCGAAGTTTCGGATTTTTTTTTTTCAAAAATGAAAAACCACGAATTCAAGTACCCACGAAAATGTGAATTTTCAGAAAACCAACGAATATAAATGATTTCACAGTATAACGGCAGCGAAAAATCGGGATAATTATTAAGGTAAATATTACTTAAACGTTGTTCATGATTTTAACGTTTCGATATTTAACAACATAATTTGTAGTATGTTTCTGTTTTAAAACAATAATTCTGGAATGTGTACTGCAAAGAAGCATTATTGTTACTGTCAAAGCTTTTCAAATGTGCGAAGGTATGAAAAACACCCGCTTCCTGTCAATAGAAAAACATCAATAGAACAAGTATTGCATAGAATGGTTGTTTGTTTGCACTTTACCAGTGTTTTAATACGAGTGCGAAACAGTGGCTCCAGCTCTTTTAGGAGCTGTGTATAAAAAAGAGCTCCCTGGCTTTTGGCTCCAGCTCAACCCGGAAAAAGAGTATAAATATGCTTATTTCGGTAAACAGGCGGTCAGTTTTATTCCCGACAAAATAAAAGCACTAGATAATACTGGTTTTATCTTAAATGTAAGCTTCTAGAGTGATATTCAGCTGAACATTTGTGAAAATGTTCTACTTTCGTTTGTAAACATGCATGTGTTTGATGGAAGAATCGGTTTTATAACTCAATAAACAATATGTTTACAAAATAACCGAAATACGTGTGAAAATTAAAAATACTTATATGGTACTGCATTTCCCGATTTCTCAAATAAGCCCTCATAATTGTGATATTAGATAAAATAACGAGTTATACTTACGTTTTACGATGATATCCGTTCTTTTGCTCTAGCACGGAAGTGTCATTGGCTCTTTTTTATACACAGCTCCTAAAAGAGCTTTTTATACACAGCTCCTAAAAGAGCTGGAGCCACTGTTTCCCAACCGTGTAATAATGTGTTGACATTTTTATAACATTCACTCACACTATAAGATTTATATCATTGTTGTAACCGATACATCATCAAACGATGTCGAAGGCCTCATCGGGATGACAGAATAAGACTGTTGTATTAATTGTGCTATTATTTGTGCTACTGTTACTTTTCGTGCTTATTGTGTCTAATGTATAAATTGACATGAAATAAACATAATGAAAAACAAATAAGTTTGCTATTTAATATCGCATGGTTTATATTGACCTTTGCCATTTTCACGGTCCAAAAAATAAATTGTTAAAATAAATATGGCGGATACTGGACTAACGTGGACTTACCGAAATATGTTAAAATACCGAAATACGAAGAAAATTACCAGACTACACAAGAAAGTTATCGAAATACGCATTATATACAAACAAATTGATTGGTTTTACTTTCATTAAAATATGTTATAACTACCTCACCAACCCAAATTTTGCGGCTCGGATTTAGACATTTTTTAGCTGCGTCCAACCTTTTATATCAAGGGATTTACCTGTTTTCTCGCCAATTTATGCCTGCATCCTATGTATACTAGTATCCTATACATAGTATAATACAGTAATTTCCAGCTAAAATTGAGGCCAAGCTCCAGGGCCAACTGAGGTTGCGTTTCAACTGAAACTACAGCTTATTTCCAGCTAAAACTGAGGCCGAGCTCCAGCACAAACTGAGGCTGCGTTTCAGCTGAAACTGAAGCTAATTTCCAGCTTAAACTGCAGCCGATCTGTGTTTCAGCTGACACTGCAGCTAATTTCCAGCTTAAACTGTGGCTGATCTCCTGTGTTTCAGCTGAAACTGCGGCTAATTTCCAGCTAAATCTGCGGCTGATCTCCTGTGTTTCAACTGAAACTGCAGCTAATTTCCAGCTAAAACTGCGGCTGAGCTCCAGCACAAACTTAGACTGTGTTTAAGCTGAAACTGTGGTTTATTTCCAGCTTAAACTGAGGCGAAGCTCCAGCGCAAACTGAGGCTGCTTTTCCGCTGTAACTAAGGCTGATTACCAGCTTAAACAGAGGGCGAGCTCCAGCGCAAACTGAGGCTGCGTTTCAGCTGAAACTGCAGCTAATTTCCAGCTAAAACTGAGGCCAAGCTCCAGCGCAAACAGTGGCTGAGTTTCAACCGATTGCATTGAAGCCTTTTAGAAAGTTAATTTAACTCTTCAGTATTCAGTATGGCCAAGCAAAGCTAAATGTTCAGGGATTCACATGTCGACTTGTAATTTATTAACTTAATTAACACAACCATACAAATGCTAATTCTGTATTGTTTATTACACAATTGAACATCTCATGCATGCTACAAAGTAGAAAATATGATGAAACGATATTTTGAAAGTTACAAATAGCTTAGAAATAAAGGTGACTGGCCAAAACATAAAAGCTCCCAGTATAACCTTGAATTATATTGTAAATTTGGCCAAACAGCAAACCAGATAATAACTGTTTTGTACATAATGAAAGTGCTTTGCTTCCAGTCAGAAAAAAATGCCCAATTTTTGCAGGCTTTGATGCGAAGTATTTCTACAGGCTTTAAAGGGGAATGACACCATATGGTCCCAAAATCGGCAAATACATTATTTCCACAAAACAAGGCTAGAACTGTCTATACGAGCTAGTATGAGGCTGATAATACATCATTAACATGATAAAAAGAATATTTTGTTGCTGTCTCAGCTGAGTTTACCATTTAAAAATAGTGCATGATGGTTTCTCCTATTATAGTGTGTATATTAAGCATGTGAAAGTCACATTATTAGTACAGATATATATATATATATATATATACCAACACCCTTATTCAATTAACTCAGATTTACATGAGGGACAAAATTTTGAATTGGAATAATGTACACAACCATATCAATTTTATGTTTTTGACAGTTTTCTTTTTTCTTGCACATGTACCATCTGGTGTCTAGTCCCTTTAAAGCATGTCTCTATCTTCTAATGAAAGGGCAAACCTTGCTTTAAGCCATTAGCTCTATGGTACTACCTCAATCAGTCTAGGAGAAACAAAGAGACAAAAACAGAACTGAACAAGTATACTTGGTACAAGAATAAATTATAGGAAATGTAAAAAATATAATATAATAAAAAAAAATCAATTTACAAAGTAACTCTTTATAGTCCTAGAACTGATGGATTAAACTGAGAACTATTTGTTGTATGGACTGATAACTGCCAGAAATATGACTGTCCTTGTAATTAAACATGAAATTAATTTCTCTAAATTGTCTGCTAAATGCATCTGCAATTGTCTCTTTGTGACATTATTTTAAACTATAGTAAATGTAGTAATATTATTAAATACTAACTCTTATTGTAATACTTAAGTCCTTTATACTGATAGAATAAACTGTGAACTATTTGTGCATGGACTTGCATATGACCTTTCCTGGTAATAACATGATGTTTATCGCTCTTTGTCTGCTTAATGCGTACAGAGGCGTAGCTTCCTTTAGGCACTGCGTAGGCATGTGCTGACTCATTTTTCTCAAAAACGAAAAAGCCTAATATGCATAAAAAATTCAGGATGATGGGGCAAGTGGTATAATGTTTACCTGCAGCGGACTCATTGAATATAAAAATATTTAAACTATTTACACTTTTTTTTCAAAAAAATATTAATTAAAGGTTTCAGAACTGGTTCAGAGTAGTGCGGTATATCAAACTTAATTTCAAGCAACCAAGAAAGTCAGATTAAGTTTTTTGAGCACTTCATTTCAAATTGTAACCACTTGACATGGCCAACCAGGACCCTCCATATCTGGACATTGGCGGTTCTAGCTTCTGTGCCACTGATGAGGAAACGAAGTGGCGTCTTCTAGCTGAAACCTTGTCAACTTGCCTGTCCTACCCATTCCCGTTCCGCTATACTGGACCAGTATACTGCATTTCTGTGTCATAGTTTTTAAATTCAATGCTTAAGACTTGTAAATTTTGTCTGTCAGTACGTCCTTCGGAATCCAATATTCCAGAATTATCTCTACAATGTTTAACACTTACATATCTTGCTTTACATGACATTTGGAGGCAAACAACAAAAACTGAATGGTAAATGGCTATTGGAGAAAAAATAGCTGCAGTATTTTAAGTCTTAGGATGTGACTTATTGCGAGAAATGTTGCTTATTTAAAGGGACTGATGGCAGTGAGAAGACATTTACATCAGGTATGACCGATTGAAAGAATTCGTTATCGTTGGTTTAACGTCTTTAAATTGAAACTTGTCATTTTAATGCTTCCGCTCGAACTGAAAGCTTTCAAGACATAGTTTTGAGAATTTGAGTCTTTTAACAAGAAACTGTCAGACTCCACTAGGGCAATAGTGGGTAACAACAGACATATCTTGCACAGAATAGTTGAAATAATAGTTCTATGTGCAAAGCAAAACATACTACTTCAAGGGCATACAGAGGAAACTAGTAAATTCTTTGCAATGCTTACTGCATTTTCACTAAATAATAAAATTATGTTGGAAAACATAGCTAGAACACACTATATAAATGCATGTACATTTTCTCTTGACATCCAAAACAAACTCATTAAAATTTGCTCTGAACAGGTCAAGGAAAAAAGATTCTCAGCGACTGTTAGAACTGACCAAACTTTACAATGATTGTAGATTAACTACCGAAAAATCAACTAAATAACAGTTGTCACTCTGTGTCAGATTTGTTGTTAAAAAGTGTACAGTAAGGGAGGAATTTTTTAGCTTTGTTCAGTGTGCCTCTGTCAAGGGAATTAGTTTGAGCCAATAGTTGTGTCATTTCTACAGGAAGCGGACTTTGATGTCCTAATAGTTCAAGCCCAGTGAAACAATGGGGCATCAACCATGTCAGGGAAACATCGAGGAGTTCAGGATTTTATTCGTGAAAGATCACTTAAGGCTTATTTTGTACGCTGTAAAGCATATTGCTTGAATCTTGTGTTGGTTCACAGCTCCAATATTCCATGTGTTCGAAAAATGATGTCCAGGACATAAGTTTTATGTTCGATTACTCTGCAAAACGGCTAACAGCTTTCGTGGAAGAGTTATCTCTAGGTGCCACCACTATAGAAGAAAAGAAGCAACGAACGAGACTGCTCACATTATGAGAAACAAAGTGGTTGAGTCGCACCGATGCCCTGGTGACACTCTCAAGAATGCAGTAGTAGTTCATACGCTTGAAACACAACATGCTGACTGAGATAACAAAGCAGGGCAGTATCAGGCAGAAATACTTTGCTTTGACTTCATTATAGCTTTGATAGTGGCTGAACATGTGCTAAGTTTCATGGTTGCATTAACAAACCTATTGCAAAAAAATACAACAACCTACAGTCAAACCTGTATTAAGAGGCCACCTTTGGGAAAAGGTCCAAGTGGCTGCTTAAGCCAGGTGGCCACTTAGTCCAGGTTCGAAATTTCCACCACTTAGGCTTTGTTTAAACAGAGGTCAATTATATATCTTAACAACACCTCACACCATCATCACTACCAATGTCATTAAACAAATTTAAATACAAATGTAGATAAAATAACTGTATTGCAGAATTATAAATGGAATGCAGTAGATAAAAGATTAAGCATAACAGAAACAAAAAAACACACCAAACACCAGTCAACACAACAACATTAACAAATTCACTTTTTAAAGTAATCAGTCATTTTCCTTTGCTTAAATCCAGTCTAAAATTGAAAGTGCATGAACAAATCCTGTTGCGACATTATCATGGCAAGCAATACTTGGGTCTGGCAGGTGTTAAATCCCTTGGCAACACTTCTTGCACTAGGACTGTTTAATTTAATACACTTCACATTTTCTTTTAGAGTCACACTAATGATTTGTCCTACTGTCAGTCATTACCAAAAAAAAATATAACGCACAATGCAATGTAAATAAATAGAAATAAATCCGTACGCCCCTTGTGTGGGTGTATGTGTCTCAGTGTGGCATTTTATTTTCCTGGCAATTCTATCACTTCTACCGTAAGTCTCAACTAAAAACATAGAAACAGGGATAAACAGCTTACTGCTGTGCCAATTGAATTAGAAATGGAGACTAAACACACTTTATCAAAGATAAAAAAAAATGCATAAGCTTACTCCCACCATCTTTACACTAGAATTATACAATAGTAACAAAAAAAAGAGATGAACTCTGACAAGAAGGTCCAGGCAACAAAAGGTCTAAGACAAGGAATGCTAATGCACACAATTGTCCTTGAAAACATCCTCAATACCCTTTATTGCCAACAATGACACATGATTTAAAAAAATCTCTGAATGCTTAAATCTACTTGATTTTGACATTTATCATTTATCTGCGTCCTATCTTATATATTAAGGGTTTTTACTCATTTTTTTCACCAAATATTTTGCCTGTGTCCTATCTATGCTAGCGTCCTATACATAGTATAATACAGTAAATGAAATGGATACCAATCTTATGTAAGGAATCAGCACAAAGTTTAGTAAAGTTAAGATAGAAGTAGTCGAGCTAGGTGGATGCCTACCAAACATAGGCACAACTTTGGTGGATGCCTTTCAAACAAGGGCTCTACTATGGTGGATGCCCACCAAACAAGGGCACCACTTTGGTGGATGCCAACCAAACAAGGGCACCACTATGGTGGATGCCCACCAAACAAGGGCACCACTTTGGTGGATGCCAACCAAACAAGGGCACCACTATGGTGGATGCCTACCAAACAAGGGCACCACTTTGGTGGATGCCAACCAAACAAGGGCACAACTTTGGTGGATGCTTATACAAAATAAAACTATGAAGTCAATTAGAGGGGCAAAAAGGGCCAGTTGCCATGAACTTTGCCATAAGCTTTAAGCCCTGTTTCTGGTTAATGCCCTTGTAAGTGGGTGTAGTTTACTATACAAGTTACTTGAAACCAACTTGCATATACAACACATTTGACTTACAACATGAAGTCCTGCTCCCAACATGGGTTGTTTCCCTTGACCAGGATCGTGGTAGACTTGACATTCTGAAGCTTGAGGACCACATACGTGTTGAAGCGCTCTGAAACATAAACATGATATTTAGAGCAAAAGAGAATAATGGCTGGATTCCTGTTCAAAACTATTTAATTAAGACCTGTGCAGGAGGTTGATATTAACATTTCCTTTATGATTGCATGCCATTTCAGAAAATATTGAGTGTATGTCAGACATATCCTGTTTCTTGTTATGATGACAATCTGAACATTTTAACTCTTGAATAACATCAATATAAAATGGTAATTAGTAAATATTAGTTTCTTGTACAATGTCATGTCTCAGGTTCATTTCATAAAAAATAATCGGAATTGCTTCTCGGCTAAAAAGTACTCTATTAAGAGAACAGAAAGTTCATGAAATGAATATATTAAATAAATTTATACTTAAACAAAAAAAATCTCAACTCCATAAAAACGCATTGTAAAGCATCATGAAACTTTAGAAATCCGACCCACAAACATGTGAATTTGGTTGCCTGACAACCCATCATTTTTCGGTTTCATTTGAAAGGGACTTGTATGCAGAAAAAAAATATATAAAGCCGTTAACAAGGTAGAGTATAAAACTAGATTTTTTTTTTTCAAAGATTACAAAGAAGGTAATTTTATATTCAATTTCAGTTAAAATAAAGAGCAAATATACAATGATACCAACATTAAAAGGAGTCCCCCTTGATTGCCATGTTGTCAGGATTATTTGGACAATTGAATGAAATTTGCATGGACCGATATGACAGCTGATTTGTCATTGACATTGGATGCCTCTGAGGCAGTTTTAAGATTATGGCCATTGAAAGTGTGAGGATATTAGGTACAGTTTTTAATCATGTTCAGATGCTGACTGATATTTGCAGATAAAAATGTATCCTCTTCGCAGCAGGGAATAAGTAAATATGACGAAATTTTAATGACGGATATGAGTTATGACCATGACCTCAAAATCCATAGGAGTCAACAGCTGATCACCCAAAACCTAAATGTCAAGTTTGAGGGTCATGGATGCAGGCATAGTGAAGTTATCACACAGACAAGCTTTTTGTGTTCAAGGTCACTGTGACCTTTGACCCAATGACCCCTAAAATCAAAAGGGGTCATCTACTGGTCAGGCCCAACCTCCAAGTCAAGTTTGAGGGCCATGGGTGAAGGCATTGTCAAGTTATCTCTCTAAGACAACCTTTTATCATTCAAGGTCACTGTGACCTTGACCTTTGGCCTGATGACCCCCAAAACGAATAGCGGTCATCTACTGGTCAGGCCAAACCTCCAAGTCAAATTTGATGGCCATGGGTGCAGGCATTAGTGTTTGAAAATTGGACTCAATCGATAATCAAATCGAATCGGACCAAGGATTTCGATTTATTATCGGACAATAATCGAAAGCTCATAATATCAGTCAGGAATACATTCTCTGTACATAATATCATCAATACATGATCATTTAAATGGTTAAACTTGGAATCAGTATGTGTGATGCTAGAGCCATGCTTTTTTGCAACAGTATGTAAATTTCCATAACCGTTTTCTGTCTTGAATAATTTAACGAAAAAACAAAACAACCGTATCAGTCTTTAAATTAAATCCACTTTAAAATTTTGTTTGAGGCTGCCATTTTCCTGACAGCGCTCAGATGTTTCTGATCAACCTCCAAAGAAGAGTATTTGACCCATCAAAGCTTGTGTGGCTCACATTCAAGCTGGTACAAAGATGTTAAATGTACATGTCAATGACATCATCTGGGCGCTTGTCGGTAAAATGGCAGGCTGCCAACGAAATTTAAAGACGATTTAATTTGAAGACTGATACGGTTGTTTCTTAAACTGTGGTGTTAGTCTTATGGTGATATTAAGGAATGGAATTAATTTATCTGTACACTGAAACATAAAATAACTTCAATAGGACTGTCATTAGTACTGTTTACACGGGGAAAATTGAAGATTTGAATTTGCTGTACTCTTTCCGACTAAAGAAAAACACGAGAATTGGACATTGAATTATGCTTGTTTGTCTAAAGACATTATAGATATACCAACATATCGCACACCATTTTAAAGGTAATTGACTCTTCTTTCCATGTCACTTATTTAAAAATGGATTGTTTTTATGTTGGTTGAGAAATTTGCATAAAACTGGACTCTACCATGAAATCGGGTAAGTTTGAGTTACATACCTTGTTTCTTTTTTGTATATGAAAGACACTAAATATCTTCAGATGTGTTGTTTATCTCATTGTATGTACCCAAAATGGTTTTAAACAACATTTAAGTGACAAACAATGATCCAGATGCCAGTGAATAATTGCACATCAATTGCAAAATGATGCACACTGCATCAAGTAAGTTTTTATATCATTTTATCCATGTAACTGCATATTAAATATTTGTGAACCAGCTTAACATGCAATTGTAATGTTGAAAATATCATTAGAATATCTAAAACTTTCACAAAAAATGTAAATAAGTAAATTACAAACGATACCAAAAAAGGTCTCAAAACAGAATGCACCGTGGAAGACCAGACCCACTACACCATAGAAACAGGTTATTGAAAAAGGTTTTATGAAATATGTAAACAAATTAAACAATTTGTAATTTGGGAGAGATTTTAAATTTTAAAGCAAAAGCGTTTGCATTCACCGCATTTGTGCAAGAGAGTGACCTCTCTTGTTAAAATGAACTTAATGAGAATTTACCTGAAAGAAAAATTGACATTTACTTGACTTTTACCACAAAACACAAAAAAAGTAGTTACCGGAAGTAACATTATCGACATCAATTTTGGACAACCACTATCGATTGTCACCGACATAGCATTACCAGCGACGATTTATCGATTGTACTCGATAATCGTTTCAACACTAGCAGGCATCGATAAGTTATCACTCGGACAACTCTTTATCATTCAAGCTCACTGTGACCTTGACCTTTGACCTGTTGACCCCTAAAATCAAAAGGGGTCATCTACTGGTCAGGCCCAACCTCCATGTCAAGTTTGAAGACCATTGGTCAAGGCATTGTTGAGTTATCACTCGGACAAGCTTTAAAATCCTTTTACCATTAAAGGTCACTGTGACCTTGACCTTTGACCCGATGAACCCTATAATCAATAGGGGTCATATACTGGTCATGCCCAACCTTCATGTCAAGTTTGGTGACCATACGTCCAGGGATTATTAAGTTATCACTGGGACAAGCTTTGGTCTACCGACAGACCGGCGTACCGACCGACGGACCGACCGACCGACATGTGCAAAGCAATATACCCCTCTTCTTCGAAGGGGGGGCATAATTAATGATATCATGAAGCTATCTGAGATCTAGCTTAGTTGTGGGTTGGGTTCCTTTAATCTGATAGCATTAAAAACACTTCCTCCTGTAACAAGTACAATGTCCCTATCTCATCATATCAGTGAATAGCAGGTTTATGATAAATGAGTCCGTGAAACATGCATTCTGTATTAAATTTCATGCATTAATCTTTTTCATGAGAATGGCAGACTTAAAAGAACACAGTATAAGGAGATGTTGCATGGCTGGGCTGAAATCGGGCTGAAATCAAACCTATGCCTACATAACATTGGACTGCTAGCAGACCAACCACGAGCACAAACTAATGCCCGCAATTACTCTGATGGATAGTGCAGTAAATACGCACCACTGTCCAGCAATGAGAAGATACACGCAATATAGAAAACACCAATATTGACTGTCCCTCTGCGTAAATACTCATTTTAGGAAGAGACAGTATCAGAGCCAAACTGCCAGATCTTATTCCAAACCGTCATAGATATACGTTATATGTGCTGTATCAAGGACATGGTCAGTATAAATTACTGGCTGAGTCTTAACAAGTCATATAAGAATAGATTGGAATAAATGTGCTTAACTATAAAAAAAAGTTTATATACGAGAACAAGAAAAAAGACAATTATGATGCTATTTCTTACGTAATTTCAGTAAGATAATCGATCACATTATTCTTGGATCCATATAAAACGTCATGTTCTGTTTGCATTTAAACATGTGTTTCATTAGCCTTGTAACTTGAATAAACAATACATCTTCTTTTGAACGGTGATTTATCACAGATATAGCCTTTTGTGTGCAAAAAAAGCATCAAATGTTCAGAAACATTTAATTCAGCAGTTTCGAAGTTATTTCAATAATCATGGTTTGAACTCCACCCGATCCACAAGTTCCTGCTATACAATCTAGTAAGTTTAGAAATAAACAAATGACTACCAGAAATTTGTTTGAACTGCCAGGGGGCTGACTAACAGTTAAAAACAGGCCCAACTGTGAAAAATGTGCCCATCTGTGAATAAAAATGCAGTGTTAAATGCTGAATCGGACAGTTCTTGTTTGTGTTCTGTAGCATAACCTCTCATCAGTGCATATTAACTGTGCTCCGTTTATCTGATGCATTTGGAATAAAAAATCTTTAGCAAGCTGAAACCTGACATGATGAATGAAATAGGTTTGTCTCTGGTTTTACCTCAGCATAAATCTACCACTGAAATCTGTTAACTGTTAATATATTTATGGGGTAATTGAGTATGAACAAGCATTGTCACACAAGCGTGACAAATGCTCCCAAAAGGCCTCATTGGACTGTGAGATAGCCATTAGTATTTGGGCCTATTCTAACATGTTTTCATAACCTTCCCTACAGTACACACAATGAGTTAGGCCAACTTTCCTCACTTACTCAAAGTGTTTGTGTGTGTGTGGGGGGGGGGGGGGGGGGGGGGGGGGCACAGGGTAAATCATAACAAGAGTTGTCACAGAGACAGTGCGCTGGACTGTTCTGCTGCTTTTAAGATAAGAATTGCAAAGTTTTAGTGAAACATGCATGGATCACTGTAAAATAAGATAAAATGCAAAACCTCTTATCCAGAATTTCTAAGTCAAATAAGAAAGGGGCAAAATTTGTATTATATGCAAGATTATAAATATCTTCCATGGCTGAGTGTTAGATAGGTTCATTCCGACCCGTGCTTAGGATGTTTTGCGGAAACAACGTTTACCTGCGTGAGGGTTGGGATGAACCTATCTTACACGAGCGGCTATGGTAGATGCTTTAACTCCAACTCAGTTAAACAAAATTAAGTAAAAATGTATTTTTTGCTGGAACTCTTTTGTGCTTATTGAAAATAATTGCGTATGGATATGTGATAATTCATGGTTGTCATGGATATGCGCGCAGTGATTCAGATTATGTTAACAGTCAAATCAGTCTTTAAATAGTTCTGAGGAGAGTGAAGCATTATTTATTGAAAGGTGCGTGAAAACTGTTTTATGGTGACATATTTGAAGCGAGAAATGATTAATTAGCGTTCTAAATAATGCCACAAGACAAGATTTTCGTGATGCTAAAGATGAGTCTTCAACAAGGAGGTAATTACAATGTGGTGACCATTTAAAAGGAGTTCCATATGAGCATTTCATCTTCGCCCGTGGGCAAGATTAGACTTTGTAGCATGGTTAAATTATTGGATCTACTTATCTGAGGTGGGAGAAAAAGTTATCATACTTGATTGTTCAAAGTTTCAATGCAATACATCAAGTAGTTGCTGAGTTATTGACTTATATGTGCTTGCATGCAAAACATTACACAGAATTTCTAAATTGAAAAATAAAGGGCCATAATTAGCATTACATGCAAAATAGAGTTATATAACTTGGTTATACAAGTAGGATGAATGGTTGAGTAATGTTGTATAAAGTCTCAAAACAATACATCAAGTAGTTGCTGAGAAATTAACCTGTGAGTGCTTACATGCAAAACCTTAACCAGAATTTCTAAGTCGAATAATAAAGGGCAATAGTTTGCATTATATTCAAGATAGAGTTATCTTACTTGATAAAGAAAGTAAGTTAGATAGTTGGGAACACTTGTCTAAAGATTCATTGCAACACATGATGTATTAACTGAGATATTGACTAAAATGTGGTTACTTGCAAAACCTTAGCAACAATTTTAAAGTTGAAAAATAAAGGGCCATAACTTGCATTTTATGCAACATAGAGTTATAAAACTTGGTCATTTAAGTTGATTCAAAAGTTGAGTACCATTGTATAAAGTCTCAATGCAATACATCAAGTAGTTACTGGGATTTTAACTATGTGTGCCTACATGGAAAACCTTAACCAGAATATCTAAGTCAAATAATAAAGGGCAATAATTTAATTATATTCAAATTAGTGTTATTTTACTTGATCAAATAAGTAGGTTGGATAGTTGGGAATACATATCTTAAGTTTCAATGCAATACATGATGCATTTAGATAATGACCTAAAGGTGCTTACCGATACCGATGCTTGCGTGAGTAGTATAGCCCTCCTCATTCTTTGAATAGTCGCGCTAAAAATGAATGCGGTGTTCAATATGCTTATATTGCAGGGTTTAGCGAAAATGGTTTAAAAACATAACGTTTACACGGTAAGGATAAATCGCTGCGTTTATCAATATCTGCAAAAAGCATTGGTTGCGGGTAGTGTATACTTTGTAGGACAAAATATCTAAACTTAAACATGCTTTTGGCTTCTGAAAGCTGAAAGGCAAAAGAAAAAGAAAAGCTGATAAAGAAGGATTGATTTTCATCAACATTTATCAGATTTCTGTGAAACAACATTCCTGATTAAATTCAATCAGATGGATGATGCGTTTAGACCTTTTTTCATCTCACTGGCTTTTCCTTTCATTAATGATAAGCAAATTTGCCTTTATTGAGATTTATATTCCGGACGTTTTATATCCTTAAACAGATGTTTTACAACCAAAGATAATACACTGCTTTCAAAGCCATTTAATATGATATCTTCATATGTATATGTAGTTGATGCAATTTTTGCACTACAAAGAGGCTCTTTATCCAGAGGTGGGGGCAGTGGGTACATAATTATAAAGGGTGCACATCATTCAGGGAAAGTTTCATGGAACATCTTAATGGCAGAGATTAAGTCAAAACCCAATACCTCCAACCTTCCAATACCAGATAGTTGAGATGCTTGATCTTAAAGTAATTCCGGCCATTGCACATGAAAAACTCTGAGGCCATTATTATGCAGTTATATGGATAAAAAACTTGCTGGCCTACATTCATTATCATCAGATCCAAAAAGAACGGACAGTTCATTCTCTTTCCATTCAATCAACAAAATCAAACTGCATCCATACTGTAAAAGGGCATATTGAATAATCTGACCTATTAAGCGTTTATTCATTAATCAATGACAATGAAAATGAATGGGATCTTTCAGGCTTCAGTTCTGGCTGCAGCCAACTATGAAATAACTACACAAACAGATATCTCTAACCATAGACCTATTCTCTGGAGACAAATTGATTTGCTTCCATATAAACAACACTTGGTGAAAATTCACTGCCAACTTCCCTGTAATGGATATTTGCTCTACATCCCAGTGGTTTTGCTGTAACTGTTGCTTTCTTGTAGTAAAGCAGTATAAACAATTTAACAAGAGGGCCAAATGGCCCTGAATCGCTCACCTGTCATATATTGCACATTCTTCCATTATATACAAATATTGAAAACCTAAGCCTATGAACACGGGGCGTGGCCAATTTTGACCCCAGGGCTAAAGTTTGAACAATAGTGGTCCGATAAACGATGCTTCATACCAAATATCTAAGGCCTTCGCCTTTTGGTTTCGGAGAAGAAGATTTTTTAAGTTTTCATCATATACATATATAAGGAAACCCATGACTGCCCGGGTGGGGCCATTTTTTGACCCCAGGGCCAAAGATTGAACAATATTGGTACAAGTCAACTAGATGATATATCATGCCAAATATCTAAGCTCTTGTCACTACTTGATTTTACGTGTGTATCTATATATGTATATTTGTTATTAATTGTTGTATGTGGCCCATATTGAAAATTGGTATGTGTACTAAATATGTTATCCAGTTTAAATTAAGACGTTACTTGTCTTTGTGAGTTCAGAGAAGATTTTTTAAGTTTTCACTATAACACATATAGAGAAAACCCATCAGCATCGGGGTGTGGCCAATTTTGACCCCAGGGCCATAATTTGAACAAACTTTGTAGAGGTCCACTAGACGATGAATCATGCCAAATATCTTAGCTCTAAGCCATGTAAGTTCAGAGGAGATGATTTTTGAAGTTTTCACTATAAACATATAGAGAAAACCCATGACCCCCCAAGGGGGCGGGGCCAATTTTGACCCCAAGGCCATAATTTGAACAATCTTTGTAGAGGTCCACTAGATGATGAATCATGCCAAATATCTAAGCTCTAGTCCAAGTAAGTTCAGAGGAGAAGATTTTTGAAGTTTTAACTATAAACGTATAGAGAATACCCTAACCCCCCGGGGCGGGGCCAATTTTGACCCCAAGGCCATAATTTGAACAATCTTTGTAGAGGTCCACTAGACGATGAATCATGCCAAATATCTAAGCTCTAAGCAACGTAAGTTCAGAGGAGATTTTTGATTTTTTTTACTATAAACATATCAAGTATACCCATGACCCCCCGGGGCGGGGCCAATTTTGACCCCAAGGCCATAATTTGAACAATCTTTGTAGAGGTCCACTAGACGATGAATCATGCCAAATATCTAAGCTCTAGTCCAAGTAAGTTCAAAGGAGAAGATTTTTGAAGTTTTCACTATAAACATATAGAGAAAACCCATGACCCCCCCGGGCGGGGCTATTTTTGACCCCAAGGCCATAATTTGAACAATCTTTGTAAAGGTCCACTAGACGATGAATCACGCCAAATATCTAAGCTCTAGTCCAAGTAAGTTCAGAGGAGAAGATTTTTGAAGTTTTCACTATAAACATATAGAGAAAACCCATGACCCCCCGGGGCGGGGCCAATTTTGACCCAAGGGCCATAATTTGAACAATTTTGGTAGAGGACCATTTGGTGATCCTACCTACCATATATCAACGGCCTAAGCCTTGTGGTTTGGGAGAATAAGATTTTTAAAGTTTTTCCTTCTGCATGGAATTGAATTCTTTGGACAACTTTGATAGAAGACCACCCAAGGAACATCCCTATGAAGTTTTATTAATATTGGCCCAGCGGTTAAGGAGGAGATGTCTTTTAAGTAAATTGTTGACGCACGACGGACGCCGGACAAAAGGCGATCACAAAAGCTCACCTTGTCAAGTGACAGGTGAGCTAAAAAGGTGACACTGTTTGCTTGATTTTTTTTTTCAAGTGTAAGACTTTAAGAGTTTTTCCGAAATTAGCTTATAAATGATATTTTGTCCAATGGGTTGGGAGATTTTTTCAAATTTATCATACCATGTTATATTGTGTATAGGACGCAAACAAAGATAGGATGCAGCAAAAAAATATGTGAAAAAAACTTAATACCATATACCGGAGACAGTGATAAACTGTTGAAATTGGCAGCCACTGTTTTGACGAATTTTATTGAATAGAGAAAATGGCAAGCACATGAACATAAAAAATAAAAATATTTTCAAATAACACTAATAACAATCCCCATGTCGCTCTCCTCAAAGCCCTCAAAGTATTTGTCATCTTCGCAAATTGTAAGAGCAACATCTGTGTATTTGTATATAAATGTTCTCAACATGTCAACACTGGGGATAGCCAGGGAAAGGGGCCGTGTTTTTACCTTTCAGGTGGCCCCACAGTGCTCGGAGAATGCGGTGGTTTTGTCTTGGCGCCAAAAATAGCTTGAAATGGGCCTTACCTAGGGTCCCTGGGGTGCGGGGCATTTGGTGGGGATTTTACCAACAGCTCGTTCCCGCAGGACGGAGATTTACCTGATCTTTGCTGGACTGAAAGTCAAAGTCCCCACTATTCCCCAGAACAGTTTTAACTTTTGGTATGGTACCATAGAAAGACAGAAGTGAGTTATACACTTTCACACATGGACAGTGTGCCAATTCACATGCATGTTTATTTAATATTATTTGAAAATATAATCATTTGTAAGATCTATCATACAATTGCAAACTTAAAAACAAGAGCTGTCACAGTATGTGACGAATGCCCCCGAATGTGACATTGACCTAAGAACAAGGTCAGTACATGAAAAGTTGATCTTGCCTTTACGTGTCAAATACATATGGCAAGTTATTTTAAATTGCCTCTGAACATAAAAAAATACCACCCATACTTGACAACCTACACTGTTATGTCCTTATATTCAGAATTACCTTGTGAATAAACACTTAGTGTATCTTTCACCTTAGAGGTAGGGACATGGGTCTTGCACACGACACGTCGTCTTCGTATGTGGAACACATGTAGCAAGTGATTTTAAAATCTGTCCATACAAGGGAAAGTAACAGCCCTGACACGACAACCTATACTCTATGTCCTTATATGCAGCACTCCATTGTGAAAAAACACTAAGTGTGACCTTGACCTTTGAGGTAGGGACACGGGTCTTGCACGCGACACGTCGTCTTGGTATGTTGAACACATGTGGCAAGTTATTTTAAAATCTGTCCATACAAGAGAAAGTTACAGCCCGGACACGACAACCTATACTCTATGTCCTTATATGCAGCACTCCATTGTGAATAAAAACTATGTGTGACCTTGACCTTTGAGGCAGGGACACGGGTATTGCACGCGACACGTCGTCTTGGTTTGTGGAACACATGTGGCAAGTTATTTTAAAATCTGTCCATACAAGAGAAAGTTACAGCCCGGACACGACAACCTATACTCTATGTCCTTATATGCAGCACTCCATTGTGAATAAACACTAAGTGTGACCTTGACCTTTGAGGTAGGGACACGAGTCTTGCACGCCACTCGTTGTCTTTGTATGTGGAACACATGTGGCAAGTTATTTTAAAATCTGTCCATACAAGGGAAAGTTACAGAGCCGGACGGACGGACGGTGCGATTTTAATATGCCCACCTTCGGGGGCATAATAATGAACTACCGGGTACATTTATTTGTGCTCACTTGAGTGATGTTAATTGTAACCGCTTTTTTACTGATAGTACAACTAAATCAATTGATCAATTGATGAGGTTTGTCCCTTTGAACACCTCTTCAATTTATTTCTCTAGAATTTGGTCAGAAACCTAATATTGTAGAAAAGAAGCAGACATTTAAAAAATTTATTGAAGTTATTTGTTAAAATTCCAACTTGTCCTAAAACTTTAACTAGACACAATGTGCCCTTAAACTTTAACCTAAGTTCCTAAGTCGATCAGGGGCCATACTTTGTATTAAGCATAATATGGAGTTATGTAACCTTATGTAGTGATGGTCCTGAACAACTTTTTGACATATTAGTTGAATTGAATGAAGGGTATTGGAGTTATAAGTGAAAATGCCAACTTGTCCTTATACTTAAACCGGAAGCAGACGCAGATGCTGATGCCAGGGAGAGTAGTAAAGCTTCCTTATTCTTCAAACAGTCAAGCTAACAAAGGGTAATAACTATGTAATAAGGTAGATTAGAGTTATGTTTTTGTACTCTTTCTTTCAATGTGCTATATCATTGTATGCACTTTCATTAAATTTCATCCCGTAGTTTTGAAGTTATGCTCCCAACAAGAAAAAGTAACAAAGGGCAATTACTCTGTAAAGGCTAGAAAAGAGTTATGGATTTTGCATACAGCATTTACACTCATTATTTTCTATCATTGTATGAAGTTTTATTGAATTCCATCAAGTAGTTTTGAAGTTATGATTCAGAAAAGAAAAAGTAGCAAAGGGCATTAACTCTGTAATAAGGTAGACTATAGTTATGGCTCTTGTACACAGCACTTCTTTTCATTGTACTTTATCATTGTATGCAGTTTCATTAAATTTCATCCCGTAGCTTTGATGCTATGCTGCAGCCAAGAAAAAGTAACAAGGGCAATGACTCTGTTTTAAGCTAAAAAGAGGTATGCTTCTTGTACACTGCACTTCCTCTCATTGCACTTTATCACTGAATGAAGGTTTACTTAATTCCATCCTTTAGTTTTAAATTTATGCTACGTACAAGAAAAAAATAAAAAAGTAACAATTAAATGCCAATGAGTATGTTATTTGTTAAAATAAAGTTATGATTCTTGTTCACTGCACTTCCAATATTTGTATTATGCTGTTTTAATAAATTCCATAATTATTGACTGGACAAAAGTTTTACAACAAAGGGCAATAACTCTGTAATTTGTAAAGAGTTATTGTGCTTATACACTGCACTTTCTTTACTTGTGCTTCAACATTGTATGAAGTTTTGTTAGATTCAATCTGCTAGTTTTCAAGTTATGATCCGTTCAAGAAAAAATAACAGAAGGCAATAACTCTTATTAGCTAAAATAGAGTCATGGTTCCTGTACACTGCACTTTCTGTTCTGATGTTCAATCATTGTCTGAAGTTTAATATGCTCTGGACAAGGAAAATGGAAATGGACAAACCCACCAGTGCCTATTCTGTTTGTTCGGGGTATAATAATAACGTAAATAAAAGTTAGTAAGCTGTTTTCACTTTTACACTTAATAGTTTCCCCCAGCTTTGAGCTCATCCAGGAAACAGTAAATATCTATTTGTCAAGACATATAAGAAAAGCTGAGATAAGTAAGATATTGGCAACCATCCTTTGATTTCCATCATGGACAATATAATTCACACAAAGGCACTGATGAAGCGGTTCTTAATTTGGTCAAGACACCAATCAATGAAACACCACCATAAAATGCTTAAAAAACAACAGCTTGGGAATTCCTTTAATATCCATAAAACTACACCATAAACACTGATGTCATCCCAAATGTTGGGAAAATCAATCAATGGTGAGTACTTGGAGCTTTATGTAGCCAGGAATCATGATTTCCTGCACTTGAAAGCATCAACAGCAACAGACAGGCAGTTAATGGACATGCAACTTAGTAATGCTCTTTAACCAATCCTTCAAACTATATAACACCAAAAAACATACACTACAGAATTTCTGCTGTTTTTTTCTTACATGTAGGTTGTTTTTTTCTTACAAATGCTAATGCCAATATAGTATTGTTTAGAGCGCATTTTCCCTACTAGTTTCCAGACTCCAGGTTTGACATTTTCAATGTAAGTGTAATTTTACATTCAGAGTATGAAAAACCATGCTGAATTTACATTATTGACCTGATTTCTGAACTTCAGGGCAGACCATCTAGCTTCACAATATAATCTTACAAACAATATTCTTTCATTCATTTCAATAGCCAAATTTCATATACACTCTATAGTTCAAATTATGTGAACATTTTCTCAAAAAATAACACAACTTTGTTATGTTAGAATTGACACAAAAGGAAACATCTTTAAAATTTAATAAATAAAATGAATGCTGATACTTACAAAAACAGTTATTTTGTTGCATACGGAATACAGATGATAATATACAAACATTAATATGGTCCTTTTTACAAAAAAATACGAGGGCCTATGATTTCTTATCAATAGCTGACACATAATGTTTAAAAAACTCTTAAAAAATGCCTTTGCAAACAAAAGGCCAAGGGCACAAATCTTTGTCATTCAAAAGTACTTAAAAAGGACAGATTGTTAACTGTTTTAAACATACAACTTTCTCATGAAAAAAAAATCCCTACAGACACTAAATTTCCATGGGCGTACCAGTAAAGAAGGCAAAGATGTCAACGTGATTGATGCTGGTAGAATTACTTCTTTGAGAAAGAAGTAGGTGACACAATCTTGCTCTCTGGTACACATAGGTAATCATATCCACTTTTTTCGTTTTGAAAAAAGTTGGCCACATCAGTTATCATGTTTTTTAAAAACAGAAACTATACACTCACATCACCTGTTAAAATTTTATATGCAACAGCAGTAAAAAAATCTGCAAAGAAAGTCCATTAATACATTTATTACATTCAAGAACATAGATACTCAAGAAAATGAAAGCATTTCAAGAATGATCAAAGCTCATCTGTTGTGATTTTTTCTGTTGAAAAAGGGGCATAATTCGTAAAAAAAATTAAATCATGAACCTCGCTACAAATGTGTGTATTAGCTCTGGCAACATGTTTACCAAGTTTTAATTCATACTATTGTATGTTTTAAAGTTATTGCAAATCGTCAAGTTTTTGCATTAGGATGTCGTCGCCTCCTCCAAAGACACAAAGACTATGACAATACATCGACCAACTATTTTCAAAAAACAGACAAGCTACAAATGATCATTTAAAACAAATTCAAAGGCAAACAAACATCAATCAGGAACAGCAACTGTACATGTATATGAAAACAACACCTTGGAGAGGTCCGATATACATTATAAATAATAAAGGACTGGTGTAAATGAAACATGAGCACATGAAATTGGATTTTTTCAAGGTAATATATTTGCTGCTGCAATCCAATTTCCTACACCATTATAGTGACTTTATCTAAATAAAACTGCACTAAGAATAAATCACGTCAGCATGCATAATTCAAATGACAATTCACTGAAAGGAAAAGAAGGATTTAACAAACAGGAATAAAAAATAACCTAAACTGAGGAAAAAGAAACTTCAGGAAAGAAGAAATACAACTTAATCTTAAAATATAATATGTGTGCATCAGATACAAAAACCACAATACTGCGTGTGCATTGGTTGTGCGCCGGTTACCTGTAATGGAAGCTAGGGAGTTTCCCACTGAAGGTGACTGATGAAGGGAACCAGATGAACCTCCTATGGAGGGACCTTGCAGCAAAAAACAATACAAACATACATGTAGATATATGTGACATGTACAAGTATGATTTCATACAGGGTAATACAATGTTCATCACAGGCATGTTCCACTATAACAGGGCAAATATAACAACTGGAAAGTTTGGATATGGATGACTACAAACATACATGGATATAGAAAAGGGTTAACATATATTCACAATACAGTCTTAACAATCTCTGGGAGATAAATATCTCTTTAAACAATAACAAATATTTGTCCCAGCCATTATTTCTATAATATGGTTGTTTGCATTATATATTACTCATGAGAACCACCCTAAAGGATATCAATAGTGTGTATCGTAATGGAGCTTGTCAACTTAAATGTTCATCTCCAAGCACTGCTCATCCCACATAACATTTGCTAGAAAATGTTGTAATAAACTTTATATATTTTCTAGCAATTTTCACCTACATGTAAATCTGCTTCATACACTTATTTATTTACATTTTTCATTTCAGTTTTCGTTCCACTCCAACCAGCCAATTAAATTGTAGCTTTAAATTACCCTCAAACACACTGCACGATTTCATAGAGTGGAAACTGACTGCCAAATGAGGTTCTGGCAGACAAATTGACTGTTTCTTCAGTGCAAATGGCATTATGATACTGATTGATGAGCATACTTTGCTTAGTTCATTTGCAAACAGGAGAATATCACACTTAATTAAATCAGAATACTTTAATCATATTTTAATGTGTGGGTAGTTCAATCCTTTTAGCATACTAATGGCCTTAACATTTGAAACAGAAGATTTCCTAAATATGAAGTTTTTCTTCAGACAAGGTCTTTCTGAAGAAACAATTACCTCAAATAGCAGCATGTTTTGTCACTTCAAAAATGAGCTTCCTATAAATTTATAGTCTTTTTTGCCCACAACACAAAATGTCAAACATGATCAGCATGAGGCCACACTTAACAGGAAAAGTCTGTCTTTTATTGAATGTGAAAAGAATGAGTTTGAAGCTGAATAAATGACAGATTCTGTAACTATTAGTTGTGGTGTAACATTTTAACAGTTGGCATTGCCTGTCACCTGCATATGTTGCTTCTGGCAGAAATGGGACAGCCTTTCCTGACAAGCTGGTGCACAAAACTGGTAAAACCATGGTATCATAGTGGACACAATTCCAGAAAATGTAGAGTATTTATGCAAAAATATTTTTATAAAAAAGGTTCAATTGTGATGTAATTTTGATTATTATATAACAATTCTACTTTTGGATATTGGTCATGTAACACACAAAAAATTAGTTCCATCTGCAATACAATACAATGCTTAGGGAAATGAGTGTTTCTTTATGCAAAACATTGTGCCTTCCCGAAAGGAATTCATTAAAGCTAACAATGATCAATTTCATTCAGTTGTTGGAAAATTGAGATATGTCTAAATTATCCCATTTTCTACCAAATGAATTCTTTCTGATTGCTGCATACATTTTTTTCTAGAACACAGTGACATGTCCAAGTTGGGAGGAATGGTTATTAGCTCATCCATGAAATATTCATTTGTTTTTCAATATGCAGATCTATTGAATATAGATCTGATATCATACTGCAGATAGAAAAACGTTTTTAACAATTGCTTTTACAATTTATATTTCCATGTAAAAATGACAAAGAAATTTTTTGTATGGACAATGAGTTCAATCATGACTTTATTTTTATCATTCCAAATACAAATATTCAGGAAAAGGTACTGTTTCAATGAAAATGATTTGTACTTTCATTTCAAGTTAATAAAAGTGGTTAAGAAAAAATAACTGCTAGGATATAGACTCGCACCAATGCTTATCAACACACAAGACAACAAAGGTGAGAAAATATTACTCCTTTTACTCACCTGAATTCCCGACAAGTTTGGCCTTTTTCACTGAAAAAAAAGAAGAATATATTTTAAAATTAATACAAAATCAAATAAGTTTGTAAACAACTACCCTAGAAAATAGAAACATTTAGAAATCAGTCAAATGATCGACTGCTGAAAATAAATAAATTTACAATATGTATCACCATAATTACATAAATGTGAATACTGTTTGTTTTTTTTCTTTTTAAGCAATTTTATATGGAATAATGGATTGAAAACTTATGCACAAGTCAATTGTAACAATGGCCCCTCGGGTCCAGGGGTATACCCAGAGAAATAGGCTGTGTTTTTACCTCCCAGGTTGCCCCATAGTGCCAAAAACAGCAGGCAATAGACCTTACCAAGGATGTCCCCAGGGTGTTGGGCATTTAGCGGAGATTTTCCCAGCAGTTTTTTTTTATTTATTTTTTTGGGGGGGGGGGGGGGGGGGGGGTTACAATTGACTGGTGCATTATCCTTGTGAAAATGATTGTCATTAATTACTAAATGAAAACAGTAAACTTGAAGTCGGCAACAATTAATTACATTTACAGATTGTTTGTTTCTCGCAAAGGAATAGCATTCAATTTAAAATAAATCATTGCATGATGAAGACTTTCAAAGCATCAAACAGAATTTTCAAGTACTGTAAGAGAACAATAACACAGCTAACTGTCCTTGATTCTAATGCACACTGTAAAGTATGAACAATCCAATAAATATTCTGTCTGTAAAAAAATTCTAAACCTAATAATAAGAAAATATATATCAAGGACTTCAGGGCAAGGGTATACATGAGCGAGAAGGCTGTATTAAGAGCTGTCACAATAACACAAAATACCTGGTCTGCTTAAGATCTATGCGTAAAACATTTTGCATAAAAAACAAATCAAATAGTGTAAAGATGCACTCTTACTCCCAAATATGATGCATTAAACAATTTAAATACAATTTTTTTAATTTACTGAAATTGATGAATAAACAGGAATTCCATTAGGAATTTGAAACTGGAAGAATGAACTTCCTGTCCATCAAGATTGGAAGTTTTTCACTGAAATTTGGAAGTTTAAGTTTCCCAAATACAATCATGACTTTTTTCCACTATTTTTCCACTTGAATGCTAAAAATCAATAATTTGCAACTATGGCTTGACAAATACACATATTACATTAAAATAATTAATTTTACTTCAAGACTGATTGAAATTGTGACCATAAAAGTAAGGTCTTGATATTTTTCAACTTCCAAGCTTTCAACGGAAGTGGAATAATGGAAGTTTTGTATTTCCAAGGAATAGATCTGGGAAGTTTTAACCCATTTTTAGGGAGTAATATATTTCCTTTAATGTAAGCCCTGGATAATTATCAAAAACAATGGTTCTAATGAAGGACACAGTGTTTAATTTATAAGACAGGTACATAAAACATGGTATTTCTAACCTTATGAGACGACAGTTGATCACTGTAAAACTTTTAGGACCCACCAGACATTAAATATTGTGCGTTTTCAGATAATTAAATACATGTTAAATCTTGTTATTAGTAATTAATATTTTCCATAAATGCATTATTTAGTAAGTAGTTAAAGGTCTATCACTCAAAATTTATATTTGTTATCCATGTGTATGTATTGATTTTAAATACAAGTGTCACTTTAAAACAAAGACTTGAACTCATTTCGAATGTGCATTTCAAGCACAGACAATAATGAATTAAATTCTTTTCAAAAAGCAATGTAATTTGTTTCAACAATTCAGAAACACTTTAATATTTAATGCAGACCACACATGTACAAAATTATCAGATTACTACAGTTATAAATGGCCATTTGTAATACAATAAACACATTTTAATTTCAATAATGATGAACGAAACTGAGAAGCTGTTTATTCTTTTGCATAAAAGATAGGGTATACTGATAACAGTTAATAAGGCTTATCCCCACACATGTGATATGGCCCAAATTGGCAAAAGAAACAGCCAAAACTGAAATACCATGCACCTTAGATTCGAACCCCCTACAGCCCAAACCTTATAGCCAGGATCAGTGGACATGATTCCAGGTTCAGCAGATTTGAGGACAATACAGTTCATATCAGAGAACCAATTTTGGACAGTATGTACTGCTAATGCACCAGTCAATTGTAACCACGGCCCCCCAGGTCCGGGGAATAGCCGGGACTTTGACTTTCGGTCCAGCCAACCCCTGGTAAAATCCCCGCCCTGCGGGGACGAACTGAGGGTTAAACCCCGGCCAAATGCCCCCGCACCCCGGAGACTCTGTATAAGGCCCAATCTCCGCTAAATTTGGCGCTGTGACAAAACCACGGCAGTCACCCGGCCGTGCGGGGCTACCTGGAAAGTAAAAACACAGCCCTTTTCCCCGGCTATCCCCGGTATACCCCCGGACCTGGAGGGGGCCGTGGTTACAATTGACTGGTGCATAATCTAGGTCATACAGTTTAGGCTGTATGGGTGGGGGGGGGGGGGCATGTACACAGTATAGCCTCCCAGTCATAGAAAAAGATCTTGACTTACTAGCAAGTCAGTTATGAATTGTTTACTCGCTCTAAAGCCTACACATCATTGTATTTTCAAATCATAACAAATGAAGATTGTGTGGGTAAACCTAGTAGGCAGGTTAGAGTATCATGTTAGTGTTCAGGTAGTGATGGATTTAATCCCCATACTGGGCAGACTTTCCTACAAGATCAGCCACAATAATAAAGGGCATTTAGGGAACTTTTCTAGTATTTGGACACTTATTTTATTCGCCATAACAAATATCGTCAAAAGACTCTGAAGCGGCTGTTTATATAAACCACTACCAGAATTACTTAAATCTTAATTCAAGTGCACACAATGTTTGACCCTTTTTTTCTTTACATACAAAAAACAGTGTTATTTTCACAATTTTTAAAACAACATCAAAATATTAGATTAACTTCACAAATGTACATGTTATGACTTTAGTCCAAATAATTGTACGTTGACGGATTTTTTTAGATTTTTGATATGGCAAATCCTTCACGTACAAATTGTTTAGTATCAAAAGTGGGTAGTTGTTCCGATCAGGATTCCAGGTTAAAGCATATAGCGTCTATAAAATATCATAATAACAAGAAATATTACCAGATAATGTTATTTTATATTAGTTCCGTACACAAAAAATAAATATCCTACGAATTATTATGATTTAGACGGCTTTTCTTTATTTCATTCTGTCAAAACATAACGATATATACATGAAGGGCACCTGCAAGGCTTTCAGGGCACAGTTTTAAATTGCTCTGAACATTTCGGCCATGGCCGAGTTGTTACGATTGTGTAACGAGGTCTATCTCGAAGCTTTGTCGGAGGAGGACGAGTTATTACGATTGTATCGAGTTGTTCCCCTTCGCATAATTGTTTTCTGTGTCAGTCAACTTTCGTTTTATTGGAAAGGTAAACAACTTGTTTAAATGCATTAAATGCTTGTTTAGTGCAAAATAACATTTCACTTACATGGTAAAATATGAATATAACTCTTTATGATCAATTTCAACCATAAAATACTTCACTTAAAACAATTTCAATATTTTTAAAACACCCCCGTTTTTTGCACATTCCCGTTTAGACATTAGGGATTGGAAGAATCCTGTATAACATGTCTATTTTAGACTAGTTATGACTTATGACTAAACAATTATCACCAAAATAATAGCTTCACAAGTTCAGATAATTTACTTGTCTCTTTATACTTTTGACGGATTTTTACATCAAAAGTTAACATATATTTCAACTATTGTATACATAAACAGTCAAATACTACTACGACGAATGCAGCCGTAAACTAACATGGATGCTGATTTTGACAGATAGTGGGAAAATTGATTTTTGCAGCTGACCTATATTTATGAAATTATAACAGATTAACTCACCACATATACATAAAAGTGACATTGTAGCAGTTCCCTTATAATTCTTTTTCACTAAATGTCATCTTTCTCAACCATTATCCAACATTTTCATATAATTTCTGTTCTGAAGTAGAAAAGCAATCACTGTTGACACTGTGCGCCGCCATCTTGTTTAACGAGTGACGTCATTGAATAGTGTATTGCATATTCATGAGTCAAAACGGTTCTGATTCACAGATCTATAAGTGAGATATATTTCATGACAGATGAATAAATAATAAAATAATTGAACATTTTGTTTATTCGGTTATTCTTACGATATATTGGATATATTGAGATGGCTTACTCTGTTACAAGTCATTGGTTGACTACAATCAGAGAGCACTGCTTCGGAGTGGCATCATCATACATGTACATGTACAGTATTCTGTCTGTACATGTATACCTCACGGTCACTCTTCTTACATATCATGTTTGACATATGTACAACATATCTTAATTCCGGTTTGAATGTCATTGCAATATGAGCCATTCCACGAGAATACATCGAGCACTTCTGGGTGTCCAGTACACTGAGACAGTGATAGCCAGTGATCCAGCGCTCGGTTACCTCGCCAGTGCATGACACCCAGCGCTCGGTGACCTCGCCAGTCACATCCAGCGCTCGGCCACCTCGCCATTCACATCCGGCGCTCGGTAAAAGCGCCAGTCACATCCAGCGCCCGGCTACCTCGCCAGGCACATCCAGCGCTCGGCTACCTCGCCAGGCACATCCAGCGCTCTGCTACCTCTCCAGTCACATCCGGTGTTCGGTTTCCTCGCCAGTCACATCCGGTACTCTGCTACCTCGCTAATCACATCCAGCGCTTGGCTTCCTCGCCAATCACATCCGGCTTTCGGTTGCCGGCTTCGCATGTCACTTCAGGCGCTCGCGGTTACCTCGCCAGACACATTCAGCCGTGACTCGGCTACCTCGCCAATGACATCCGGCGTTCGTTTTCCTCGCCAATCACATTCGGCGCTCGGTTATCTCGCCAGTCACATCCAGCGCTCGGCTTCCTCTCCAATCACATCTGGCGTTCGGTTTCCTCGCCAGTCACATCCGGCGCTCGGTTACCTCGCCAGTCACATCCAGCGCTCGCGCGCTGCTACCTCGCCAATCACATCCTGCGTTCGTTTTCTTCGCCAGACACATCCGACATTCGGTTACCTCGACAGACACATCCAGAGCTCGGCTACCTCGCCAGTCACATCCCGCTCGGTGACTTCGCCGGTCACATCCGGCGCTCGGTGACTTCGCCAGTCACATCCGGCCCTCGGCCATCTATCTCTCCAGTTACATCCACCGCTCGGTTAACTTACCAGGCACATTCAGCGCTCGGCTACTTCGTCAGTCCCATCCGGCACTCGGCTACCTCGCCAGATACATCCAGCGCTCGGTTACCACGACAGTCACATCCGGCGCTCGGTTACCTCACCAGTCACATCCGGCGCTCGGTTACATTGCCAGTCACATCTGGCGTACGGTTACCTCACCAGTCACATCCGGCGCTCGGTTACATTGCCAGTCACATCTGGCGCTCGGTTTCCTCACCAGTCACATCCGGCGCTCGGTTACATTGCCAGTGACATCTGGCGCTCGGTTACCTCGCCAGTCACATCCGGCGCTCGGTTACATTGCCAGTCACATCCAGCGCACGGCTTCCTCTCCGTTTACATCTTGCGGTGGAACAATTTGCCCCAAGCCGTTGTTCTCTAGACCAGCCTGGAAACTTTCTATTCGGCTCTGGTCAGCCATCATACCCACAACCAGAACAGCCTGGGTACTTTCCATTATGCACTGGTTAGCCATCATATCCACGTCCAGACCAGCCTGGAAACTTTCCATTCGGCTCTGGTCAGCCATTATATCCACGTCTAGACCAGCCTGGAAACTTTCCATTCGGCTCTGGTCAGCCATCATACCCACAAGCAGAACAGCCTGGGTACTTTCCATTATGCACTGGTTAGCCATCATATCCACGTCCAGACCAGCCTGGAAACTTTCTATTCGGCTCTGGTCAGCCATCATACCCACAACCAGAACAGCCTGGGTACTTTCCATTATGCACTGGTTAGCCATCATATCCACGTCCAGACCAGCCTGAATACTTTCCATTCGGCTCTGGTCAGCCATCATATCCACGTCCAGACCAGCCTGGATACTTTCCATTCGGCTCTGGTTAGCCATCATATCCACGTACTGCCATGAAGTAATGTATGTAGTGGAACTTTTTATTAAACACAGCAACAACAGTTGGTCTTGTCTTCAATGTATGTATAAACGGTTTCATTCAAACTTCGAGTATATTCCTTGTGGTGTGAGAAAAACCAATGATGATGATGATGATGATGATGTTGATGATGATAATGATGATGATGATGATGATGATGATGATGATGATGATGATGATGATACTATAACCATATATAATGAAACACTGATTTTCCGTGTTCTTGTATATTTTTAAATGAATGAAAAGTCATTTCATCAAGGTTGTAAAACGGCCATATTTTCTGAGAAATGTTACACAATCATGTATTATGTCACATACATGAATAGTATTGCAATGACAACTGCTACTGAATAGTTGGTTATTCTTCTAGGATGTGAGTGTTTATTGCTTTATGTTCCATGAAAACAACACGTATGATGTGCTGTTACTTTTATTTAATCTTAAAATTAATAAGATACATGGTGTTCAGTTTACTGTGCCAACAATTGGACGAAATCGACTTGAACCCTTCAGCCATGGCATGAACACGCTCGAGTCAGTGTGATGCGTCGGTGATCACTACACAGAACATGATTGACCATTTTTTCAAATTGTCCAAATTCAAAGATAAACTAATTTCAACAGATGTTTATCTAATATCACGAGTTCTCTTTTTGCCATTAAAGGTCACAGCCCGTTGTATTTGATACGATCCATGGCCATTTCACACGACCAAGTTAATACCCTACTAAATTGCAGTTGTGTTGTTTTTTTAAAAGTAATATATACCTTGGTTCAAAACCACGAAACAAGTAAAGAAGCTGACTAACATCGACCTTGAAGTGCAAAAGCATTAAAATCGCAATATTTCAGCATTAAATAGCTTCAGTTCCGTCTACACGAAACAATATTCCAGGCAATGGGTTTAATTTAGGAGGTGTAAATTCCGTGGGTGCTTACACAAACACAGACAGTATTTTCAGCAATAGTGTTTTATTGTTTGCATTGGTCATAAATCTTACCGAATTTAGGAAAGTAATTACTAGCCGCCGAAATTACCATTTTAAGATTCAAGATTATAGACCATCGCAGGACAATATGCGCGGGGGTGTAATAGGACCAGGTTTGCCTTCTTGGGGAAAGTCGCCTTGATTTCCCCGGGAATGTGCACGTTTCATTAATTTTCATATGTCAAATTAACATTGAAGCCTCCACCGATTTCCAGATGAAAAAGTAGATAATCAACGGTGTCTGCTTTGGCGGGACCTTTCCCTTAAAAGGAAATAATTGATGAAAAAATACACGATCCCCGAATAAACTATAAACTCATGGGCATGGTAAAGTGCTGTGTATCAATATGGTTGTGGGGATTGGTGCTTACTTTGCGTGTTAATAGACTCTTAACTGTTTGTGCACCAAATCAGCATACGAACGCCCGGAGCCATGATAATAGTCTCAAGTCTGAGTTCAAACTCAAGTTGCAAACTGCAATCTTAATTTCATTGTACCTTTCCATTCACGATAAAATTTGATGAATTTTATTACTATTTCAAATTGTACAACTATTTTGATTGTTAAACCAACGGAATAAAGATGTCACTTTGTACTTCGACAAAAGATGCTTTTCTATGTTAGTCTCAAGACTCGGACTTGAGACAGTTCTTAACCATTGGCCAAGACACAATTTTCTTAAAACTTTAAATAGGATTAAGCTAAGCCTACAGATTTTTTCTATAATTTGCGTATGATTTCTTTCTTTAAAGGGTGCTAGAATTAAAATAAGAATATTTATGATAATCACAATAAATAAAGTTTCTTTTATCAAAATTAAATTTAAGTACATGTATATTTTGGCTTATTGAAAGTAACTTAGCATGATAAGTTTAAGAAGATTAGAGAAATTCGGATCTGGAAATAAACTTTATTAAATATTTCCATTTACGAATTAGAAGAACCATGTGCATGCCTTTATCCAGAGCCTCTTTCATCAAGACATTTATCGCTTGTGGATCCAGGGGTGGGGGACGCACCCGGCACGCCCCCTAAAATCGTCCAAGTGTTTACATTTTATTTAAATGTAGGAGGAAAAAAGTTATAAGATACGCCCGAAATGCGGACTATAGATTGTTTTGGGAGTGTTTTTTGGTGGGGGATGCACCAAACCTCCCTGCCAACACTTTAAACCAAATAGATTTCGGTTCTTAGAGATGGACGCATGCCAAAAAGTAACGCCCCTCTTACGTCGAATCCTGGAACCGCCCCTGCTAATTAACTTCTTGTACGTTCTATTGGTTTTCCTTGATATCCAACAGACTCGGGGAGGTCAGACATAATAAATTAACTTAAGTGTTCGTTTGTGAGACCATTACGATCGTTATAACTACATTTTAAATTATCTACACACATACTCGGTTTTAATTCATTACATATGAGTTCCGTTGTGTATATAGACAGAGAGACAGAAGTGTTTATTGTCGTAAACATGTATGAAACAGTTTCTTGACAAAACATAAAAAGTTTCAGAAAATATAACATTCGCATGGTCAAAATTATACAGAAATGTTGCATTATAGAAATGGTGGAATACTTTAAACCTTTAAACCAATGCCTATAGCGTTTGCATAACAGTATTAACTGAAGAAACATATTTTAATTATCAACATTTTATAGACCCATCCCACCTTTTGTTTTTAAAGACTCAGTGTCACTTAAATATTTATAAAAAAGTGAGTATATTAATTACTATAATAGAGTCTCACATATTATCTGATAAATTCCCGAGGTCCACACGATGCTTAAGTAAAATGAAATGTATGGGAACTACCAAAGAAGTTTAAAACTTAGTCACTGACTCACTATTTGCTAATGAGGTAGATAAGTGGGCAGGGCATAGTGCTTTGCAAACAGTACCTGAGCACTTGCCGGGGTAGACAGGAGAAATAACTACAGAAATACTGAAGATTTTCAAATGAAATTTCACATAAATAAATTAAGCTTTTGTTTCTAAAATAAAGTAAAGCATTTTCAAATGAAAAAATATCAATGTTGTTTGTACTCGCTCAAAAAGCACTTTTTGTGTATGACGAAATAATGTGTGGCAAATCATTATATCAAAAGCTACTATCATTTCATATTAGAGTAAACAACCCGTAATATTGGTTGATTGACGTCAACATATCGATCGCTGCTATGAAAATCTTTATGGTCTCATATAACTGTATTTTGTCTGCAATTTCGATGTCAAAAGTAAAATAACGATACCATAAGTGTTTTCAGGTGCATATCCGGGAAAACTAGTTTAACCAAAATCTTCGTAGTTAATAAAATGTAAATCAAATAAAGCAACATAGAATTTTAGGTATTCGAAAGGTCACGTGATATGCAAATTTTTTATTGATGTTGTGCGCGCTGAATTTAGATTAACTTTCGATTTTGTTGAATTTTGTGTAGTTGCGATAAACGCATTCTGGGGGTTAAAAGGGTCTTAAAGGTTATGAGAAGTCATTTGGATATGCATATAAATAAATAAGATTTCATCACTAAAACATAATGGGACTTTAGACAAAACACCAAGTATATAAATCTCAATCCATTTAGCACCACCACATTGGTATTAAGAAGGCGTATGCCTTTGGGAAGAACATATATGTCAACAAATGTTTCTTGACATAAGATTAATCACATATCTTGGTTGATGAAATTTGTATTATTTTGCCTTTGTTTGGCATTTTTACGTGCCATTTCTGTATTTAAGCGCATACATGATTGGCATAATCCAAGGCGCCCTTGTTCGGGGGTGTGCTTGTGCCAAGCGATATCTAAACTTTAACACATCTGTCAGGTTCACATATGCCGGTACATGTGTACATGTATCGGGTAACTAAAATGGACATTTCTAAAAAAAACTCAACTGTAATTTCTTTCATAATTCGTAAGCATTCGAGGTTGTTTCTGTAGGATTTCACATTTGGAGTTTAACTGCTTTTTTCAGTTGTTTTATTTCAAGAACTCTCCTATACTTATCAAAGTGTTTTCCCACGGAACAAGGTTTGAAAATACATGTATAACGAATTCCCATTTGTTATTTATATCTTTTGCGAACCCCCATTTTAAGACAACTATAATTATGTTTGATGTAATCTTTCAAAAGACCCAATCTCTTTCTGAGAAAGTCGGTCTTTAAAGCCTTTCACACCTAACCGACTGGGCTTGCCGGAGCTAAACCAGAGAACAAACTATTTTCGAGAATCCGTAGTAGTATGGATGCGCAACGGCATCACATCGTTAAGAACGGTACTACATCGTCAGGACACCATCTGAACGCTAGCGAAAAAATCTAGAAACGGCAAGCGACGGTATAATTTTATGAAGATGCTCAACAAATTCTGTCGACGCGCTGCCGGAGCGAGCAAAGCCAGTACTCCGGTTTTGGTACTCCGCAAAAGATCCGGTCAACGATGTCACATCGCTAGAATAGCGGCAATCGGAACTCAATGGCTAGTATCAAGATATGGCTATCTCGAAGCTTGCGGAGATGGCCGAGTTGTTACGATTGGGATAGCGGCGGTCCATCGGTATAACACGAATGTGACTGTAAAGTGGTATTCGGTAGCACATCGGGGGACAAAGGTAGAACAACGGAATCACATGGCCGGTACACCATCGTTTAATATTTCTACGGCCAAATGTGATTTTTCACGTGCTTCTCGACGGAGCTCCGCCGATTTACTCCCCGTTGTTTACTGTGAGCTCCGGTTCAGTCCAGGCGAGGTACTTTGGTAGTGTGTGACAGGTTTCTTTGGAATAGTTTAACCGTCATATATAGAATATATACTGCGATGATATCCTTATATAGTAACTTTTTGTCTTGAAAATTTTAAAGTATATCTGCCATGCAGTATCTCACAACCTTGTCATGTTTTATTGATTCGCTCCAAGAATATGACAGTAGATACGTTAATTTATTTCAACACATATCAGACTTTTTTTGCTACATTAATGTGTTGCTGGTTTTGCTATGAACTGCTTGTTGACGAAGCACAGTAAACAACTTTAATAAGTGCACATCCAAGTCTCATTCACGTCACAAGAAATACGTAAGCAAGACGACTTAAAAAATAAAACAAGTATTATAACGTAAGGTGAAACAAAACAATGTGACATAAACTTGGACGCCAAAAGTCCACAGTCAGTCCAACCAAAGAGGTGAGAAGGCGCAGAGAACAAAAATACAATGATTGACATTGGTCATGTTTTGTCATTAAAACTGACAAATTGACAATACTGGTTTGTGTAGACAAAACAAGAATGACTAGAGTATTTACGATGAATGTACAGTAATATATACACAGCTCCATGTCGTTCTGATATCCAATATAAAATACACAGTATTACAACAAAACAGTGTAAGGTATCAGTGTATGTATACCACGTGATAAATCACGTCATAAATGCTACACCGGATGGCAACATTTTGCTTAATATGAAGTCTTAATTAAAACAAAGATAACTTTCTTTTACTACACTATTTTAAATGAAACAAAGGGCAGTCGATGCCGTTTAAAGAGTCCCACCTTCGTTTTGTTACCGGAGTTTGATAAGGTGATTAGTTTCATCACGCACTTCGACAAACCTGTTTCTAAACTAATGTTTTGACAGTGCTCCACCAGACGGCCGTTTTGTGAAAAGGTTTGTCGAAGTATTTTAAGACACTAAACTCTCAATCAAACTCTGATAAAAGACCGAATACGGGGCTCCGTAAGCGACGAAGACTGCGCTATGTTTCATTTAAAATGGTGAAGAAATAGTTTAAAGTCTTTGTTTAAAGTCTTCATTCAAAACAAAATATTGCCTTCCGATGTAGCATCTATGACATAATTTATCCCGTGGTATACATACACTGGGTATAAACGTAGAACAAAAGGCTCCTATGACTTTGCAATATGTCACTTTAGAATGATCATAATGATAAGAACACACCCATGCAATGTCTCCCATAAGGCGATTCTAGTTTTTGATTAAACACCAAATGAAAATCGCGCCAACAGTATTGATAACATTGTAAAAATGACTACAATTAGTGCAGTTACAAATGGGAAAGGTAGTTAAATGGTATTTAAAAGTCAAACGGTACCTAATGTTATGTTATAAGTATGCATTTACCAAATCAACGTGTCTAGAGAGTCGCAGACTTTCGGCCCAATTAGCTGGTAAATTCACACGTTCATTCAATTACCCTTCAGACCAGATTAGTGTTTGAGATTTTATATTGTCTACGGACCCAGCCTCTGTCTGAACCTACCGATTCACCTGATTAAGACTGCTGATTTACCAAGGTAAATGAAAGGCAGTTTTTGAAAATAATGCCATCCAATTAGTCATTATAATATTTCTAAAACACTAATCCTGGTAAATCATATACAAAACATAATAGTATCGACAGCAACACGGTGTCAAATGAATAATTGACACAGGTGATACGTTAAGTTTTCAACTATTTCCCAACATATATGATATACTTTCTGCTGTACCTGCAAGGCTGCGCTTCAAATTGAATTTCATGTGTACATTATCTATTTAACTCCTGCCCATTAATGATTCAAATAATAGTTGTATTTACTCAATCTGTTGTTGTGTGTCTATCTAAATCACTAACTTCGTTGTTAATGCACATTTATCAAATTAAACGATCGTAGCCCGGCGAGACTTTCTAAATGCATATTAACAAACATTTACCGGCAGAATGATCTCTTTCTACAGGCACAACCTCTGTTTAGTGTATGGCAGCATTTATCAAATCTGCTGTAGACTTATTTGGTTAAATCAGCAGTCAACTGTTATCGATTTAAATCAGGTAAACACAGACTGGACCAGTAGACAAACTATAATGTCAACCACTAATTAAGCTGGTTGAAGGATTTCTTATATGCATTTACCAATAGAATGGACCGAATGTCTTAGACTAACAATCGTTAACAATAAGATTTTTTTTTTAAATCAGAATATACATAATTTACTGTAACATGAATGTACGGCAGATTTCATAAATATTGCCACCCCATTTGGATGGAATATACTTTTTGAATACATCGAAATCAGACACTTAAATTAAGCATTTACTTACTAGTCAATTAGAACTTCCAAACAGTTGAGTAATACGAGTGTGCGATTTAACACATATATATATATATAAATTGTATTATAGCCAGAAATCTCTATTTATCATCAATTGTATTGACAAATTCAATTGCTAAGCATACAATGACGCATCATATACATATATATTATATTATTAATCAACTATTACGTATTTGGCGAGATACAGAGACAATTGCGGTACCAATACCAGACAATTGAAGACAATATATGCCAGAACTCCCTCAATATCGACCAAACTCAGCCAATATCAACAAAACTCGCCTAATACGAGTTTCTTCCGTTTTGATTGGCTACAAAACTCGCCTAATATGAGAAATATGCAGAAAATTATTTTTAACGGTAGCCATTTCGTTTTCCGTTTATCGACTGTTTTGAAAATTGTGTGTTTCGTATTACTCTTGAAACTATTGAATGATTGAACCACTTTGTATGGTTTGATATTTCAGTTGTATTTAACCCGTTGGTGGATTTTACGACTATTATGATTTAGGAAGGTTTAGGTTACACACCACCATTGTTTTTCCCTATATAATTCAATGTAAAATTATAATTTTTAGACAACATTTAAAGGCATTTCGAGCGAATGCAGGCTATAATAACCACATATATTCTTAAAGTACAAGCTTTAAATTACATTTTAAGCCAATAAAAAAGGGGGGTCAAGTTATTCCTAAGAAAAATCACTCCATTTGAAAAACAAACTCTAAAAATTGCACTGTCCGCCATGACAGTTCTTCCAAAATGACCTTTCAACTATGGGGCAGCGGTTTATGCTTTAATCTCTACTCTAAATGATAAATCAAGCAAGAATAGATACTTAAGGTATAAAAGTTTCAGGAATGATGATAGTTTTGATTTACAGTGTATTAAACATGTGAAAACATGTCTATCAATCATAAGAACTTTTTTTATTGAGAATTCTCCACACAACGGAAGTACATATGACGTAATGGTGACGTCATTCCTGAAACATTTGACGTTTTAGAAAACGATTTACGAAATTAAGACGAAAAGGCATGCTTCCTTACAATGTACAGTGCTTTATTCATAAATATGTGCAATGCCACTTTAAGGATGCATGTCAAAATCAGCAAAATCAAGACACCATGAATGGATAAGGGATAAATACGGCTTCACTATGAACTAAAGGTAAGTTATACTTATACGAATGTTTTTAACCAAAATGGTAATAATTAATTGATAAAATACTTATTAATTAGGTGATTTCATATTGGCCAAGTTATTTGTCCTCGGTCAACTGTATTTGTCTTCGCCCTTTCGGGCTCAGGCAAATACAGCTAACCTCGAACAAATAACTAGGCCAATATGAAATCACATAATTAATAACATTATAATACTAATTATATTGTAAAATAATAACATATACTGCACTTGTTTGTTATATATTTTCAGTTTCATACTCATAATACATACTTTCATATGTTTATATATATAATAAATATTTGAAGAAATTAACTGAGATATTCAAACATTTTTTCTTACAACAGGTGCGTCGGCATCTTAGGTAAACATATTTATTGAGAAATAGTTAACATCGTTATAACAACATAGGGTTCAAGCAATACATATCAATAAACAGGATTGGAAAACAAGCGACACTTATATAAATTCCTGAGACAGATTCACATTATACTTAAAACTGCAAGGCATATTGATAGTGATAACATAACTGATAATAGACACGTGGCAATTTTAAAATAACAATATAATCATAATGTAAAACAATGAAGACCTTCATAAGCTTGATAGCGCTTACATGTAACGTTAAAATTAAGTTTTACTATTGTATCAATTGGTCATACTTTAGATTAAACCTTTCTTTATGATATCAATACTGTTATAAAACAAACAGCGGTCATAACAGCAAACAGCACGCACCCTCATCCCGTGCTTAACTTTTGTGTTGCATAAATATATCTCTGGGCATTCAGAAAGATAGTGTTGTTTGTTTTATACGATAATTGCTTGAAGGTTGTCCGGTTAGCGCAATGGTTAGCACACTCGCTTCTCACCTAAGCGACCCGGGTTCGATTCCCGACCTGGGCGCATGTGAGTTTGATTAGTGGTCTCCAAGCCGGACAAGTGCGTTTTCTAACATCGTACCAACGAGATTAACCAAGTATAAGTTATCATAACTTTCTTCACATTCGTTGTAAAATATAAAATATATAATGTTTAAACTAAATGCTCGTCGCCAATGAGAAGGCAGTTGACAGAAGGTGGTAGATTGGAGAAAAATGTGTTACGAGTTCATTATAATGGACAGTGAAGAAAAAATATTTCTAACGGGCATGGCTGATTAGTTGCTTCCGACCAACGACGTTATATAGACGGTAAGACATTACGGTGAATTACGGAAAAAGCGGATGGAAGCGGGGAAACATTGTGAGTAGATCGAAGAGCATAAGCAGTCCGTGTTTGTTGTGGAACCAAAAGGTAAGAAGGAGTAAGATGCTTTATCAGCTTGTAAAAGACAGTCAGACGATGTTTTCTTTTACGTTCGGACAAAGTGTCCCGATTGGGTTCTTTGAGGAGCCTATCTGTTTTGCACAATTTTGTTGCACCTGTAAAGAGTTGTGTCGTTTCTAAGTTCATGGGAACAGTTGTCCTATTCTCCAACAGGGGTCGAAAGAAGGAAATGTTCGTTCTCTCTAAGCTGGAACTTGATAGCACAAACTTAACTTTCGGTTATGTTTAAAGTTATTGACTGTGCTTATCGGGACGTTATCCATGACTAAAAGCGGATGTGGTGGCTTGTTGCACTTGCGCGTAAATATCATTCATTCGAGTTTTACTGGATTAAAAAACACACCACCTTTTGGACCATAATAAGACACGAGACAAAAAAATATGAAGAGGAATAGAGGATATCCATCAGTTCGCCTACAATAATGGACAGGCTGGTATCGTCAGTAAAGAGACGGTTTTTGGTCTGAATATCGGAAACGATGTCATTTATATACATAAGGGAGAGAGGAGAGGCCCTAGGACTCAGTCTTTGTAGACACCGGCGTAAGTTGGGGACCAGCTAGATGATGTATTGGCAAAGACAATCCTTTGTTGTCTGTTACTTAGGAAGGAACGAATCAAAGATAAAAAAGGAATCTTTGACGACGATCGATTCGAGTTTGTACAGGAGACCACGGTGCCGAAGTCCATCCAAAGCCTTTGATATGTTACAGAACATTGCTTTGACCTTCATCGAGGGCTTTAGCAGTATCATTTATAGGGCCAACACTTGGTTTGTTGTTGCGTCTCCCTTTATAAAACCTGATTGGGATTTTGTAAGGATCTGGTTGGAAACAACGTACTTGTATAAATATTTGTGTACGCATCGTTCTCTGACCTTACCGATACATCCAAGAAGTGATATTGGTCGGTACATGTAGTTTGGATGGGTCAGATATTTTGAAGATTGGTGTGATATTGGCTGTCTTCCATTGACTAGGAAATTCTGAATTATGCAAGAGCCGATTAAAAATTTGGATTCTGGATAAGAAAGTCCTTCACATTATTTTAGTAGTTTTGGGCTGATAAGATCAAGACCGCGAGCTTTTGACGGGTAAACAAAGAGATACAGCGTCAGTGACATCCTTTGAAGACATGATTATTTCAAATAAAGGCGAGGAATGGGCGTGAAGATCATTAGGGAGACGGTGATCGTGGCCACCTAAGTTAGACCGTAAACATAAACACTATTGAACAGTTCAGCTGTCACTTTTTTGTATTGACTTCGACGACACTGTTGTCAAAAAGAGTGGGGAAAGTGGAAGGTTTCTGTTTATTTGTTGTTTTGCAAATATGAAATATTGTTTTGCATAATCTTTCTGAAATGTGCCCAAGAAGTACCTGTGTTACAATGTTTCGCCTGTGTGTGGTCTACTTTGCGCTTTCTTATCATCTTTTTTTTAAATTCAAATGTAAGCCAAGTGACATCATTATGTCTGATTGATTCAGTTTTGTTTGGAATACTTATTGAGGCATCAGTATAGAACTAGTAAACATTTCGTCTATATGTTGGATAGTCCCCATGATCATACAAATATAACTTGCGCGAGAAACTATTCTCTTTAAATTTAGTTAATTTTAGAGCAAAGACAACTGGAAAATGAAAACGTGCAAGGTCATGGATGAAGGGGTCTTCAACAAAGCTAGGAAGAACATGATGTGTGTTTTTTTATATATAAATTAGGCCAATAAGTAAAGAAGAATGCTCGCTGAAATAAGTTATAAAGCGTTATAAAAAGTGACCAGACGGCTCATTTGTATAGTCGGTGATGAGTTGACATTAATATTGAATGCACATGTGACAAGAATGTTGTCTCACTGAGAATGAAAGGTCTGTCTAAACTGTGTTCCATGTTCAGCCACTGAGTATTGTTTGCGTCAGGTGGGCGATAAATACCGCCTTCTAACAAATAACGCTGATTAACAAGCCTCAACCCAGAGAGCCTCCAATCCATCTAAATGGACGTGAGATCGTTGTTTTGAATATATAGTGCCGCCAAAGTAGATCGCAACAAGACCACCTATTCGGAGTTTTCCTGTCAAGTCTTTACTGAAAATCTGAAAATTGGAATAGCATAATCATCATTCTTAGTATTAGAATTAAACCATTTTCGGTAAAACTAAGATATCATATGGTTGGGGCTCGATAGCTACTGTCTAGTTTTGACTGTATGCTTTGAATGTTGAGGTGCATAATACTCAGGCCGCTGTTCCTTAGGCTTGGTATGCTCGGGCGAACAATTATGACTGTCGGACTCGTGGGATGGACCTTGATTTAACCCAACATCTACTAACCTACAATTTTTCAAATAATGAGAGATCATCCGGGTACACAGGAATGTCCAGAAGAGAGGCGCCTAGTAATGGAAACATATCATTTTTATGGTGGGTGAAAGAGAACGTAAAATACTATTGACTGCCTTAAAGAGAAAGGTAGTACATGAGGGTGTGGGCGACGAGTAGGTGCCACAATCCGCCGGCTAGGCTGTGTGAGGTATAACTGGTAGCAGTATCAATAAGTAAATGCCGGCGACATGTTATTTACTCGTGTATCTTGAGGTTATAAACACGATCACTGGAACAACAACTACGTCTAATATACCATTTGGTTTATACAGTGAATGTAGTAGATATTTAGATGTATTATATTAGATATTTTGCTAGTACACGCCTTTTTTGTATTTATCTGTTTCTTTTCTATAATGTCCAAATACCTATATAAATAAGTTCTTCATATTTTGTTTAATCAAGTCTAATAATTTCCACGTATTTAATTAACTCACCCATAGGTGGAAATAAAGCTTCTCTATTTAGGATTTTAAACAGTTTGCTTAGGTTGTTTATATACATTGTATAATGACGGACCTAGGTTTATAGATCCGTGGATTAATGCATTGAAAAAAAGACAAAAACGACCAGGCCCCATTTTCTCGAAACTTCTTAAGTCCCCTAGAACAGGATTAAGCTAATTTCACTATTTTTGTTGTTCTATAAAATGTGTTTTATTTAGAAATTATGTACGATTAATCTGTATGATTATCAGAATAAACTAATTTTCATTTATCAAAATCCATTTTCAGTATGTATTTTGGCCTATTGAAATAAGCGACTTAAGCCTGTTAAGCTTAAGAAGTTTCGAGAAATTGGGGCCAGGTTCATATTCACAAATGTCCTGCGTCTGTGGTTGATACTCAAGTTTCAAGACATTTCTGATTCTGAGTCGTAAACTCCACACCACGCTCGCATTCAATATTAACCGAATCATTGGTCCAAAAAATCAAGTTATACAAGACGAGAGACAATTATTGATATCAATGCAATGATTTGTCTATCAATAATTATAATCATTAATGAATTATGCAGATAAACCCACTTACTGGTCGCATAGGTACCATTCAAATTTCTAACGCTACTTCGTTATATAGTGTACTCCTTTGACCTTTGCATTTGTTTCGTTAAATGTGTTGTCAACTAGGTTCGAGGGTCCAACTTAGATCCTGCAATATTCTACCAACTCGTGGAATGGTGGAATGGATGTATAAGAACATATGCTGGAAATATCTTATAAAGTTCAGGGAGAGCATTCGTTTTAACTTGATCTCTGCCACGATATCAGATTTCCATAATTATCAGACTCTCTATGAGTGGCATAGTTTGATTTTGTAGGCTTATTAATAATACAATTTAGTCTCTTTAGAAAGTACACCAATGGTTGTGGTTCCTGATACCTTGCTTCCAAGGATTTTATTTGACTTAATATCATCTATTTTAAACTGAAACAAAATAGTACATATTCCGTTAGATCGGTTGTGCTTTCCAAGTCCTAGCTACAATCGTCCCTCATTACACGATATGTTTTGACAATTATACTCAAAACAAAATCAATTTTGTGGTATTAGCCACAATGGAATACGAGCGGATTGCTCTATCACCGAAAGGATTGACTTTTAGACAAGAAAATCAAGTGAACAAGAAGCTATTTGAAAACGATCTCTATTTTTTCAGTGCAATCGGACCCAAAATGTATTCGTTTGCACTTTCTAGGAAACATACAGTTCATATAAAAGAACACATACGATTTAACATACAGTGAAATCAAGGATTGTTAACGTGTCTACAAATTCAATGTTGTATAAACAATTAGGTTCAAAATGATGTGTTGGCATGCTGTTATAAACAAATCCTCGGAATAATTTCAACATTTAAAGACACGTTTAACAATGAAGACGTGAGAATGCGATTTTGATAGAAAACGAATGACGGTGGAGACGTGCATATGTATTAGATATAATTTACGGAAAGCGTTCATAATATATTCAAAACATGCATTCCTATAAAGATAACAGAAATCACATAAATAAATTGTTTCCAGAAATGTTAGCAACGTATATATACTGCCCCTGTTTCAGAAACGCTAGCAACGTATATATACTGCCCCTGTTTACATAAACGCTAGCAACGTATATATACTGTTCTGTTAACAGAAACGCTAGCAACGTATATATACTGCCCCTGTTTACATAAACGCTAGCAACGTACATATACTGCCCCTGTTTACATAAACGCTAGCAACGTATATATACTGCCCCTGTTAACAGAAACGCTAGCAACGTATATATACTGCCCCTGTTTACAGAAACGCCAGCAACGTATATTTACTGATCCTGTTTACAGAAACGCCAGCAACGTTTATATACTGCCCCTGTTTACAGAAACGCTACCAACGTATAGATATACTGCCCATGTTTACAGTAACGCCAGCAACGTATATATACTGCCCCTGTTAACAGAAACGCTAGCAACGTTTATAAACTGCCCCTATTTACAGAAACGCTAGCAACGTATATATATACTGCCCCTGTTTACAGAAACGATAGCAACGTATATATACTGCCCCTGTTTACAGAAACGCTGGCAACGTATATATATACTGCCCATGTTTACAGAAACGATAGCAACGTATATATATACTGCCCCTGTTTACAGAAACGCTGGCAACGTATATATACTGCCCTTGTTTGCAGAAACGCTAGCAACGTATATGTACTGTCCCTGTTTACAGAAACGCTAGGAACGTATATATACTGCCCCTGTTTACAGAAACACTGGCAACGTATATATACCGCCCCTGTTTCCAGAAACGCTAGCAACGTATATATACTGCCCCTGTTTCCAGAAACGCTAGCAACGTATATTTTTTTCTATACTGCCCCTGTTTACAGAAACGCTAGCAACGTATATATACTGCCCATGTTTACAGAAACGCCAGCAACGTATATATACAGCCCCTGTTTACAGAAACGCTAGCAAGGTATATATATACTGCCCCTGTTTCCAGAAACGCTAGTAACGTATATATACTGCCCATGTTTACAGAAACGCTAGCAAGGTATATATATACTGCCCCTGTTTCCAGAAACGCTAGTAACGTATATATACTGCCCATGTTTACAGAAACGCTAGCAACGTATATATATACTGCCCCTGTTTCCAGAAACGCTAGCAACGTATATATACTGCCCATGTTTACAGAAACGCCAGCAACGTATATATACAGCCCCTGTTTACAGAAACGCTAGCAAGGTATATATATACTGCCCCTGTTTCCAGAAACGCTAGTAACGTATATATACTGCCCATGTTTACAGAAACGCGAGCAACGCATATATACTGTCCCTGTTTACAGAAACGCGAGCCACGTATATATACTGCTTCTGAAAACCTTCGGAAGCACACAAAAATGCTGAAATATTAAAAGAGCAATCAGTTGTCACTAAAATCAATACATACACATTTATAACAAACATAAATTTTGAGTGATAAACCTTTAACTACTTACTAAATAATGCATTTATGGAAAATATAAAATACTGATAATAAGATAGTAACCGTTTATTTAATAGCTGAAAACGCACAAATATTAAATGACTGGTGAATGCTAAAAGATTAACAGTGATCATTTATCGTTTCATAAGATAGAAAAAAACGTTTTTCTGCACCTTTCTTTCAAATTGTACAAGGTATCCTTCATAAAAACTACTGTTTTCGATTTAAATCCGTCCTTTTCGGTAAAATAAAACAATTTTTATATCAGTTGTGGTATAACTAATTTTGAAGTAAGAGTGCGTCTTTAACAGTATTAGCTAAAGCAGCAATGTCAACACCCTAAATTTTAGACTTGAGTGGTAAAACATGTTTAACTAAAAATGCATTATTTTTAATGCATGCAGATGACATTTGTATATTTGCACAGACAGGAGAAGATATGCCGCATGAATGAGATACCTATTGACCGTTAATAAAGAAAAATAAATATGTTTGAAAAAGCGGCGGGATACCTAGCAGTTTACATGTGTATTCTTACGATTGAGATAATATTGGACGAATCTTTTTCTGCCGGTGGTTACCCCCTTGTCAAATGTGAATACACTATTTCCAGTCACGCTCAGAATTTAGGAATATCATATCCTCTGAGAATGTCGGTATTGTTTGGCTTATTTGATAAGTCAGTAAAGCAAATATAATACACTTGTAACTCTTTTGTTCACAAACCAGCGTTATTTTAAAGTGACACTCTTATTCAAAATCAATACATACACATGCATAACAAACTTTTGACTGATAAACCTTTAACTTCTTATTAAATAATGCAATTATATGAAATATATCACTTACTGATAACATGATTGTAACCGTGTATAGCAGAAAGCGCAAAAATATTAAATGATTGATGAATGCTATAAGATTTACTGTGGTCTACTACAGTCTCATAAGGTAGAAATGTCGTGTTTTATGCTCATTTCTTTCAAATTAAACTCAGTATCCTTCATAAGAACCATTGTTTTCGACATTTATTCATCCTTTTTGGAATATTAAAACAATATTATTTTTGCGGTAAATCTTATTTGGGAGTAATAGTGCATCTTTAAGAATTTATTATGTTTTATATAAAGGTGTTGTGTACCTTTTTATAAGAAGTACTCTGTGTTTATGAATAAAAAAGCGAATTTAATATGTACTCAAATTCGCCTTACCAAAATAGTTTAATATATTAGATCAATGATGTTTGGTTAGCGGGAGAGGTTATCAAGGACACTTACTCATTAAACGGTTTTCTGGATAAGATTTGCATTTTTTAGTTATGATCGACGTTTTCGTCAGACATTCGTGGGTATGTTTAGAGTTGTTTGGTTAATAATTGTCTGGTGTAAACCACGTTTGACTTGTCAGCAAGAACATTTTAACAAGACGTGACAACTAGAACGTCTTAACAAAGACACCAATACACTCTGAAGTAAAACATAGCAACACTAAATGCTGATCCCACCTCAAGCCAAATCATTGCATGTGAATCACTTTCAAATGTATTTTCTCCATTTCTCAAATTTTGTAAAATATTTAGGCTTTTTAACGTTGGACATGTAATGTATTTATTATAAGATTATTTTAATGCGACTTAAACCATTCGATTGAACGATTTGATTGAATGAGGAAAAATGTTCCAACTTGTAATAAAGCAACTAAAAGAGGTATTATACCAGACAATGCATTCACACTAATCACCATAACACTATCAATGGCAATGAGGGGCACCACCTCGTCACTGTCAGTCAATGACTATGAGGGACACCTCCTCGTCACTGTCAGTCAATGCCTATGAGGGGCACCACCGCGTCACTGTCAGTCAATGACTATGAGTGGCACCACCGTTTCACTGTCAGTCAACGGCTTTTAGGTAAACCGCATTGTCACTGTCAGTCACAGACTATGAGGGGCACCACCGCGTCACTGTCAGTCAATGGCCATGAGAGGCACCACCTCCTCACTGTCAGTCAATGGCCATGAGAGGCACCACCTCGTCAGTGTCAGACAATGTCTATGAGGGGCACCACCTCGTCATTGTCAGTCAATGGCCATGAGAGGCACAACCGCTTCAGTGTCAGTCAATGGCCATGAGAGGCACCACCGCTTCAGTGTCAGTCAATGGCCATGAGAGGCACCACCTCGTTAGTGTCAGTCAATGGCCATGAGAGGCACCACCGCTTCAGTGTCAGTCAATGGCCATGAGAGGCACCACCGCTTCAGTGTCAGTCAATGGCCATGAGAGGCACCATCGCTTCAGTGTCAGTCAATGGCCATGAGAGGCACCACCTCGTCAGTGTCAGTCAATGGCCATAAGAGGCACCACCTCGTCAGTGTCAGTCAATGGCCATGAGAGGCACCACCTCGTCATTGTCAGTCAATGGCCATAAGAGGCACCACCTCGTCAGTGTCAGTCAATGGCCATGAGAGGCACCACCTCGTCATTGTCAGTCAATGGCCATAAGAGGCACCTCCTCGTCAGTGTCAGTCAATGGCCATGAGAGGCACCACCTCGTCAGTGTCAGTCAATGGCCATAAGAGGCACCACCTCGTCATTGTCAGTCAATGGCCATGAGAGGCACCACCTCGTCAGTGTCAGTCAATGGCCATGAGAGGCACCACCGCTTCAGTGTCAGTCAATGGCCATGAGAGGCACCACCACTTCATTGTCAGTCAATGGCCATGAGAGGCACCACCGCTTTAGTGTCAGTCAATGGCCATGAGAGGCACCACCGCTTCAGTGTCAGTCAATGGCCATAAGAGGCACCACCGCTTCAGTGTCAGTCAATGGCCATGAGAGGCACCACCACTTCAGTGTTAGTCAATGGCACCAACTTTGTCAGTGTCAGTCAATGGCCATGAGAGGCACCACCTCGTCAGTGTCAGTCAATGGCCATGAGAGGCACCACCTCGTCATTGTCAGTCAATGGCCATGAGAGGCACCACCTCGTCATTGTCAGTCAATGGCCATGAGAGGCACCACCGCTTCAGTGTCAGGCAATGGCCATGAGAGGCACCACCACTTCAGTGTCAGTCAATGGCCATGAGAGGCACCACCGCTTCAGTGTTAGTCAATGGCCATGAGAGGCACCACCGCTTCAGTGTCAGTCAATGGCCATGAGAGGCACCACCGCTTCAGTGTCAGTCAATGGCTATAAGAGGCACCACCGCTTCAGTGTCAGTCAATGGCCATGAGAGGCACCACCACTTCAGTGTTAGTCAATGGCACCAACTTTGTCAGTGTCAGTCAATGGCCATGAGAGGCACCACCTCGTCAGTGTCAGTCAATGGCCATGAGAGGCACCACCTCGTTATTGTCAGTCAATGGCCATGAGAGGCACCACCGCTTCAGTGTCAGTCAATGGCCATGAGAGGCACCACCACTTCAGTGTCAGTCAATGGCCATGAGAGGCACCACCACTTCAGTGTCAGTCAATGGCCATGAGAGGCACCACCGCTTCAGTGTCAGTCAATGGCCATGAGAGGCACCACCGCTTCAGTGTTAGTCAATGGCTATGAGAGGCACCACCGCTTCAGTGTCAGTCAATGGCCATGAGAGGCACCACCACTTCAGTGTTAGTCAATGGCACCAACTTTGTCAGTGTCAGTCAATGGCCTTGAGAGGCACCACCTCGTCAGTGTCAGTCAATGGCCATGAGAGGCACCACCTCGTCAGTGTCAGTCAATGGCCATAAGAGGCACCACCTCGTCATTGTCAGTCAATGGCCATAAGAGGCACTACCTCGTCAGTGTCAGTCAATGGCCATGAGAGGCACCACCTCGTCATTGTCAGTCAATGGCCATAAGAGGCACCACCTCGTCAGTGTCAGTCAATGGCCATGAGAGGCACCACCTCGTCAGTGTCAGTCAATGGCCATAAGAGGCACCACCTCGTCAGTGTCAGTCAATGGCCATGAGAGGCACCACCTCGTTATTGTCAGTCAATGGCCATGAGAGGCACTACCGCTTCAGTGTCAGTCAATGGCCATGAGAGGCACCACCACTTCAGTGTCAGTCAATGGCCATGAGAGGCATCACCTCGTTATTGTCAGTCAATGGCCATGAGAGGCACCACCGCTTCAGTGTCAGTCAATGGCCATGAGAGGCACCACCGCTTCAGTGTCAGCCAATGGCCATGAGAGGCACCACCGCTTCAGTGTCAGTCAATGGCCATGAGAGGCACCACCGCTTCAGTGTCAGTCAATGGCCATGAGAGGCACCACCGCTTCAGTGTCAGTCAATGGCCATGAGAGGCACCACCGCTTCAGTGTCAGTCAATGGCCATGAGAGGCACCACCGCTTCAGTGTCAGTCAATGGCCATGAGAGGCACCACCGCTTCAGTGTCAGTCAATGGCCATGAGAGGCACCACCGCTTCAGTGTCAGTCAATGGCCATGAGAGGCACCACCGCTTCAGTGTCAGTCAATGGCCATGAGAGGCACCACCGCTTCAGTGTCAGTCAATGGCCATGAGAGGCACCACCGCTTCAGTGTCAGTCAATGGCCATGAGAGGCACCACCGCTTCAGTGTCAGTCAATGGCCATGAGAGGCACCACCGCTTCAGTGTCAGTCAATGGCCATGAGAGGCACCACCGCTTCAGTGTCAGTCAATGGCCATGAGAGGCACCATCTTGTCACTGTCAGTCAATGACTGTGAGGTTCACACCATTGTCACTGTTATAGTAAGATAAACATGATGTACATATACAAGGTAAAAGTAGTATATGTTTTGTAATTCTGCATCCAAATTATTCGCGCTTTTTGTTTGTTGTTTTTATTATATCAAGAAATTTTAGCCTCATGTCTAATAATCGTTTAAAGAGTTAACTGTTGCTGGTCTAGAATTTTCTGGCCACCAAGGGTTCCACATGTAGTGTTGGTATAGCGACAAGGCGCGATATATGTTTGATGTGTGAATGGATCGGTCAGTTTGTTTGTCTATACTGCCATCTACGAGGTTATTAACACCTATCGTTGCCACGTGTTTATGAAATGCTGAGATTGAGCATTTAAACATTTAAATCACGTATTCGTTTACATGAGCAGACAAAAATGTTTTATGGCATAATATTAAGACATTGTCTACCATGTCAGTTAAATTGTCAAGTATGCCAAAATGAATTTCGTGTCATACGTTCCATTTAACTTTGTGTTAGAGGAACCGGTTTTTGTGATATTGTTATATTTTTTCGCTCACAAAATATAAATCGTGGCGACATGGGATTCATAATAAAAAAAGTGCTAGAAGTTATTTGTTTCTGATATTCTGTGGAAATGAACAGATCAACTGTTTTATTGCTGCATGTGCCGTGTAACTAAAGGTCTGTGATTGACAAATAGGCTCTTAAACGTGTCCTTGTAAATGTAAGTGATTTGTATGCTCTTGGAAAGGCAATATAACCCCCCATTCATTCTGTTAAGTGATGCTCTAGGGGTATTGTCTTATATTTGTGACAGATAGTTCTGACAGAAGTCTCGGTAGGAAAAAATAAATGAAATTTCGAAACATTGCTTTTGATAAACAAACTAGACATTTACATAATATTTACAGTTGATAAAACAAACAGTTATTACTTCAACATGTATTGACATTATTGGATGAAAGACACTAATAGAAGTAATACCCGGACTGATAACCTTGGAGTTGTTCAACATCATAATGTACACAGGATTTCTGCTTATCTTTTTATTTTATTATTTTTAATAATTATACAATATTACCTTATGCAATTTATGAAATGACATATATAACGAGATTATTAAGTACTATTATGTAATGCTAGGATGAAATTGTAAGTGGTGTCCTTAAAAAAAAATTAACGTTCAGAAGTCAGATAGACAAAAAGATAAACAAAACAACACCGTATTTCAACAAACTTACGTTTGCAAAAACACCACCACCACCACCACCACCACCACCACCACCACCACCAACAACAACAACAACTTAAAGGTATAATATGTAAATCAAAACAAAATAACTATTTCAGAGGGTGTTACTACGGTTTATTTGTTTTTATTTATGTTTGCCAATTCTGTCAACTTGTTCTTCATAAATGCCATTTCATGGTCGACTTTGTATCGTTAACCTGCACAGATTAGCAACATCGACGGCTTGTCGCGGAGCTTCATGTAGTATATGAGGTATTTTATCGCGGAGTTTCATGCAGTATATGAGGTGATTTATTGCTGAGCTTCATGCAGCATATGAGGTATTTTATCGCGGATCTTTATGCAGTTTATATGAGGTATTTTAACGCAGAGTTTCATGCAGTATATGAGGTGATTTATTGCGGAGCTTCATGCAGCATATGAGGTATTTTATCGCGGATCTTAATGCAATTTATATGAGGTATTTTAACGCGGAGCTTCATGCAGTATATGAGGTGATTTATTGCGGAGCTTCATGCAGCATATGAGGTATTTTATCGCGGAGTTTCATGCAGTATATGAGGTGATTTATTGCTGAGCTTCATATAGTATATGAGGTATTTTATCGCGGATCTTTATGCAGTTTATATGAGGTATTTTATCGCGGAGTTTCATGTAGTATATGAGGTGATTTATTGCTGAGCTTCATGCAGCATATGAGGTATTTTATCGCGGATCTTTATGCAGTTTATATGAGGTATTTTAACGCAGAGTTTCATGCAGTATATGAGGTGATTTATTGCGGAGCTTCATGCAGCATATGAGGTATTTTATCGCGGATCTTAATGCAATTTATATGAGGTATTTTAACGCGGAGCTTCATGCAGTATATGAGGTGATTTATTGCGGAGCTTCATGCAGCATATGAGGTATTTTATCGCGGATCTTTATGCAGTTTATATGAGGTATTTTAACGCGGAGTTTCATGTAGTATATGAGGTATTTCATAGCGGAGCTTCATGCAGTATATGAGGTATTTCATAGCGGAGCTTCATGCAGTATATGAGGTATTTCATAGCGGAGCTTCATGCAGTATATGAGGTATTTCATAGCGGAGCTTCATGCAGTATATGAGGTGAGTTATTGCGGAGCTTCATGAAGCATATGAGGTATTTTATCGCGGATCATTATGCAGTTTATATGAGGTTCTTCATAGCGGAGCTTCATGCAGTATATGAGGTATTTCATAGCGGAGCTTCATGCAGTATATGAGGTGAGTTATTGCGGAGCTTCATGAAGCATATGAGGTATTTCATAGCGTAGCTTCATGCAGTATATGAGGTGAGGTATTGTGGAGCTTCATGCAGCATATGAGGTATTTTATCGCGGATCATTATGCAGTTTATATGAGGTTCTTCATAGCGGAGCTTCATGCAGTATATGAGGTATTTCATTGCGGAGCTTCATGCTATATATGAGGGATATTAACAACACAATTAGGAAATTCATAAGATTTCTAGAGGTTGATTTTTGTAGATGCAAAACTCTGAGATTATGTCATATGAGGATATCCATAGAAATGAATATGTTATTTAAATTGTTAACACAAATATTATACCATTCTACGTTCCCAGAAAAGGTGTTCCATTGAAACCACTAGCATTTATTCCGACCAGAATTGACGTTATTTACAGTTTTGAGTTAGGATTGTTTTGAGTTAGGATTGATACAAGTGTTTTTTTATCGGTACTGAAAGATATTGTAGTACCAATGGTACAAAATAATTGCGGTGTAAACAGTTTATTCACCTCATTTCACTCATGTTCCAAGACGTTGATTCTATTTATCTTCTTTCCCATGGTTTTCTTAAAGAGTTATTTGCAGTTTATATACTTTATATAAATTTTAATACGGTGTTCTCTTTTTTCCAACTCATGAACTAGTCTGATAAAACTAGTAGTATAAATGGTTTCTTGGTATATTTGTTGTTTAGATAATCGGAATTGCTTATACTATAAAGGCGTTTTATCTCGCTGAAATGATAAAACTCGTTTAATTTGTAGTCAAAGATATGTTGAAGGCATTTGATACCATTTTCATACCACTTATTATTGCAAACTTTGATTTCTGTTAATCTTACTCGGTAGAAGAAACGCCTAAAGTATGCAATAGCATGATATACAATGATCATGTCTGAGAATATAAAAAACGACACACAGACATACCGAAGTATGCTGAGAGCTAGGTTAGAAATTATAAAGAACAAAATGTCGATTTTTGTTGTACGATCTTTTTTGAAACCCGACGTTTGGTAGGTCGATATAAGGTAATACCGTTGCTGTTTTAAATGTAATTGCACAAGGTTTAAAGGCATTTATATAGTTTAGTTTTTACTTCTAATACCAAGTAAAGTTTCAAAACAATGTAACTACTTTTCAAAACTTTCATTATAATTAATTAAATTGAATTAACATTAAATTAATAACATTGAATACATTAGGCAATAAACCAATGCGTACACAAGCAGTAAATATGTATATGTAATAGATCATAGTCAATGGTCATTCAAATATCAAGTCATATAAGTATCATTTTAAACAAGTCTAGGTTAATAATATAATGTCGAGTATAGCCTTGTCGACATGTGATCCTAAGCAACTGACGATATGTGAAACTACTGTGAAGTTCTATCACACACATTGGGTAGAAAAAAATGTATAGTTGTCAACGGATCAGAGCGATTACACATAATGTGTAAGTGTTTATGGCACGCGTACGGACAGTTTTGTCGTATTATTCATTGCAGATATTTCTCTTTCAAAACAAGAGAGAAGAATTCTGCGGTTATTAATATCTTTAACGTAAAAAAGGAATAAGCACGACATCCACATAGCCTACCTTTCACAACCATAACCTGCGACATAGCTTCTTGTCAACGAGTAACGCCAAACTCACGACATTGTTAATCCAACACTTTATAGAAGACACTACTCCAAACACTGCACCCAATGACTCTATTGAAGATGATCTCATATGGCATGGTGTTCACTAAACCACACTGTTCACTATATTCTGCTATAACAGCTTACGCATTGTTTTTCACGCAGTGCCAAAACATCAGTACAACGTTGATACAATTCGTGTTGTTTCAATTACTCAATAGTTCAACAACTTCAATAGTTCAAGAAATCGGATGTGCACTTAATGTATAGTCAGATGTACAGTCATATATATTCATATATAGTAATATATAGTCCTGACGTAATACTTATCCAAAATCTCAATGATCTGCAATAATAAATTCCCAGGAATTTCATAGCCGCTTAACAGACATCGCGGTTGTATTCTCCGACACTAATCAGAAAATATCTCCAATACAAATTAATCAGTGCACAAAACAATACTGGAATGTGCTTGAAGTGTCTCTGTGCTTATTTCACACGTGATTGACTAGTTCCAGGAAGAGACAAAATATAGCTTTGTAACATCGCGCCAACTAAACACCGTCCTCATGTAACATTGATTATTGCTAAATGAATGTTTCATGTGATGTCCGTATTATACATACACTGTTCCTCTCATCATTTCTTGCAGAGGCGAGCAGGGCGATTTCCGATGTTTGACCAGTTAAGTGACCCAATGGTCATTGTTTGGACTCTGTAAGCTCCATGGAGGTGAACTAGAACGCTTAGACCTAGGCATTGCATAACAGAACAATAATTATAGCAGAAGTCATTGCATTGTACTGTTTCCTAAATTACATGTCATATATAATGCAGAGAACTGGTAGTATGACCTTTGTGAACCCATATTTAGTTAATAGATGTCCTTACCACCTGACAGCTACGCATTATAGATCATAAGAGTCAGGGGCGTAGCTTGACGAAAATATATGTGTAGGCCACTTTTTAAAGTACTGACCATATGAAAATTTCGATAAATAATATACGAAACATTAATATCGCGTGAAAATGAATTTTAGAGCATAGGAAAACGATAAATTTGAATATTTGAAATACCCGGTTTCCGATATATTAAAGCGCATTTGTCGGAATTTCATATTTTAGACCATTCTCCCTTCCAACCTCCCTATGCCTTCAGTTTTTATTGCAGATTTGGCATTTTTATTTTTTCGTTTTTTTCTGAAAAATGTGTAGGCCGCGGCCTACACGGCCTATAGGAAGCTACGCCCCTGAGAGTGGAAGCTATGGGACTTTGGACCTTTTTTAACATATTTCACGAACTCCCAGAACGATAATTTAACGCACATCATGCATTGCATTTAATGTTTAATTTATTTATAACACGGATTGTGTATATTTCATATTCATTGCGATCAAGTCGGATTAATGTGTGTGTTTTTTTTTCTGTTCAATGGAAAGGTTGGTTATAAAAAGATAAAAATTAATATGAAGGTCGGGTTGATAACATTTTATCACATGTTATAAGGCAACCCTGTTTGCTTTTTTCCTCTGATTTTTGCTATTTCAATTAACTTTTATGTAATATTCTTGTCATAATTTCGAATACTAGGAACATTTCAAGTTATCCTAGGTATACCATTTACATTCAAGTTCTCCTTGATATCACTTTACCATTCAAGTCTTCCTAGATATTACATTAACATGCAAGTTCTCCTAGACATTACATTAACATTCAAGGTCTCCTAGACATTACATTAACATTCAAGTTCTCCTAGACATTACATTAACATTCAAGGTCTCCTAGACATTACATTAACATTCAAGGTCTCCTAGACATTACATTAACATTCAAGTTCTCCTAGACATTACATTAACATTCAAGTTCTCCTAGACATTACATTAACATTCAAGGTCTCCTAGACATTACATTAACATTCAAGGTCTCCTAGACATAACATTAACATTCAAGGTCTCCTAGATATAAGACATTCAAATTCTCCTAAATATTACATTAACATTCAAGCTCTCCTAGATATTACATTAACATTCAAGTTATCCTAGATATTATATTTACATTTAATTTCTCCTAGATATTACATTATCATTCACTTTATCCTAAATATAACATTAATATTAAATTTCTCCTAGATATAATATTAACATTCAATTTCTCTTAGATATTACATAAACTTTTAAACGAAAATGACTCTTTAACATATATCCATGTGAAGAAAATGCGACTGTTGTTCTTATAAGTGTTAGGTCAAAATTCGCGGAGAGTATATGTTGGTAAGATCGCAAAGGCTCAGTACTCGTTGAGTATAATTATATATGTGTGTTTATTGCGATGAGTATGTAGCAGACTGGTTTATGGCATGTCTGGCATGTTACTCCCTTTGCTGACCAACCCTTGTTTGTTTATTTATTGATACTATCAAGGTCTGTCTGCGCCTATTGGTTCCATGATGGCTTGGCGACGCCAAATAGCCATCACGACTTTAATTGTGTTTAAATGCCATAATGACATGAGATATAAGTGACTGCAATTACCAAGACGTGAAGAAACTGATTAAGATACGGAGGCGACACCCTAGCTCTTTGAGAAGAGACCTCTTGGTTCTTAAACGTACTCAGTGTAAGGCGTAATAACGGTATACAACTTTCCTGGGTTTAACAAGTACTGTCTGTACCATTTTCCAAGTACTACCTTTTTAACATTCGGAGCTCTTCGGCCATTTTTATCCAAAACAGCCTCGAATGTAAGCCGGTAAATCAGTTGAAGTAGTTCGTAGTTTTTTGAATAATATCATAAATTAAATGTAGTGTTTTAGAGATCTATTTATTGATCTAAGTTCAAATTGATTGTCAGTAAAGTGAATTATTGCATACATAATAGAGACTCCCTAGAGTTAAGTCATAAAGTTTAACAGCTAAATAAAATTACTACGTTATCTACTTGCAGCGGACTTAAACGTACCACTTTTTGAGTATGTATACCGTTCAAATACATCCTAGGTTGTTTTCGATAAAAATGGCCGAAGAGTTCCAAACGCCTTTTTAATGCCGAGCTCTATGGAAGGGCGCTACTGGAACCATAATAAAACGTCATTCGGTTACACGCGACCTTGCGAAGCGAGCGCTCTACCACTTAGCTACCAGGTGTCGGCCCACAAATGCTTCCGGGTCATTGTATCCCTTCAACAAGTTCTTAAAAAATGTTTCTCCCCACTTAGGTAGCATTTGATGATGTGTACATTGCATTGTTGTATGTATTTTCAAGTTTACACATGATTTATATCATATTGAAAGACAATAATGTGGTATTGAATGATATTTTGCAGGACCGTTTTTTATTGGTGAATGAATTCAGAGATGACCCGAGAGATGCGGCCATGACTGTGTCACATGGACGTTACAAATACTGACTGTACAGAAATAAACATGGCAGAAACACGAAACTATCTTGTTATGGTTTTCTGGTGTTTAATCAACAGACAAAGTGTTCAAAATTTGTGGGAAAATAGTGTCAAACATATAACAAAGAAGATAATTTCGTTGTTGACCGAGACCATCAGTGTTTGTTCCAGTGCCACAATAGCGCTGTTGTCAATCGGAACGGACACACTTGTATCGTCAATCAGGTGTATAAAAGGTTGATAAATACTGTGTTACCTACATGCAAATAAAACAGACATGAGCAAATAATGACAGGCCGCTTATGTTGTTTGGTAAGGGTTTTCTCAGCAGGGACCAATTAACAGGTTGGTCGCTTATAGAAGACTTATTTAAAACTATGCCGTTGGTGAGGTGGCATCACAAACACGATACAGAGAGTGCAAAGAGAGACAATCTGTCTAGTAGAGAGACTGACCCATACAGCAGTGATGCTTCCTTCAATATCACAGGAAACAGCACAACAATGCAGTAGTATACTTTTATTCACACTTTTATCTGAAAGGATAATCAACTTGGTGAGGTATTCATCAAATTAAATAAATTCTTTGAAGAGCAAATATTCGCCGAAATATATATGTTTATTTATATACTAGTTTTATTCACAAAGGTTTCATGTTTATCTTTCTATGTTCTGATTTTTTTTGTTTTACTGGACCATTTTCATTTTGTAAATAAGGACATTCTAAATTCTTGAATTAAATTAAATTATTCAACGATTCAATCTTTTGCGGGAAATGCTTTGAAAGTATTCCAAAACCAATTAACCAAATTGGACGTTGAGAAAGAAAGCTTAGAAATACTGACGTCTGTGCGCGATTTTCTTCCCTTTGTTCGACCTCTGGATACAATATTTGACAGAATTATAAAGATAAGTAAAATTGATTTGATAAATATACTACGGTTGTCTCAGTGGTTTCAAAATATCTTAAAGTTGACCACTACAATAAATGACAGTTGATTCAACACAAAGCCAATACTCATTAATGAATCGGAGGTTAATAATTAGTTTTCAATGTACTGTATTTATGTTTAGCTGGATGCATATTGTTTAATACAAATGATTTATGATTGATACATCACTTAATAGTTTAATAATTGATACTTTAAGTTATAAACGCCACAGCGTGTTGGTAGGAAGTGGCCCATGGCGCCCATGGCGTATACATGTGAACTATTAAATGTCAAGAAGAAATTTTAAAGCATAAGACTTGAATCACGTCCGAGATACGCCTAGTATAGATACAATGAATTCTCAGGCACGGAAAGTAAGCATTGTGTGTGGATTATGTTTTGTCATAGCCTTTATATATTACACTTTTGGCACTTCGGATATCTGTTGCTCTGATTTACCACAAAACACGGAATCGGGTTGTAAATCTTGTTGTTGTAATAATCAAGTCGACGCCGACGGGAATTTACTTCTTCCAATTTCAAAATATATCGACCAGTTAAAAGAATCAACTAAGAGTAAGACTAAAACGCCTATTAAGAAGGCCATTATCAAGGGTCCCGGGCGTTACAGGCTGGAGTTTCCGGGAGGATTGAGGGTTATAGAATACAAGTCGCAGACATTCTTCCAGATGTCTTGGGCACAGTATGGGCAGGATGTCTACTTATACCATCTTCTCAAGGAAAGGAACAACGGATTCTTTGTTGAAGCTGGTGCCTTTGATGGAGAAAAGTTTTCTAATACGCTTTATTTGGAAATAATGAGAAACTGGGAAGGTGTATTGGTTGAACCAAACCCATACATATTTAAAGACCTGGTATCAAAAGGAAGAAAGTCGTACATGTTGAATGCATGCCTTGGAAACGATACCAAACTCGAATTTTTACTTGGTAATTGGCTAACTAGTGCACATAAAGTGCTGAATGATGAACACAAGGACCGAATAGATAGCATAACGCTATATAACGAGGAGAATTATAAGTCATTGCGACAGAAACAACACGATGGGGAAAACGTCACTGTGTTCTGCTACTCTCTCTTCGAAATACTAAACTCTGTTGGTAGGAGTCACGTGGACTTCTTTTCCTTGGACGTTGAAGGAGCGGAGTTGTATATCTTGCAGTCACTCGACTGGGACAAACTTACAATAGATGTTTTTGCCGTGGAAACGTATTATAACCGGGAAAAAATAATGGATTTCTTAATCAAGAAAGGTTACAAGTGGGTGCATAAAATTGAATTGGACGATTTTTTCATACGAACAGATCTAATTCTTTAAACACATTTTTATTTCGTATACATGCTGCCCGTAAGTGTTACTTTGTTAATAAGTGATTGGTAAACAAAACGCCCACCTAAGTTTAAAGTATATGATAATGTTTAAATATATAACATGTCGACGATTACAAATGTCTTGGATTTTAATTTACTTAAAGTTGCTCAGATTTTAAGACAAAACAGTATCTTTAACAAAACCAGTTTCCTTTGAAGGATTTTGCAAAGGCTTGGATACACTTGCATTTGGTACAGTCAAGTTTTCCTCAACAGTAACTAGCAAGTCAAGGCATCACGCCATAAACTAAAAACAAAATGTATTCAGCGATTAATTATCAAGTTTGTAAGGTTATAGGAGATAAATTTCACTATTTTTTGTCTGACTCACATTTATTAATAAATTAATACATTTAAAACCGGTATTAAAATAAACGTAAAGACGTAATACTATTGTTTATGGAAAAACATCACAACTTAGACTATATCTTTAGGTTGCTATGATGAATTATGCTTAACGACTATCCTAAAATCTGTTATGTGGTATTTGTAAATGATGTGCTTCACAAGATTCAAATCTTTCGCAGTACTACTTATTGCAAGTTATATTATGTTCTGGGTAAGGTAAATTTGCTTGGAGATACAAATTAAGTTCACATTACTGTTTTTATGATGTGTTTGATTTCTTGGACATTGCTTTTTGTTTTGTTTTTAAAAATATGCATTTTTAAGTTGCATTTGACTTACAATATTAATTAAATTGTTAAATAAGTTATTTTGCATACATTTTTCTCGGTGTTTTATTTGATTACTTTAAGCTACATATTCGTGTTTCAAATGCCTGATTGATTGTTTAAATAAATAAGCCATAAATGTATGACTACCGTTAATATACATGCAGGGGGCCTAGATTAAAATGGTATTAGAAACTCATAGCTGGTAATAAAATTTTCAATTCCAATTAAGCAAGATCAGTAGTACTTATACTGTGCTAAAGTTATTCTTGTTACGTGTTTAGGATTTGCAATTAGACAACTTTCATTTCACATAGTTGTTAGTAGCTATTCAACTGATTGCATGTAAGGTTTATGTTTTGTTTGCTCTTGATGTTGTTGGTCTTTGTATTTTCCTGGTCTTACATTAAACACATTGTCTTCATAAACATACTCCAATTTCATTTTCGTTATCCTGTATGTAACGAAAGCAATAAGAAACACACTCATATTTGTACATGTATTTAGGATGTTTGTTGATTTCAGTGTAAAATCGTGTTTTATTTCACGAGTTTCATAGGTAATATGTTCCATCGAAAAGGATAAAAGTAAACTCTGTGTCTTAGTGAGTACAATAGCACTTTAATACAGATTATTTAATTATTGCAGTTAGAACGTCCTTTTGACTAATAATTGTTTAAGAAAAAAAATATATAATGCCTTTAAAAAATGATCTTTGCCGTTTTCCATTATTCCTGTGATTTGTTTTGTTCTGCTTTCTCTTCTTATGTTTCCAGTATTGCAGATTTTTGTGTTCATTTGAATAACAATTGGGAACGGGAAAGTATATTATATATCAGCCGATCAGGCCTCAACGAACGGGGTGACTCTAAAGAGGTTAACGTTATTAATAATATCTGTCACGTGGTCCCGTTCCGGATAGAAACATTCAGATTTCTTCAACGCATCTTGAATAGCACTTTATATTCCGAATTGGAATTTACGGTGCAAAGTAACTATAGTCAAAAACAGATAACGGATAATTCTTAAGGCAAAGAATAAAAATTATTAAGTGGAACATATATTAACTCTCAATTTCTTCTTAAAATATAAAAGATTATTTACACATCAAGCATTTATCATTTATCAGAAGGACCTGTCTAGGTGCGGACCAGTCTTCTTAATTCTAGGTGGTTAAAATTGCATGTCTTAAAAGCTACAAGGTTTTGAACATATTCTGGTGAGATACTGTACAGACATTTGTAAGGTTTTTATAATTTGAGGTGTAATCATGAGAAACATTTTTAAGGCTCTGTATTGAATCTTTTCAAGTTTTGTTCCATGACAGGGCCTTACTTAGACCCGTTTTGCAGCCGAAATTTAGCTCCGTTCGCTCTGTCAAATAGTAATATTATCTCTCAAACAATAGCAAAAATCATGGAAAATTTACTTCATTAGCAAACACTTATTATTTAATATTGTATTATTTGTATCTTTAATTATTTTTGTTGACTTGTACACTATTAAAAGGGATGATGAAGCAAAAATCGCAGTCAAAAAGACTGCTGCGCTGTGATACCACAGCGATATGCTTGACGAGTCTTTCACTATACGATACTCATTTGATTCTCATTCGACATTACGACTTATGTGTGCGAGAATGTAGCAGGCCTTTGGGATATTCTCTGAGTTGCTGCTGGTTTGAACGAATGAATATATGGGACTTTTGTACGACACATGCAAGAGACTCGTACGAATATAAAGTTTTGACGGCAGTTAACAGTTAAAATACCTTCCCGATCATTATGTTATACGAGATGCTTGCTTGACTACACGGGATTTCTCTTCTATTCCCGCAAGACAAAATTCGTTAAAGTTAAACGATTACTTAAAAGTAAACATTTCAGAACAGAGTATGGAAGTAAAGTGATGACATCTGTCCGCGTATTTTATGTATCATCGAGTTTAACTGCAGTCTAAGCCTGGAGCCATGTATCACTCTACATGCATACACATCAAAACACGTTTTAATGCGATGCAGTTGATCTTAAATGTCTAGAAATGCGATGGCTAATAATTAAATGTAGGGCAAACTTTCCACATTTGTTTGAATGAAGTAATACTAATTAAATAGTTATTTTGTTGAGAAGTCAACCTAACAACACTAAACATATCCAATAAAAAAGGTACTTTCTGAGGTATGTATTTCCATTATAATTTGGAATTGAATCTAAAAACGTAAAAGTTAGTTAGTTTAGTGTTGTACTTGTTTAAGCATTATATAGTGTAATGGACATCTAAACGTTCCTCCTCAACATTTTGTGCATTTTTCAAGCAACGATAGAATTAGTAAAGGTTTCTTCGTTATACTCTGAAGTTAGTATTACAATGAAAAATATACCATAAATGAAGCGCTTGAGTTCATCAAGGTTGCCATCCAATCCCGGCGTTCACAAGTGTTCGTTGTGGACGATCAGGAGTGAGATCAAAGAATTGGGATTAGATTTCAACTCTGCAAGAAGTTTCCGGACTCCATTCAGCACATCTTCCGTCGTTGTACGCAATTGCAGATACATAATCTGTCAATGCACGAGCAATAAAGAAATAAACACAATTGCGTCGTATTGACCTTACGTTTCTTTTATTTGTATCAACACATGCATTTGTCATTACATACACTTTCAGAACAATGCATGTTAATCAATTCTAAATTTTACATGCGCAGAATATATTTTGTGTAAGTTCTCGACACAGAAGTCTTGGAGATTATCTTGTTTTGTAGTTAATCTCCAATGGCGTTGTACAAATAAATAAAATAAATGTTAAAGCAAATTAATGGAAGCAATGTACATTATGGTATTAGTTAAAAAGTAAGAAGCAATCTGAATAAATTCATGACTTAAGAAAATGTTTACAAACAGTATTTTAAGACAAATGATGCACTTATTGTGATGCAAAGTAAAAATAAAATCAGTTCTTTGATACACTTTCGCTACTATCACAGCCACTACGGTCTCTAAAATAATGCATAAAAGTCTCGAAAGGAATGTGTTTTCAATTTCTTCTTAAAGTTTCTACAGTTTCTGAGTTTCTGATACTAAGAGGCAACTCATTCCACAATTTTGGTCCTACGGTAGAAAAACTTCTGACACTAAAAGTTCTCCTCTTATTGAATGGAACAACATAACTACCGCTATCAGAATGGGACGACCGTAAGTTTTGTTAGAATCTCTTTCAGGTATTCAGGAGAATTACTTACAGAGCAGTTGTACATAAAGGTTAACACTTTGAATGTAATTCTTGCTTTGATTGGTAGCCAATGCAGGCCACAAAGAGCTTGTTTGGAGCTGTCAAATTTCTTGCGATCCAGATCTAATTTGGCACACATATTTTGAATACGCTGCAATTTGCTAATCTCACTCTGTGCGATTCCGTAGAGGATTAAAATACAAATTTACAATAGTCAAGATGAGAAATGACTGGTGACAACACAAGAGTTTCTGCAGCTTGTTTGGTGAGATGTTTTCGAAAACGTTAGATTCTGAAATAATTTAACATGGCAGTTCGACTTTTTCGTTTTACATGCTCTTTGAAATTTAATGTTTCGTCAAGAAATGCCCCAAGATATATGATACAGCTTCCTGGTTTCACTTCACCTCCTGCTATGCAAATTGTTTTTGTGTTACATTTATGAAGCTGTTGCCGAACATAATAAACTCAGTTTTTGAAGTGTTCATTTTAAGATTATTTTCACTCATCCAATTGTCGATTGTAACAGCACACTTTTCTAATTCCTGTATTGCTTGAGTTTCATATATTGAAGATGTTGGTTTAAAACGTTTGTTCGTATCTGCAAAGACATAGAATGAAATAGATGGTGGAATTATATCAAACAGTGTCCCAGCATAAGTTAGGTAGAGCCACGGTGCTAAACAGCTCCCTTGTGGAACGCTACAATGTAGTTGACGTGTTGAGGACAGGGTTGAATTCACACTAACACGGCAACTCCTCGGTCGTAAATAGGAGTTGATCCAGTCCGGTGCTGACCCACAAGCACCAAACTGCTTGTTTAGAACAACAAGGAGAATGTCATGGTCCTCAGTATCAAAGGTTGCGCTGAGATCGAGACCTGTTTATATGCATCAACCACTACAAAATCATAATCTACGGCTACTGCTACACTGTATTGTTGATGGATGTTTACCTTGGTTAGATAACTCTGTCATCTTTAAGCACTTGTCATTGTAAGAGTTATCCTTTATGTACTTGTAACAGGAACCAAAATGAAGACTTGAACATAATACAATTTTTCTAACAAGATGACTATTTCGTTGGTTTATCGAAAGGCTCGTCTCATGAAGTTTGGGTGATGAAACTAGCGGCCTACGGAACTCATGTAATGCTGCTTTCGTCGATGGTAGCTTGCAGTTGGGAGCAAGACAAATCGGCCCCTTACCAAATCGGCCTACTACCAAATCGGCCCCTAAGACGTTTCGGCCCTGCCATTTCGTCCCCTTAATTAAAATGACTCGAGACGTTTCGGCCCCTTAGTGATTTTCAATAGAGACATTTCGGCCCCTTAATTTTATTTTATTTTTTATCTTGAGTATAAAGAAAAACATTGTAGGTCGTCTTATAAATGTCAATGAGATCTGTAAATAAGTTGTAAATAAAATCTTTAAATTTAAAAATAGACAGATATGCATGAAAAACATTGATATGACTGATATAAAAATATAATTAAAATCTAAATAACTATTAACCCTGATTTTTAATATAAAATGTTAGAAAATCTAAGAAATTTACTTTGTTGTAACTGTTAATTATTAATTGATCATTAAAGACTTCAAAGAAAATTTGTCTTTGAACCATGCGTTCTTTTTTGCAAGGCAAACTGTTAGTGTTGTGGGTGTGAAATAGACATTCAAAGACGTGTGAATGAATAATTGTCTTTAATTTGTTAATGTTATTTAGAGTTGATTGAAGAAGATTTGAGTAATATAAACAACGTAAGTACAGATATTAAATCGTTTCTAAAAGTGGGTACCATTTGTTTTAAACGTGTTGAGTTTTTTAAAAATGCCTTTACATTTCAACCATTAATTTGTTATCTATGTGGTATACTATTGCTCCAGAATAATTATTAATTATTATTTTTGACAATTAGTGGTTCATCTAAACATAATTAGGAAATAATGTTTGTTTTATAGATATGAATTGCAAACAAGATACAACTTGATAGTTCAAATGCATTTTAAAAAGAGTAAAACAATATATACGTAATAAAAAAGTGAAATAATATTCTGTTTGAGGTGCGAAGAGATAATTGGTATTAATCTTGTCAGTGTAAGTGTGAGAGTTAGCGGTTGGGAAAGTCGGAACAAACCTTGTAGACGTATTTATAAGCTTGTAAACACAAAGTGTCACAATTTCAACGCCTGATACCTCTGTGGAATGTGACAATTCGCCATAAGACCGTCTGTCTAAAATCACTGTTTAAGCCAGTTTGGTTTTGCATACGTATTCAATATAAGATTAATAATAGATTTTTTTCATCCTTATATATACCTGATTTGAATATAAATAACTGGATTTCATAAAATTTATAACTTATATCGAGAGCGTTACAGGGACATCAACGCCAGGATCATACGATTCGCATAAGGTCACCTGCGAGGAGTTCCTGAAAAATGTTGGTGCCATCTACGGCGGGCGATAGGTGTTTGGTCAAGACTGATGTTAGACAATGGACATGTCATTATACATAGTATTAGCAACATAGTTATGTATAATATTTAAAGATTATTTTAAAAAAAGTTTAAACATTTCTTCTTCAACTCTATTTCGTCTTATAAAAATATCTCGTGAATAAATCTGTACATGTTTTCAAGTGTACAGATATTTTCTTTAAATCTGTTTTTATCTATATCTTTGTATGCATGTATATAGCTTTGTCCCTTAAAATAAAAAAATGAAATTACATGTTTTTTTACTTATATTTAGAATAAAAATAAAAATATGTTTTCAAGTGTACAGATAGTTTCTTTAAATCTATTTTTATCTATACCTTTGTATGCATGTATATAGCTTTGTCTATTAAAAAAATAAAATGAAATTACATGTTTTTTTACTTAAACAATGTATTTAGATATAAAAAATAAAATAAAAATAAGGGCCGAAACGTCTCGGTAATCAGGGGCCGAAACGTCTACGGGATGGGGACGATTTGGTAAGGGGCCGAAAAGGTAACCGTTTGAGCTAGGGGCCGATTTGGTAAGGGGCCGATTTGTCTGGTAGCCTTGCAGTTAGGAAGCGTTCAATGATTTATTTGTTTGTTTTGCCAACCTTTATTATTCTAGTTCAAATTATCACGTTAAAAGACCCCGTACAAACAACATTTATTTAGGCTGGTGTCATATCGACTTCCTCTGCAGCACCCTCTTTCGATCTTCCGAGGAATTGAACAGCCGACACAAACAACTTGGATATCGTTGGACTCTAAACGTGAATCGTCTGCCCATGCACAAACAATGACTGTTCAGTCATTTTACCGTCATGGCATTGATACTTCTCCTCGAACGCAGCTTTTTGATCGAGACAAGCGCGAGCGCTGACAGCATTACTTTTTTTTTTATAAATATGTCCGTTTTACAATGCATAGACATTTTTGTAAAGAAATGATTACTATTAGTTCGCAAAATGTGGAATTAAATGTGTTTCCACCGAGTACCGATCCTTTAAGGTCGATGTATTTACTCTTGTCATTAAACATGAGGTCATCTTCAGTCTAAAAATGGGGGCTATTTCAAAACCACTCCTAGGATTCAACATGAAATTGCTTAACTATTATGAAAGCATGACGTATCAAAATAAAAAAAAATAAGTATGTGGTGACAGAGAAAAAGAAAACATTTCAGTGGTCGAGCAACCAGTTTCGTCCACAATACTTTGCAGCACGATCCAAAATGGTGGACCAACCAGTTCTGTCGGCAATATGCGTATGTGATGTAACAGGGTCGAAAACGGTCGAGTAACTAGTTCCGTCGGCATGGTACGTATATAATGCAGCACAGTCCAACAGGGTCGAGCAACCAATTCGACGGCAGTGTATAGGTATACGTAGCAGCACGGTCCAAAACGGTCGAGCAACCAGTTCCGTCGGCAATGTACGTATATTGTGCAGCATGGTCAAAATGGTCGAGCAACAAGATTGGTCGGAAATAAAGGTTCAAGGTGCAGCATAGTCCTGTTTGGTTGGCAACGTAGTTAGGTGGTGTAGCAGCATCCAATTTGGTCTAAAAACGTGGTGCAGTTATTTCAAGTTTGGTCGGAAATGTTGGTACATGGTGCAATATCGTCCCGTTTGCTATGCAGATACGTGGTGCAGCATTATCCAGTTTGCTATGTAAGTACATGTTGCAACATCGTCGAGTTTGCTATGTTGATACGTAGTGCAGCATCTTCCAGTTTGCTATGAAAGTACGTGTTGCAACATCGTCCAGTTGGCTATGTAGGTACGTAGTGCAGCATCGTCCAGTTTGCTATGTAGGTACGAAGTGCAGCATCGTCCAGTTGCTATGTAGATACTCAGTGCAGCAGCATCCAGTTTGCCATGTCCATACGTAGTGCAGCATCGTCCAGTTTGCTATGTATATACACAGTGCAGCATCGTCCAGTTTGCTATGTAGATACGTAGTGCAGCATCGTCCAGTTTGCTATGTAGATACGTAGTGCAGCATCGTCCAGTTTGCTATGTAGATACGTTAGTGCAGCATCTTCCAGTTTGCTATGTAGATACGCAGTGCAGCATCGTCCAGTTTGCTATGTCGATACGTAGTGCAGCATCTTCCAGTTTGCTATGTAGATACGTAGTGCAGCATCTTCCAGTTTGCTATGTAGATACGCAGTGCAGCATCGTCCAGTTTGCTATGTCGATACGTAGTGCAGCATCTTCCAGTTTGTTATATAGGTACGTAGTGCAGCATCGTCCAGTTTGCTATGTCGATACGTAGTGCAGCATCGTCCAGTTTGCTATGTAGATACGCAGTGCAGCATCGTCCGGTTTGCCATGCACGTACGTAGTGCAGCATCGTCCGGTTTGCTATGTAAGTAAGTAGTGCAGCATCGTCCGGTTTGCTATGTAGATACGTAGTGCAGCATCTTCCAGTTTGCTATGTAGGTACATGGTGTAGAATCGTCCAGTTGCTATGTATATACGTGTTGCAGCATCGTCCAGTTTGCTATGTTGGTGCCGTGGAGCAGCACCTTCGAGTTTGCTATGTAAGTCCGTGATACAGCATCGTCCAGTTTGCTATGTAGGTATATGGTGCAGCATCTTTTAGTTTGCTATGTTGGTACGTAGTGCAGCATCTTCCACTTTGCTATGTAGGTACGTGGTGCAGCATCGTCCAGTTTGCTAGGTAGATACGTAGTGCAGCATCGTCCAGTTTGCTATGTAGATACGTGATGCAGCATCGTCCAGTTTGCTATGTAGATACGTAGTGCAGCATCGTCCAGTTTGCTATGTCGATACGTAGTGCAGCATCGTCCAGTTTGCTTTGTAGATACGTAGTGCAGCATCGTCCAGTTTGCTATGTAGATACGTAATGCAGCATCGTCCAGTTTGCTATGTAGGTACATAGTGCAGCACCTTCCCGTTTACTATGTAAGTCCGTGATACAGCATCGTCCAGTTTGCTATGTAGGTATATGGTGCAGCATCTTTCAGTTTGCTATGTTGGTACGTAGTGCAGCATCTTCCACTTTGCTATGTAGGGACGTGGTGCAGCATCGTCCAGTTTGCTAGGTAGATACGTAGTGCAGCATCGTCCAGTTTGCTATGTAGGTACGTAGTGCAGCATCGTCCAGTTTGCTATGTCGATAAGTAGTGCAGCATGGTCCAGTTTGCTATGTCGATACGTAGTGCATCATCGTCCAGTTTGCTATGTAGATTCGTAGTGCAGCATCGTCCAGTTTGCTAGGTAGATACGTAGTGCAGCATAGTCCAGTTTGCTATGTAGATACGTGATGCAGCATCGTCCAGTTTGCTATGTAGATACGTAGTGCAGCATCGTACAGTTTGCTATGTCGATACGCAGTGCAGCATCGTCCGGTTTGCCATGCACGTACGTAGTGCAGCATCGTCCGGTTTGCTATGTAAGTAAGTAGTGCAGCATCGTCCGGTTTGCTATGTAGATACGTAGTGCAGCATCTTCCAGTTTGCTATGTAGGTACATGAAGTAAAATCGTCCAGTTGCTATGTATATACGTGTTGCAGCATCGTCCAGTTTGCTATGTTGGTGCCGTGGAGCAAAACCTTCGAGTTTGCTATGTAAGTCCGTGATACAGCATCGTCCAGTTTGCTATGTAGGTATATGGTGCAGCATCTTTTAGTTTGCTATGTTGGTACGTAGTGCAGCATCTTCCACTTTGCTATGTAGGTACGTGGTGCAGCATCGTCCAGTTTGCTAGGTAGATACGTAGTGCAGCATCGTCCAGTTTGCTATGTAGATACGTGATGCAGCATCGTCCGGTTTGCTATGTAGATACGTAGTGCAGCATCGTCCAGTTTGCTATGTCGATACGTAGTGCAGCATCGTCCAGTTTGCTTTGTAGATACGTAGTGCATCATCGTCCAGTTTGCTATGTAGATACATAATGCAGCATCGTCCAGTTTGCTATGTAGGTACGTAGTGCAGCACCTTCCCGTTTACCATGTAAGTCCGTGATACAGCATCGTCCAGTTTGCTATGTAGGTATATGGTGCAGCATCTTTCAGTTTGCTATGTTGGTACGTAGTGCAGCATCTTCCACTTTGCTATGTAGGTACGTGGTGCAGCATCGTCCAGTTTGCTAGGTAGATACGTAGTGCAGCATCGTCCAGTTTGCTATGTAGGTACGTAGTGCAGCATGGTCCAGTTTGCTATGTCGATACGTAGTGCAGCATGGTCCAGTTTGCTATGTCGATATGTAGTGCATCATCGTCCAGTTTGCTATGTAGATTCGTAGTGCAGCATCGTCCAGTTTGCTAGGTAGATACGTAGTGCAGCATAGTCGAGTTTGCTATGTAGATACGTGATGCAGCATCGTCCAGTTTGCTATGTAGATACGTAGTGCAGCATCGTACAGTTTGCTATGTCGATACGTAGTGCAGCATCGTCCAGTTTGCTATGTAAGTACATGGTGAAGCATCGTCCAGTTTGCTATGTTGGTGCCGTGGAGCAGCACCTTCGAGTTTGCTATGTAAGTCCGTGATACAGCATCGTCCAGTTTGCTATGTAGGTATATGGTGCAGCATCTTTTAGTTTGCTATGTTGGTACGTAGTGCAGCATCTTCCACTTTGCTATGTAGGTACGTGGTGCAGCATCGTCCAGTTTGCTAGGTAGATACGTAGAGCAGCATCGTCCAGTTTGCTATGTAGATACGTGATGCAGCATCGTCCAGTTTGCTATGTAGATACGTAGTGCAGCATCGTCCAGTTTGCTATGTCGATAAGTAGTGCAGCATCGTCCAGTTTGCTTTGTAGATACGTAGTGCAGCATCGTCCAGTTTGCTATATAGATACGTAATGCAGCATCGTCCAGTTTGCTATGTAGGTACGTAGTGCAGCACCTTCCCGTTTACTATGTAAGTCCGTGATACAGCATCGTCCAGTTTGCTATGTAGGTATATGGTGCAGCATCTTTCAGTTTGCTATGTTGGTACGTAGTGCAGCATCTTCCACTTTGCTATGTAGGTACGTGGTGCAGCATCGTCCAGTTTGCTAGGTAGATACGTAGTGCAGCATCGTCCAGTTTGCTATGTCGATACGTAGTGCAGCATGGTCCAGTTTGCTATGTCGATACGTAGTGCATCATCGTCCAGTTTGCTATGTAGATTCGTAGTGCAGCATCGTCCAGTTTGCTAGGTAGATACGTAGTGCAGCATAGTCCAGTTTGCTATGTAGATACGTGATGCAGCATCGTCCAGTTTGCTATGTAGATACGTAGTGCAGCATCGTACAGTTTGCTATGTCGATACGTAGTGCAGCATCGTCCAGTTTGCTATGTCGATACGTAGTGCAGCATGGTCCAGTTTGCTATGTAGATACGTAGTGCAGCATCGTCCAGTTGCTATGTCGATACGTAGTGCAGCATCGTCCAGTTTGCTATGTCGATACGTAGTGTAGCATCGCCCAGTTTGCTAGGTAGATACGTAGTGCAGCATCTTCCAGTTGCTATGTCGATACGTAGTGCAGCATCGTCCAGTTGCTATGTAAGTATGTTGTGCATCATCTTCCAGTTTGCTATGTAGGTACATGGTGAAGCATCGTCCAGTTTGCTATGTGGGTACGTGATGCAGCATCGTCCAGTTTGCTATATAGGTACGTGATGCAGCATCTTCCAGTTTGCTATGTAGGTACATGGTGTAGAATCGTCCAGTTGCTATGTATATACGTGTTGCAGCATCGTCCAGTTTGCTATGTAGGTACATGGTGAAGCATCGTCCAGTTTGCTATGTAGGTACATGGTGAAGCATCGTCCAGTTTGCTATGTTGGTGCCGTGGAGCAGCACCTTCCCGTTTGCTATGTAAGGCCGTGATACAGCATCGTCCAGTTTGCTATGTAGGTATATGATGCAGCATCTTTCAGTTTGCTATGTTGGTACGTAGTGCAGCATCTTCCACTTTGCTATGTAGGTACGTGGTGCAGCATCGTCCAGTTTGCTAGGTAGATACGTAGTGCAGCATCGTCCAGTTTGCTATGTAGGTACGTGATACAGCATCTTCCAGTTGCTATGTAGATACGAAGTGCAGCATAGTCCAGTTTGCTATGTAAGTACGTGATGCAGCATCTTCCAGTTTGCTATTGCGATACGTAGTGCAGCATTGTCCAGTTTGCTATGTTGGTACGTAGTGCAGCATCGTCCAGTTTGCTATATAGATACGAAGTGCAGCATCGTCCAGTTTGCTATGTAGGTACGTGATGCAGCATCTTCCAGTTTGCTATGTAGATACGTAGTGCAGCATCTTCCAGTTGCTATGTAGATACGTGATGCAGCATCTTCCAGTTGCTATGTAAGTACGTTGTGCATCATCTTCCAGTTTGCTATGTAGGTACGTGATGCAGCATCTTCCAGTTGCTATGTAGGTACATGGTGAAGCATCGTCCAGTTTGCTTTGTAGGTACGTGATGCAGATCTTCCAGTTGCTATGTAGATACGTGTTGCAGCATCGTCCAGTTTGTTATGTAAGTACGTGTTGCAGCATCGTCCGGTTTGCTTTGTAAGTACATGTTGCAGCATCGTCCGGTTTGCTTTGTAAGTACGTGTTGTAGCATCGTCCGGTTTGCTATTTAAGTACGTGTTGCAGCATCGTCCAGTTTGCTTTGTAAGTACGTGTTGTAGCATCGTCCGGTTTGCTTTGTAAGTACGTGTTGTAGCATCGTCCGGTTTGCTATTTAAGTACGTGTTGCAGCATCGTCCAGTTTGGTCGACAATCTCAGTGTGGTGCAGCAGCGTAAAAAAGGTCAGGCAACCCCTTGCAGAACACTTATTTTTTTTACGGAAATTTTGTAAAGAAATGATTACTATTAGTTCGCAAAATGTGGAATTAAATGTGTTTCCACCGAGTACCGATCCTTTAAGGCGCGTGTTTGAATAGCTTGAAAGCCCTTAAAAGGTAAAATCGATGTATTTACTATGTAGGTATATGGTGCAGCATCTTTTAGTTTGCTATGTTGGTACGTAGTGCAGCATCTTCCACTTTGCTATGTAGGTACGTGGTGCAGCATCGTCCAGTTTGCTAGGTAGATACGTAGTGCAGCATCGTCCAGTTTGCTATGTAGATACGTGATGCAGCATCGTCCAGTTTGCTATGTAGATACGTAGTGCAGCATCGTCCAGTTTGCTATGTCGATAAGTAGTGCAGCATCGTCCAGTTTGCTTTGTAGATACGTAGTGCAGCATCGTCCAGTTTGCTATGTAGATACGTAATGCAGCATCGTCCAGTTTGCTATGTAGGTACGTAGTGCAGCACCTTCCCGTTTACTATGTAAGTCCGTGATACAGCATCGTCCAGTTTGCTATGTAGGTATATGGTGCAGCATCTTTCAGTTTGCTATGTTGGTACGTAGTGCAGCATCTTCCACTTTGCTATGTAGGTACGTGGTGCAGCATCGTCCAGTTTGCTAGGTAGATACGTAGTGCAGCATCGTCCAGTTTGCTATGTCGATACGTAGTGCAGCATGGTCCAGTTTGCTATGTCGATACGTAGTGCATCATCGTCCAGTTTGCTATGTAGATTCGTAGTGCAGCATCGTCCAGTTTGCTAGGTAGATACGTAGTGCAGCATCGTCCAGTTTGCTATGTAGATACGTAGTGCAGCATCGTACAGTTTGCTATGTCGATACGCAGTGCGGCATCGTCCAGTTTGCTATGTCGATACGTAGTGCAGCATGGTCCAGTTTGCTATGTAGATACGTAGTGCAGCATCGTCCAGTTTGCTATGTCGAAACGTAGTGCAGCATCGTCCAGTTTGCTATGTCGATACGTAGTGTAGCATCGCCCAGTTTGCTAGGTAGATACGTAGTGCAGCATCTTCCAGTTGCTATGTCGATACGTAGTGCAGCATCGTCCAGTTGCTATGTAAGTATGTTGTGCATCATCTTCCAGTTTGCTATGTAGGTACATGGTGAAGCATCGTCCAGTTTGCTATGTGGGTACGTGATGCAGCATCGTCCAGTTTGCTATGTAGGTACGTGATGCAGCATCTTCCAGTTTGCTATGTAGGTACATGGTGTAGAATCGTCCAGTTGCTATGTATATACGTGTTGCAGCATCGTCCAGTTTGCTATGTAGGTACATGGTGAAGCATCGTCCAGTTTGCTATGTAGGTACATGGTGAAGCATCGTCCAGTTTGCTATGTTGGTGCCGTGGAGCAGCACCTTCCCGTTTGCTATGTAAGGCCGTGATACAGCATCGTCCAGTTTGCTATGTAGGTATATGGTGCAGCATCTTTCAGTTTGCTATGTTGGTACGTAGTGCAGCATCTTCCACTTTGCTATGTAGGTACGTGGTGCAGCATCGTCCAGTTTGCTAGGTAGATACGTAGTGCAGCATCGTCCAGTTTGCTATGTAGGTACGTGATACAGCATCTTCCAGTTGCTATGTAGATACGAAGTGCAGCATAGTCCAGTTTGCTATGTAAGTACGTGATGCAGCATCTTCCAGTTTGCTATTGCGATACGTAGTGCAGCATTGTCCAGTTTGCTATGTTGGTACGTAGTGCAGCATCGTCCAGTTTGCTATATAGATACGAAGTGCAGCATCGTCCAGTTTGCTATGTAGGTACGTGATGCAGCATCTTCCAGTTTGCTATGTAGATACGTAGTGCAGCATCTTCCAGTTGCTATGTAGATACGTGATGCAGCATCTTCCAGTTGCTATGTAAATACGTTGTGCATCATCTTCCAGTTTGCTATGTAGGTACGTGATGCAGCATCTTCCAGTTGCTATGTTGGTACATGGTGAAGCATCGTCCAGTTTGCTTTGTAGGTACGTGATGCAGATCTTCCAGTTGCTATGTAGATACGTGTTGCAGCATCGTCCAGTTTGTTATGTAGGTACATGGTGAAGCATCGTCCAGTTTGCTATGTAAGTACGTTGTGCATCATCTTCCAGTTTGCTATGTTGGTACGTGATACATCATCTTACAGTTTGCTATGTTGGTACGTGATACAGCATCGTCGAGTTTGCTATGTAGGTACGTTTTGTAGCATCGTCCAGTTTGCTTTGTAAGTACGTGTTGCAGCATCGTCCGGTTTGCTTTGTAAGTACATGTTGCAGCATCGTCCGGTTTGCTTTGTAAGTACGTGTTGTAGCATCGTCCGGTTTGCTATTTAAGTACGTGTTGCAGCATCGTCCAGTTTGCTTTGTAAGTACGTGTTGTAGCATCGTCCGGTTTGCTTTGTAAGTACGTGTTGTAGCATCGTCCGGTTTGCTATTTAAGTACGTGTTGCAGCATCGTCCAGTTTGCTTTGTAAGTACGTGTTGTAGCATCGTCCGGTTTGCTATTTAAGTACGTGTTGCAGCATCGTCCAGTTTGGTCGACAATCTCAGTGTGGTGCAGCAGCGTAAAAAAGGTCAGGCAACCCCTTGCAGAACACTTATTTTTTTACGGAAGACAACAGGCGACAAAAAAAACAACTAAGACCACTAGTTGAAATCGGGCGAAACTCTCAGACCCTAGACATTTACTTAAATAACAATATGCATTTTTTGTTTGTACCTGTTACATTTGCAAATCATTACAGTACAATGCATATGTGGTGCTATTCTCCCTTCCCTTAAGTAAGTTTATGCAAATTCCGTTTGCAGTATCACACTCTATGGTTAAGCCGGTCTTTGCAAAATTCGTCTGACGATTTAACAATTGGAATAGAAAGGTAACCAGCTTAGTAGTGTTAGTCTAGCATATTTTCACATAAATTGTTCTACTCACATTAATGCGGTAACGCATGTATAATGCCTTAAGCTCAATTTGAAAGCGCGTGTCTTTTTTAATGTAAAGTACACTTGCCCCCCCCCCCCCCCCGAAAAAACACAACAACCAACACTTTCACACACATACACACACTGGCTTTCAAAATTCGGCGGATATGTGCATCCCCGAAATAACTCAATGACGAAACACTCACACACACATACTCATAATTGGCACGCGACATTTAGGTACTTTTGCCCCTCCCCCCGTCACACACACACACACGCGCGCAGCACGCACGCACCCACGCACGCACGCACCCACGCACGCACGCACGCACGCACGCACGCACGCACGCACTCACGCACGCACGCACGCACGCACGCACGCACGCACGCACGCACGCACGCACACACACATACACACACTCTTTGCATGTGGCATTCAATGACATTTTAAGGAGTACATGTGCCCCCTCCCCCCAACTCCCACACACACATACACATACTTGGCACGCGACATTCAGGTACTGTTGAAAGAGTACACGTGCATTGGTCATTTTTCGCATACTATGCGATGCGCATCAATCCTTATTTATTTTTTTCCACAGGAGATGGTGGTCGTCAATGATTGTTTTAATAAAGTTTAACAATGATGCCCAAACTGTGAACATTTTATTTAACATAGACCTCCTCCAATTTATGATTATCATCGGTCCGAATTTTTTCATCTTGTATTGGTTTAAACGTCTTTGTCAACATGTTTGAAGCTGTTGATCATGACGAATCCAAGGAACGGTTTGTACCTTTTGCTCCTAGAACTGTTTATGAAATAGCCCTGTAGTCGTCCTCGTCTTTAATAACCAGAATAAATATATCGATTTAATCTTAAGAATTGATTTCCTTGTTCATCGCTTAAAAACGAATTTTACTATTTACAAGAAGCTTTTTTAACCTGTTTTTGTATTTTTAATTGGTATACGGTTATAACTATTTTAAGGAATAAAAGATAGTTTATCCACATTTTGCGAACTAATAGTATTAGTATATTTTCACAGTCGTCTAGAACAATAGAGTTCTTCAATGTCATGAAAGGTAGGCGTAACATTTACCCCTGAGCTGCATATACTACCGTGCATTGTAATCATGGATACAATAAATAAACAGGTAATGGTTACACCGCGTGTGTTGACCAGAAAGCTGCGATATATTCGGTTTGGCACTTGGGTATGAGAAAAGATTCTATCTAAGAATTCAGGAAATATTGCAATATACTAGCAAAGGACTTGACGTGCCTGCTCAGGGAGTTCACCACTTTAGTGAACATTTTATTAAATTCACGTATAATGTAACCGAATCTTTGCACGCTTACCGGCCTTTGTTCTAAATTGGCCATTTCCGTAAATGAAGTTACATGCGTGGCGGTGTTTTTCGAAGGTTAGAGTTAATCGGTTGTTTTCATAAAGATTATTAGTAAAAATAAAGCTGGCACGCTTTCGCAAAGTGGAATTTACCAGTATTAATAATGAACTCGTCCGCCCGGGTGTATATAAGCACGTCGCTCAACTTATTTTTTCTTCCTGTTGTGTCTCCGTGGTCTAGTGGTAACACGATTGACTGTCAATCCAGGGGTCGTAGGTTCGATTCCCCGCCCTACCACTGGAAAAATACGAATCGTCTTCCGGGAGGGACGTGAAATGGGGTCCCGTGTGACAGTGCTATACACTGGTGCACGTTAAAGAACCAGGGTAGGTCTAACCAGGGTTACATTCTGTCTGTGTACTATGCTTCAAAAACCTAAAAGGACTAACAATCTTATCGGAGCACTCGACGACTGGGCATCTCCCAGTTAATCCGTCAATCAATGGGTCGCGGGTTCAATTCCCGCCGCAACACTTAAAAAATACTTATCGTCTACCGGTAGGGAAGTTAAATGGGGGTCCCGTGTGACAATGCTATACACTGGTGCACGATTAAGAACCAGGGTGGCTCCAACCAGGGTAACATTCTGGCTGTGCACTATGCGCCAAAAACTTAAAAAGACTAACAATCTTTTTGGAGCATTCTTCGAATGGGCAAGGCCCGAGTGCGAGTATGAATAAGATTATACACCTGACAGCGATATTGTCTATTTGCGGCTGACCGCCGTACAGGACACTACAAGCAGTTAATCGGTAATTGTCGTTTGAAGGCGATAAATAAGATTCTTGACCTTAAGTATTGAACACAAGGCATTGCGATCTGTAGGTTTGCATCAGGAACTTGATATCTATATGTCTATCTAGTGTTCCAGTTCAAGTAGCCAGATAGCCAGATACATAGAGCATTGTGATCTAGTCTGGTGAATGGAACTGGTAGCTGGAAACTCTAGTAAGCTTCACATACCTGGCATCTGCGTTGGCCAAAGAACACTGCGAAATATCATAGGAACGTAACTTTTTGACTTGCTAACCCCCCCCCCACCCCCACCCTTGGACACGCTAGTGAGAATAGAATCAAAGACTTGACTACATAGAGCATTGCGAACATCCTGGTTCATATAGAGCATTGCGAACATCCTGGTCCATATAGAGCATTGCGAGCATCCTAGTTCATATAGAGCATTGCGAGCATCCTGGTTCATATAGAGCATTGCGAACATCCTAGTTCATATAGAGCATTGCGAACATCCTGGTCCATATAGAGCATTGCGAGCATCCTGGTTCATATAGAGCATTGCGAACATCCTGGTTCATATAGAGCATTGCGAGCATCCTAGTTCATATAGAGCATTGCGAGCATCCTGTTTCATATAGAGCATTGCGAGCATTCTAGTTCATATAGAGCATTGCGAGCATCCTGGTTCATATAGATCATTGCGAGCATCCTGGTTCATATAGAGCATTGCGAACATCCTGGTTCATATAGAGCATTACGAACATCCTGGTTCATATAGAGCATTACGAACATCCTGGTCCATATAGAGCATTGCGAGCATCCTGGTTCATATAGAGCATTGCATCCTAGTTCATATAGAGCATTGCATCCTGGTTTATATAGAGCATTGCGAAAATCCTGGTTCATATAGAGAATTGCGAACATCCTGGTTCATGTAGAGCATTGCGAACATCCTGGTTCATATAGAGCATTACGAGCATCCTGGTTCATATAGAGCATTGCGAACATCCTGGTTCATATAGAGCATTGCGAACATATTGGTTCATATAGAGCATTGCAAACATCCTGGTTCATATAGAGCATTGCGAGCATCCTGGTTCATATAGAGCATTGCGAACATCCTGGTTCATATAGAGCATTGCAAGCATCCTGGTTCATATAGAGCATTGCGAGCATCCTGGTTCATATAGAGCATTGCGAGCATCCTGGTTCATATAGAGCATTGCGAACATCCTGGTCCATATAGAGCATTGTGAACATCCTGGTTCATATAGAGCATTGCGAGCATCATGGTTCATATAGAGCATTGCGAGCATCCTCGTTCATATAGAGCATTACGAGCATCCTGGTTCATATAGAGCATTGCGAGCATCCTGGTTAATATAGAGCATTGTGAACATCCTGGTTCATATAGAGCATTGCGAGCATCCTGGTTCATATAGAGCATTGCGAGCATCCTGGTTCATATAGAGCATTGCGAACATCCTGGTTCATATAGAGCATTGCGAACATCCTGGTTCATATAGAGCATTGCGAACATCCTGGTTCATATAGAGCATTCCGAACATCCTGGTTCATATAGAGCATTGCATCCTAGTTCATATAGAGCATTGCATCCTAGTTCATATAGAGCATTGCATCCTAGTTCATAGGGGAGATGCGGCAGGGTTATTCCGCGTAGTGAACCCGTAGACACGGGGCGTAACTACCGTTAAAGGTACATTTCGTTATAAGCGTAAGCACACGGTAGCATATCCCTCTAGCATGTTTCTTTGCATGACAAACGAGTTAAGAATACTGTTCCACGAGTATTTACTTGAACTTGACCCGTTTGTAAACAATCCAAGAAATAATGCAATAATCGATATTTTTTACTGTTAAGAAAGCACAAAAGTCTGTGTAGAATGGCGCCGAACTTTTCTTTTCTTGCAAAGAAAATGTTAATGAACAAACATTTAGCTCAGAATTTGCAGTTTCATACAGTCCATGCAATCTTTAATAAAATTGATCTTTTCATGACACAGAGCTTAATTCGTATTTGTAAACGTGTTTAAATTTTGAATGCGCTTGAAACAATATATTGACTTAAGAAGTCATGCCGACGTTACATATCATACCCTTAAGCTCGTGTGAACGATTCCAGTTTATTTATTTGCTCTAATCCAAAACTCCAAAATCTCGGATGATGAGGTTTTCTGTTCGCATTAATTAAATACAATCACGGCACATTAACTTGTGCTCTAGTCAAAACGTCATCGGCTCGAAGACATAACAAATACATCAATACATTTTGCAGGTACACATACATTATTCAATATGGACGAATACATATTGTAGGTACACATACATTATTTAATATGGACGAATACATATTGTCGTACGAAACAAAAATAGAACTAGCACTAGTACAATCAGACAAAGAATTGAAAGCTAACAAATTAGTATCAGCTTAACATTTCAAAACAGTATATCCCTAGCACGGGGTTTTAGTGTATCAATGTGTGATTAATTGAAATCGTCAATAACTAGCACTGTTCTGAATATGCGTACCATATATCATAGTGTTTATGTATATAGTTTCTTAGGAGTTATTAAAGCAAGGTAGATAAGCTGTATTATTAATTTACAGGCAACGTTTTGATAATCAGCAGATGAAGTACTTCGTTTCACATAAAGGTGTCATATAAGAACAAAGCGCACATACTTCCAGTGGCATTTCATGTATGGAGGTTTAAACTTTAGAATACATGGCCATTGTAGAAGCAATTATCATATTATTGATCAACATCATTTGTTGAAAACTCTTGGAAACCGATTCTTATCAAAGTCCGTACTTTTGGACGTTCGAAATTTAGGTAGCATGTCGCGCTGTCGTCCGTATTAATAGCCGCCCGGGATATCTTTGGCATGCACACGATTTCCCTCGCCCAAAAGTCACATGACGGTAGCTGTTCGGCGTAGTTGTCTGTATGAACGTTTCCTACAATTGCAGAACAAAATAAAAATATGCTGTGGTGCCTTTCAAGTTAAACGGGTGAACATACAATCATACGTATGTATGGAACTTGGTTATTAATGTTCATATAACGTACACCACATACACTTGTCGCAACACATTCTATATTTGGTAATTTCAATAATTGTTTTTCTCAAAGTACTTCATATAGGATATCAATATGTTCCTTCTCTCACCTCAAAGAGTTGATATCTGATGAAGCCACATATGCACTGGTTTCAGCCAGAATCGACTGGGCTAGACTTACAACTTTAATGTCACTTCTCTCCTGAAATGAACCAAGACAATTCTCCAGATAAACACCAATAATCAAGTATTTCGCATAGTTACAACAATATGTGTCTATAAGTATAATTTTCATGAACTTATTTGCAATGTGCATACATCATTACCGTCCACTATTACATGATTTAATATATAGAAATGTGATTTCCGACTGATATGTAAGCTTTTTCTCCCCCTCAGATAAGTAAATCCAAATTTAAACTATGCTAGAAATTATTTTCTCCCACCTCAGATAAGTAGATCAAATTATTTAACCATGCTAGAAATTCTTATCTTGCCCACGGGCGAAGATAAAATGCCCGTATAGAACTCTTTTTTAATGGAAGCCACATTGTAATTACCTCCCTTGTTGAAGTCTGTCGTTTGTAGCATCATGGAAATCTTGTCTTGTGGCAATATTTAGAACGCTAATTAATTATTTCTCGCTTCAAGTGTCACCATAAAACAGTTTTCACGCACCTTTCAAGAAATAATGCTTCACTCTCCTTAGAACTATTAATGACCGATTTGACTATTAACATAATCTAAATCACTGCGCGCATACCCATGACAACCAAGAATTATCACATATCAATACGCAGTTACTTTCACTACGCACAAAAGAGTTCCAGCAAAAAATACATTTTGACTTAATTTTGTTTAACTGAGGTAGGAAAAAAGCATCTACCATAGCCGCTCGTGTAAGAAAGGTTCATCCCAATCCTCGCGCAGGGTGTTTTGCGTAAACGAGGTAAACCTCGTTTCTGCAAAACACCCTACGCTCGGGTCGGGATGAACCTATCTTACACTCTCGGCCATGGAAGATATTTATAATCTGTGTCTCAGCATTATCATAATACAAACCGATATTTCTTTGTTTCAAACAGTTACACTACAATTTTATATTTTCCATCTTTTGCTCGTTCGCCCGTCCAAAAGTATATCCTTTTAACCTATATAGTTAAATAGAAGAAATGTTTGACTCATTGTAAAATTGCAATACATTTGCCATTATGAACACAGAAGTAAATGATTTATTTCACTAATGGCTAACTATCTGTGAACTTTAGTTTTTGGTGGTCTATCAGAAGACTTTATTTCGATCTTTCGAATAAAACAAGAAAAATATTCTCTAGTTCAAACCCTAGTGTTATAACGCACAAGGCGTTCTTATAAAAAAATACCTCACCACAAATGGCATTTGCATAGAAGTTAGTTGGATATTTATGTTTAAAAATCATACATTTACTTTTCTTTCGTCCGTAATGTCTAATATAGCTATACCTTTTAATGTTCTTTTAAAGAAGTTATACATATGTTTGCACAAGCCTAAATTGCGTCGGCGGTTCGATTATTCAAAGCATTTTTCATGTTTGTTAACTATAATTAACATAAAGAAAATATTGTATTTCAATGTTACTAGCAGGTTAAACGAACGCGCTTAACACATTGCTTTCCAATGTATGTTTCAGGGTAACTTCAACAGTGGTGTCGAGGTCTAACTCCAGTTGGTCCAAAGGTATTGAAGCCTGTCCTACGCACTCTTTGCGCCCAAACATTCTCGGAATCTTGTACAATCTAATAATCATTGCATGGTCCACGCATTCATCGTCTGTATTAATGTATACAACCTCTCCAAAATTGACGTCGTGTTTTCTTACAGTTTTTCTACATGTTGTGTGCTCTCTACTACATGCATTATCGTCAATTGATAATTTCACTTTTACCTTTCCATCACAAAACGGCAGTTGTCTTCCTGTCATTACAATAACACGCAACTTGCTGTTTTCATTGAAGTATTGCATACTTAGTTTAATAACACCTTTGTTTTTCTTTTCTTTTTTTGATTTTCGATATGGCTTTTTAAAGCCGTCATATGAACTTGAAGAGTTATTGCTACTGACTAGATGAATTTATTTCTTCGTCAGGAATTTTGATATATTTCACAGATGATGTACAGAGACTGTAAGGCATCTCTCGCCTGAGGCTACGGCCAAATCGTTTGTCTGGAGATACATTATATTGTGAAGAAAATCCATGCTCTCTATCATATTAAAGAAACAGTTCCGGATCACTGGAATAAATTCTTTCTTGAGTTTAAACCGAAGTCATATTCTTTTTCTGTAAATCATTTTTTGAAACGTTATGTTCTTCGTCATCTTCATTTGTGTCTTCGATGTTGAATTCCCTAAGTGCCCTTGAATAATCACTCGCTGTCGAATCAGTCCTCTCCCTAGAGTCAAATCCCCCGATGACGAGATTACATATGTTTCGAAGGCTGTCTAAGTGGTGAAAGTTTTTAGCAAGAAAGTTAGAACCGTTAGGCGCGCTTTGTTATCAGAACAATTTATGAGTGATTTTCTCGGAGAGTCCGTCCATAACCGAATACGTGCTAGTGGTGACATTTGGTTTAATTGCATAACCTTACTCCTGCGCTTTTTACAGAATCCATAAGGAAATATCAGAACAATACTTTCGTCGTCATCTAAAGGCTGCAGTATAATAACGCCCTGCCTTTGTCTACCGCCATATATTAGGCTTCATGCAATATCGATCAATAGCGATAATAGCGAAAATAAATGCTATTAAGAATGCTTTACGTCAGACACAAAGTTGCTTTATGAATAAACGATACGCTAAACAGAAAATTAATATGTAGAGAAAAATGTATTTTTAACCACTGTGATATCTGATCTTAAACAATCCCCTAGGCATTCATAATGTTCGACACAAGTAGTAAGTATTTACAATTTATATCGTAAAATATTTTTTCAAAAATATTTTTTTATCTGCAAATATCTTTTTTTCATTTCAACATGCACTTCAGACGTTTAAAGTGTGCCAAAAGGTACAATATATTTATTATAAGGAGTAAGATTGGTTCAACATCACTCAAAATCAATTTAGGCGAAACCGTCTCTACATCCTTGTTTATACTTTAGAGACAGGTTAAAATATTACACATAATCAAACGTAAAATAATACGAATGCAAAACAGATTATGAAATCCCTAATTTAAAGGGCACAACAACCAGCTAATTACGTAGGCAACGAAAAAGGCATACGGTGACTTAGGACCAAGTTACAACCCCTGCTTCGGCCTAACCACATGTTATGTTCGACTGTGAAGGTTGAAGTGGTTGGTACCCATTATTTCGAACATGTTGACTTTAAGGATTGTCTCAGTTGTTTACGATCAGAAATTATATTACATCGTTTAATACCTGAGTGGCAGGAAATCTCGAGAGCGCATCTCTTTTAATCAGTGCACTTGCTCTTGCTGTATGTACACGGTTACTTAGCATTACAATTAGTTACCTTACATTTTTCCTGCTTTCACGGAACGCCATGGAAGAACCGTATACGTACATTGCGGATAAAACTGGACACCGCATACTTACACTGTGTTCCAAACTGGACACTGCTGCACCAAGTAAAAAAATGCCGACCAAACTGGACGATGCTGCAACACGAACCTATATTAGCGACCAAAAAAGTGCCGACCAAACTGGACGTTGCTACACCCCCTATTGCCGACTAATCTGACGCCACATTTCTACATTGCCGACCTAACTGGACGCTGCTACATCCCCAACCTACCTTGCCGACAAAACAGGACACTGCTATATTACTTACCTACATTGTCGACCAAACTGGATGCTGTTGTACCACCTATCTACATTGCCGACCAAACTGGACACTGCTGCACCACCTACCTACATTGCCGACCAAACTGGACACTGCTGTACCACCTATCTACATTGCCGACCAAACTGGACACTGCTGCGCCACCTACCTACATTGCCGACCAAACTGGGCACTGCTGCGCCACCTACCTACATTGCCGACCAAACTGGGCACTGCTACACCACCTACCTACATTGCCGACCAAACTGGACACTGCTGCACCACCTACCTACATTGCCGACCAAACTGGACACTGCTGCACCACCTACCTACATTGCCGACCAAACTGGGCACTGCTGCACCACCTACCTACATTGCCGACCAAACGGGGCACTGTTGCACCACCTACCTACATTGCCGACCAAACTGGGCACTGCTGCACCACCTACCTACATTGCCGACCAAACTGGGCACTTCTGCACCACCTACCTACATTGCCGACCAAACTGGGCACTGCTGCGCCACCTACCTACATTTGCGACCAAACTGGGCACTTCTGCGCCACCTACCTACATTGCCGACCAAACTGGGCACTTCTGCGCCACCTACCTACATTGCCGACCAAACTGGGCACTTCTGCGCCACCTACCTACATTGCCGACCAAACTGGGCACTTCTGCGCCACCTACCTACATTGCCGACCAAACTGGGCACTTCTGCGCCACCTACCTACATTGCCGACCAAACTGGGCACTGCTGCGCCACCTACCTACATTGCCGACCAAACGGGGCACTGCTGCGCCACCTACCTACATTGCCGACCAAACTGGGCACTGCTGCGCCACCTACCTACATTGCCGACCAAACTGGGCACTGCTGCGCCACCTACCTACATTGCCGACCAAACTGGGCACTGCTGCGCCACCTACCTACATTGCCGACCAAACTGGGCACTTCTGCGCCACCTACCTACATTGCCGACCAAACTGGGCACTGCTGCGCCACCTACCTACATTGCCGACCAAACTGGGCACTGCTTCGCCACCTACCTACATTGCCGACCAAACTGGGCACTGCTGCACCACCTACCTACATTGCCGACCAAACTGGGCATTTCTGCACCACCTACCTACATTGCCGACCAAACTGGGCACTTCTGCGCCACCTACCTACATTTCCGACCAAACTGGGCACTTCTGCGCCACCTACCTACATTGCTGACCAAACTGGGCACTTCTGCGCCACCTACCTACATTGCCGACCAAACTGGGCACTGCTGCGCCACCTACCTACATTTGCGACCAAACTGGGCACTTCTGCGCCACCTACCTACATTGCCGACCAAACTGGGCACTTCTGCGCCACCTACCTACATTGCCGACCAAACTGGGCACTTCTGCGCCACCTACCTACATTGCCGACCAAACTGGGCACTTCTGCGCCACCTACCTACATTGCTGACCAAACTGGGCACTGCTACGCCACCTTCCTACATTGCCGACCAAACTGGGCACTGCTACACCAGCTATCTACATTGGCGACCAAACTGGACGTTGCTACACCTACCTATATTGCAGATTAATCTGACGCAACATTTCTACATTTCCGACCTAATTAGACGCTGCTACATCCCTTACATACATTGCCGACAAAACATGACACTGCTGCACCACCTACCTACATTGTCGACCACACTGGGCACTGCTGCACCACCTATCTACATCGCCAAACAAACTGGGCACTTCTGCACCATTTATCTACATTGCCGACCAGATTGGACGTTGCTACACCACCTACCTATATTGCCGATTAATATGACGCAACATTTCTACACTGCCGACCTAATTGGACGCTGCTACATCCCTTACCTACATTTCCGACCAAACTGGACACTGCTGCACCACCTTTCTACATCGCCAACCAATTTGGACTCTACAGCACCGAGCACTGGACTGTACTGCACCGAGCACTTACATTGCGGACCAAACTGGACGCCGCTGCACCACTTATCACAATTACCGACCATATTGGATGCTACTGCACCACCTACCAACAGTGCGAAGCCAACAGGATGCTGCTGCACCACTTACCAACAGTGCGAAGCCAACAGGATGCTGATGCACCACTTTTCTGTATGTGCCGACACTGTTGCACAAGGTACCTACATTACGGATAAAATGGACGCTGCTATACCACGTACCTACGTTGCTGACCAAGCTAGACACCACCTACCTACTTTGCCGGCGGAGCTGGACGATACATATCTATATTGGCGACAGGGTTGTACGCCATGTACCTACATTGCCGATTAAACTCGACGTCTCATACATACATTGCCGACCAAACTGTACGTCATATATCTACATTGCCAGTGGAGCTGGACGCCACATATCTACGTTGCCGTCGGAATTGGACGGCACGAACCTACACCGTCGACCAAATACATACATTGTCAACCAAAGTGGACACCACATACTTACATTGCTTACGAGACTGGATGCTCGTGTACCACATAGCCTCATTTCCAACAAAACTGGTTGTTAGTTCTGAAAATGTATCCATCTTCTCTGTGAACACTTACCATCAGTCGATAATATGACCCAAAATGCTTTCATAATATTCGAGCAATGTTTTTGCATTTCAGTATAATAACGCTTTCATATATTTTCTGTATGGTCCTGGTTTATGCGTATAAACCTTTACTTGTGTTTATTGCACAGGAGATGGTAGGAAAGATGGTCTTCAGTGATTGTCGAAATAAAACAAAACAATGACGCACAAACTGTTGTTTTGTTCTCCAAGCTTAAATTTACAGTTATGTAAGGCCTGACTTGTTTACATCCTGTAAGAGGCTATAACGTGAGATTTTTCATATAACTGTATACTGTTTCTTTGTCAACAACTTATGCATCATGAGATCATGTGCTATTTCATGAAGAATCCAAGGAGCGGTTTTCTACCTTTTGCTCCAAGCGTTTGTGATAATAAAGGCCGCCTATTTCTACCATGGGGTGGTTAGTTCCTTTTGTGCCTATATCTTTTTTAATAAAATAGAACTTGTATTACCACCGTAGCCGTTAAATGTCTATTGATTAAAGACGAACTTTACTATTTACTAGAAGATTTTCCAACATGCACGTAACTTAAGTAGGTGTATTTATTTTAAGAAATAAACGGTAGTTGATCTCACATTATAAACTTATGAACTAAGAGTAATTGTGTTTTTTTCACAAACGTTTTCTATTTAGTGTTCATCAGTCAATGTATAACACAAGTGTAACTATGACAACACTATCATATCCGTTAAGGCAGGTAACCCATTCTTCGCGGAGGATATAGCTTGATTGCAATTACTTCCTTGTACCTTCAGAAGTTAATATTCATTGTGTACGATTGTTGCAAAACATGGAAAAATAATATAAAAATAGACAGATCTAATGTGGTGCCTTTAATGAAATATATGGCTGTACCAGTTGTAGGAATCATGTATGGTAATATATTCATCGAACAAGCATCGAATGTTCACCATTTGGGTATTATACATGATTCGAATTTAACATTTGCGCTTAGAATTCAGGAAAAAATGCAATATACTAGAAATGCATTTTACATGCCTGCCCAGGGAGTTCCCCACTTCAGTGTAAACCCTTATGTAAACGTTCAGGAAATAGCTCTGTTTGATATCGAATTATGGTGTAACTTAAATGCGCATAAGCTGTATACTTTCAGCATTTCATTTTCATAAAACTCAAGGTTTTCATATTTTGAGATCTGATCTGATAAGTGTAACAGTGGTTGGACGGAAAAAGGTTAGCTGTGAAATGGTTGTAAAAACATGTGGTTTTACACAAGACATTGAGGCCTTATTGTAAGACTGAATGTCAAACTATTTGTATCTGTCATTTATACCTCACATTAGTACAGTTTTTTCAATATATTTGCAAAACACTCTTTAAATTTGATCTTCCTTCTGTTATCAACAATGATTAAATTTTTAGGCGATATATTTCGTGCTTCGGTATTGCATTTGTATCCAAATACCTTGGATTGGAAGAAACAATGTTTACTGTGAAACTCATGGTTGCAGGTCACATACCGCCTAATAATTTCCCTATATTATGCTCTTAAGTAAAGCTCTTTTTGCCCGATTTGCACAAGAAATACAACTGATTGTTATTATTTAGATACGTATGTTTCTTGTACATTGTGGAAGTGTCATATTTGAAATAATACACTAAAATATATAATGTGATGCGTTGACTATATAAGCTAAATATACCTATTCAATTTTGCTAATAAACACCTGTAATTATTTTCGTTTCAAAGCATGTAGTTATTCTAGAAAATGTTCATTGCTAATTTATATTATTTAAAAGTAATAAGACAACAACTGTGAGGCAAAACGATTGTTTTGTCAAAACGTTAGTAGAAAGTGAAAATACGTCCGAAGAAAGAAAGGCTAACTATAAAAATGCTAGTACAGCATTTATTTGAAAGCGTTTGATGTTTATTTATGGCAAATAAACAGCTAGAACACATTTTTTCCATTACATACTCGTCTTATGGCGTTTGTAAAATAGCAAGTTTTACATCTAAAATATCTTGAACTGCCTTGTTGTCAGAGGAAAAGCCATGTCAACGATAATTTTGCTAAATTTGAAAACCTTCCTTTGAAATCGCGAGGAATACTTTTATGAATTTTATTCTGGAAAAATAGAACTACAGGAGCATGGCCATGAGTAGTTTTTAGAACATTGTTAACAATAACGTAGCGATTTTGGATTCCCTGAATGCCTTGAAATAACTACTCTGTCAAATCATTCCTCTCCCTAGAAACAAATAACAAAGTTGAGATATTATCTATGTTTTGAAGTTTATTACCAAACAAAGTAGAACTGTTAATCGCACTTTTGTTACCAGAACTGTTAACAGGTGATTTTCTCCGAGGGTCTGACCATGACTTAGTGCATGTTAGGGATGACATTTGGTCAAACTTTCCTAGCCAAACTCGTGCGGTTTTTAGAAAATATCTGAACGGCTCTTTCTTTCTTTCTTCTAAAGGGAGTCTAAGTTTTACTCTGGGTTTGGAATACAGGTAAAATTATAATTTTAACGTTGCATTAACTAGAATTGCAGATAAATTGTATAACATGACACTTACAATAGTCATCTCTCATTTAAAGATTTCCTTTTATCCAAAAATTAATAATGCTATATGTACAGCAACCTGATTTGAAATGCGCAACAAGCAGGCACAATACAAAGGATACGAATACAGCTTATAGATATATAACTTATATAAGCAAATGCACTTGTCTGGACAATTCCTTTTTCTCCAACCATTCTATGATCACAGATATTTTAATTTTAATACAGTCTGTAATTAGTATACAATTTACACAGTCACACAATGAATTGTATACACACAATTGGTAGTTCCTACTAACTGGCATTGAAACGAATAACATGTTTTTGTAAAAGTTTCATTGAAGCATGTACACTTTCATGTATATCGTATCAAGAGTTTTTCGTCTTAGTTTCTGTCTAAAGTTACAGTTCCAGTCCTCGCAATATTCTTGTTTTCAACAACTCTTGTGTTTGATTTAGCACTTACAACTTTCGATCGTTGAGATATTCGAGACTCCCTTTGCGAAAACGATGACTTAAGACCCATTTCTTTGCGAGTGTCATTGCTTGGTTCGGCCTCATCTAAGGTTCTGTTCGACTGTGATCGATTAAGTTGTAACCCATTATTTTGAACAAGTTGAAGCACATCATAATTTTCATGACCACTGCATGAATTTCCAGTACGTCTTCCTTGCCATGATGACTTTAAGGATTGTCTCAGTTGTCTACGATCAGAAATCGAAGTAGAGCGTTCAATAACACTCGTAAGATCGTGGTTCGATTCTCGGTATCCCGGAGTGGCTAGGAATCTCGAGGGCGCTCCCCTTTCATTCAGTGCACTGGCTCTTGCTGTTAGTACACGGTTACTAAGCTTTGCCGTTAATAACCGAGAATGTTCTCTTCTTTCAGATAAAGCCGTAGAAGTAGGAGTTGGGTATGCAGTTGACTGTCTTGAATTTACCTTCAAATATTTTCGAGAGGCTTTATCCTCTTCGTCAAAAAAGTCATCGGAAACTGCAGAGCTCTGACGATTAACATTATTGTGCAAGTCTTCATTTTCATTCAAAGATTCCTTATGTGTCCTGTACAAAACCTTCCCAGAACTGGAAGCAACAAGTCTTGAAGACTGTTTTCTATTGGCTGTGTGTATTTTTTTTTTTGGTACTTCTGTCGGCACGTTAGTGTTTTTCTTCGATGTACCAGGCACCTGCGACTGCTCTTGCTGTAATTTTTTCGACGGAGTAGATGTCGGAGTAATCAGAATAGACGATAACACCCTAGACTCGAGATCAGGGTCGCCAATAATAATGTTGCGTTCTTTATACATGTCTTTCGTGGTTTGTAGTATACCACTGATCTGGTATGCAAAAAGAGAAAATACATTCAATCTACATTACCATCTTTGTTCACAGTGTTGTGCTATTATTTCAGTATCATGCCGGTTGAAAGATATTGATTTTATGCATAAAACTAGCGACGATGGAAGACAATTATTTGAAGATAAAACCGTTAGTGTATAAGTTGTGCAAGTCTATAAAAGTTCGACAAAAGCATTTTGTTTAATGTTAACAGTGATGAAATTCGAAATAAACTAATCATTATTGAAAGTATTGAGATTATTTGCTTGATATGTATTATATGTAGACTCTACTAAGCGATATTGGTGTACGTCCGCTAAAGGCAATATAAATTATTGGTGAATTGTGATAATATACGCTTATTTTGATAAAATCATGACATTCTAATTAAAGAAAAAAAGTGAAAACAGGAACGATTGATTTCACCCATCGGAAGTAGACGGACAATGTGTTGTCTACTTTGCGAATTTGGTCCTCACTGTAGTACCCAATAATGGCATTCACTCGTTCAACAGTGTAAACATCAATAACGGGTTGGCAATTGTCTTCGTCCATCTCAATGTACTTTTCAAGCCGAGCCATTTCGACGAGGGTCGATTGCTGATCACGAAGTAAACGCTGCACATTTTTCCAGTTCTAATGAAAACGGAACAAATTGATTACTACCGGGCATAAGAAATTGGATAAATTGTTTACAATCTTGTCAATAGTTTTGTTTTGTATTTTATTCTTAGTATTTTTACCCGTAAGTAAGATTCGTCGATTCCAAGCAGCATGTACATGGCCACTAGGACAAGGCGAATCTCTATTTTTGGCGATCGTAACTGGCTAAGTTCAACCAGAGTTTGGCGGTCAATATCCGGTATATCAACGGTCCATCCTCCTTCATCAAGTTGCATGAGGAACTTTAAATGTGCCTCCACCTTCCTGATCTCTTTTGCTAGAAAATATGTTAATAAATAATCAACTCATAACGTACTCTTCGTTATTGTGATGTCAATAAATACATATTAAATTGTGTATGTTTGTTTGTATTTGGCTAAAGAAGTTCTTTTGCTAATTGTAAATTGTGCTTATTGTAAATTGTGCCCTTTAAAGTAATTGTTTAATATCAAGTGCTATTTCAGCAAATGGACACATGACAACAGTACCGAACAGGACGTCCAAATTTGCATTTCTGGTCGCGTAGAGGGCGTGCTCTGAGACATCTATCCGGTTCACCAGAAGAGCAACATGGAGCTCTGAAATTGATTAATGTAATCAATTTACATCATTACGTGTAGACAAGTTTTGACACTGTGCATTGCAGAATGTTTCTATTTAATACTATTTTTTGCATGTCGTATAGTTAAGATGCATAATGAAATATATAGAATGTACACTGTATTTTCATTTCAAACATTAAAGGATAATAGTGCAAATACAAATGTAGTTTAAAAAAAGTCATAAATTTACAAATTGCCATTAAAATCAATACACTTTCTTTATAATTAATTAAGATGTTGACTTCTTTGTGTCTTAATGTTTGTTTTCACAATACAATTCTGAGGCGGAGTATTACCTCTTTTAAATTAGATGTAAAATACGTATGTTTTGAATATACTTATTACACTTTAATTATTTTTAATATGCATACTATGAATTTGAATCGAAATAACGGACCTTTTTTGCAAGACAGGAACTCATGTCTCATCCGTGCTCCTATTACATCTGGGTCAGTGTTTGGAAGATCAAATCGTTCGCATGCGTCTAAAGCCTTCTCGAGCACAGGCAGATCACATTCTTTCATTGCGTCTAGAATCATGCCCCGTGCCTTTCGGCGGTAGTAGGGCTGTAAAAATGTTAATTTAGCGTAAAAATAACACAAAAATTTGTACTGAAGAGAAGGGTAATGAAGAATATCATATGCATATTGTGTAATCATGATCGCTGCGTTAAATAAGAATTCGTGTTTGCCCTACATTGTCAACCAATCAGGGGCACTAGATTTTCTAAAATGTTTCGTTTCTTATTTGTGAAGAATCTTATTTCTGAAGACGACTCTTCTGGATTAAGAAAATTTCTTTTACTGTGCATGCGCATATAGCCACGCATACTGTTTGCATATGCAAAGGCGGAATTTCAGTGTCAACGCTGATTTAAATGACGTCACATCATATTGAATTGATTGACAAGTCGTTTTGACAGGCGCACGGCTTAATTTTAAAGCTGATGCTCCGCTTCCTTAGGTTACTTATTCACGTAGAAATTACTTAATAAACTCTAACCTATACTAAGATTGAAATGATTTCTTTTTTATGGCGATAAAAATAGAATAATATATTAAACTACTTTTTTAAGTAAGAAACTGACGACAATTCCGCAGATGAATAAAGTGTAGCTATTTATTTTAAGTTTACCAAACACAGGAATCAAATTACGTGGATTCATTTTGAAAACAACTGTGGTGTTTATTTAAAAAAAACTAATGAAATAATGTTTCACTTCATGCAGTTTAATTAATCGATGGTGAAATTAGTATGTCAATGAATTGCAATGCTAAATTCATACGATGGAAACTAAACGGACAAACCCAAAAGCCAATATTTACCCTGTCTAGAGGCATAAGGCCTTGTCAGCTTTAACAAAACAATATAAGATATTTAATGATTTGACAACATGTGATATCTTGAATGTTGCATAGCATCTTACAGACTTTAGTAGTTTGTACATTGTGCACAAGTCGCATTCATGGTCGATACTTATCTACAATCTACTTAATGGCATATTTAACAAGTAAAATAAGATTAACAATCGTTTTCATCAAAACATAAAATAAAAAATAAGCTAGGTACATATGAACTAGCTGGCACACGAACTAAATATTGTAGAAAACAAGAAACAAAAACAATACGTAAGTTTGTTTACCTCATGCTGTCGTTCCTTTCTAGTGTGTATAACATAATTGCAAACATTGACAAGCCTGTTCCCCACTTTAACGTCCATGCGAAGAGCAAACTCGCCATTTCCAGGACAAGTTATCACAGTTTTCAACAAGAACACACCGTTCTTCGTTTCAATTTCACAGTTTACAAATTGACTTAGTTCATCACTAGACCGAGAGTTATGCAGAAGCTCAATAATCACGTCTGCAGGTTGTTGAAGAACAAAATACATGTATTCTGGTTCACTTTTTGAAACAAAAATTACGCTACCGATGTGAGAGGGAACGTAAAATCCAAGCTGTTGGGTGGAAGGCCCAGGTCCCCAACCGACGAGAGGTGGTTCTAATGGAAGAGGAATGGACCAGTCATGCACATCTTTGCAGACAAGTTTAACATCCATAATCCAGGGAGGATTATTGCCATATTCTGAGTATAATCCACCATACAGTTTCATTTTGTAAACACCTGGATGATTGAATCGAACTTCAAATGTTACACAACTACCTTCCTTATCAACAAGAACATATTTCTTTTCAACTGTTTCATCAACCTCAGTGTTTTCCTGCATATTGTTTTCAATACTTTTATCTAAATAGGCACACAAATGGTATCCAAATGTTACATCAGACAATTTGCTTCTTTTGAAACCTATTTTGATTCTAACTGGATCACCTGAATTGGACTCTAGAACACATTTGTCTTCACTGAGTAAAGTGAGATTATTTTGGAAAAATGGCGGCCGTTTGTAGGACTTTTCCAAAAAATCATCTTCAGAAATAGGCTTTTCCAAAAGTTGCCATTTTTCTTCGTCTGGTAGGTTCCTGTATACAAATTCGGTCGGATTTGTGAATATGAAATAATGGTTAAATGACTGAACTGCCATTGTTTGTTCATGTGCAGACGATTCACGTTCAGAGTCTCTTTCCAACGAAATCAAAGCTGTTTGCTTCTGTCGTGCAATACCTTTGCAAACCCAAAGAGGGTGCACCTGAAACATTCAGTATAAGACAAGTCTTAAACATATGTTGTTTGTTCGTTCCTCAAATGATAATGCAAAATGTTTTACGATGACGCAGAAGTAAATAAATCTTTTAAAGTTTACCAACTGCCAGCTGCCATCGACAAAAACAGCATTCCAGGAGTTCCGTAGGCCGCTAGTTTCTATCATCCCAACTTCATAAGACGAGCCCTTTGATATACCGTTGACTATTGCACATTTAATACCAGCTGCTCTGTAGTTTTGTTATCAAAATCAACATTATATATTTGAGATACTAATGTTATATGTTAATTTAGATTGTTGTGTTGTGATGCTCATGTTCAATGTTTGACTATTCTACACCGAAAATTATCTTCATATATAGAGTCAAATTTAGATAAATTAAGCGATACGGAGGTGTTAAACGCAAACTGTTTCAAAACTAGAATAAGTACACTTGCTGATGTCGCTATTATTGGTTGTAGAAGGTAGAATATTAGTGGCAAATATTAAATAACTTGTATGGTAATGAGAGTATTAGTAGTTGTAGTTGTAGCACAAACAACCGTAGCAGAATCCGCATCCGTATTAGGAGGAATAGTACTCATAAATTAGGTTTAAGTAGTGTTCGTTGCCTATGAACCGATAAGCAGTTTTTGTGACTGCAATAAACCCCTTAACATGTAACTTATCATTATACAATCTTCATACCTGCAGAGAAGAGCAAAAAACACGGGATATGTCCCAAGGTCATCCTGAATGAGCCGCATATAGCCGTTTGGTGTGTCAGGAGGGGGCACAGTTGTAAACTGGAAGTTTCCAATACCCTGTTTGCTGATCCATGCAAGTATTGTCTTAACCTTCAGACTTTCAGTTTGAAACTGTCCTGTCAAATCATCTACAAGGCTTTCGTAGGTCTCTGCCCTATGATCTTTGTGCTGATAATTGTGAACATACACATGAAAAGATTAAAGAAGTTTAAAAGGGTAGAATAAATAGCATTTGTATGTATTTGAAAATATATATGAATGTGTGTTTACTTATCCATCGAAATGGAACAGAAAGTGAAAATGTTTATATCATTGATCTAAAAACAGGTGCTACGTTATAAGATTATATACCTTTTCGGCAGCTTCTTCCGCCAGTGTGTCTTCAATGTTTTGAAAATGGTTGTGTAGATTCATTGCTGCTTCAAAATTGAACCGTCTGACTTGGCCTTTATGAGGGGCAATACTTGTATCTCTGGTAACAATACTTTGTACAACTCTCATCTCATGCCTTAGCCTTTCCGCAAACATTATGTCTTTCTTTGATGAATGGAGTCGACCAATTCCTGTTATTTTGTTTAGAACATATCGAAATATACAAATTATATACATTCACGACATTACACAACCTTATAACACTACATATGAGTATTTTTATGTTTTAGCTTTAAGTTGGCGTAAAGAAAACTACAATGCAATATACTTGCCGAACCAATACATGTTTGAAAAGCATACTTGTGTCGGCGGCCTTGAGCTCGGTTCTTGATAACGTGAGCGATTTCGAGGCAGGTCGAGACAACCACCTCGGGTCACCAAAATCATGTGAGTATGGCTCCGACCTTATTATGTGCGGCGTTTCAGGATATGCGACATCAAGTGGATCTGGCTCCTTTTTTTGACGAACCATCTTCTGAAAACTTGCTCCCACTGGCACGTGCATAGCTATTTGATAAATAAATACGGAATAAAAACCGTACCAGGTGTTTTAAATTGAATGAAAAAGAATACACACGGAAAGAAAGCTACTTATAAATCTTCTCTTAGTACAAGTTCTTCAGCCTAGATCACATTGGAACTGTTAACTCGCAGTACTGAGAGCATGCTAAATCGTAAACTTTAGACGATGTTTTCACTGCAGTCTGCGAAGGACATTTGAATATACTATATACTCGAATACTAGTACCTTATTGGCTTAATAAGTCGAAATTGTCAAGATCAAATGTGGCATGTTAGTTACCTTTTATTTTAGACAATTGATCATCGTCAATGGATGTAGTTTCATCGACGACAGCAAGTTTGTCAGGTCGTTGTTTATTGTCAGAGTGTTTCGATTTTGTCGAGTATGGCGGGGGCTTCGCTGCCGGATAATTACCTTCCTCCGTCGCAACTCCAAGCTACAAGGGGGTATACATTTTACTTATCGAGCTAAATACTTAAACAAGTTTTGGTAAATTCTGCATTAACTAAAGTCTATATCAAAGACAAGTTACACTAAAATATGTCGAAGTATTTACCGTATCTTTGTTGTTATTGACGTCATCGCTGTCCACATTCGTCTGTTCTAAATTGTTTGCAACCACTGTGTTATCATTAACGACTACGCGGATTGGCTTTGATTTTCCTTGTCCCATCGTTTATCGTGGGTGACTGTTGCAACCTTGAATATATATGGTATCACATTTTCTCGTTGTTTTTTGATGTTCAAACATATTGCAGCTTTGAACGTCAGCTATTGTTATACCATTTTGATAACTTGAATGCAAATTCAAACAAAAATAGACAATATATACATAAACCCTCATCATAATACTGATTGTGCATTCTTGCACATATGATAGGCATTTCCGGTGAAATCGAGCGTTCTCCAAGCTAGATAAGTCACGCGCGACAACGCGCCACTTCTTATTTCTTTTGCTTTGAAGTTTATGGAAAGTAATGTTTGGCGTTTCAATAGAGCGCGAGTGCATATTTATACATAAAATGCAATCACAAAATTAAAAAAAAAAATTCGTCAAACCCCGTTTTTAGAGGAATTATTTGACGTGAACCTTTATCTAAAATTTCTACGTCAGTATAAAACGTCACACGCACTTTTTGGTGAAATGCACAAAGTCATTTTTTTCTCCACAAATTGGTGATTTAATAAGGTACGCTAGAAAACATAACAATCATGTGTTTCCGTTCCGGATTTTATCTCGTAACCGGCTTACGTTACATCGAGTCAGACTTTTCGATCCAGATCGGTAATACATGATAGAAATTAGTATTCCCTCCTTCCGGATATTATTAAGTTAAACATCAACAGTTTTATTTTGCAATATGTCATTCAAATTACACTGACATATTATTTCAGAACATATTGGGAATAATCTTTATGATTAAGAAGGGTGAAGAGGTGATTAAGAGGTGAAGATTAGAACGCTTTTTTATTTTTGACCAATATATGACGGCATATGTGTTAAGTTGTGATTTCTGAAGCATGGTACCCATTGTAAGCCGATAAGTGATCTCATTGGCTGTACATGTAGGTAATACTATTATAGTAATTAGTTACCGGCACTAGTAACTTGATATAAATTATCCCTGCCAGAAGAGATAATAAGTTAATAACATGTTGTATTTGGCAATTTTTTATACTGGGACAAAATTAAGTTTGTGAACTTAAACCTAAATTTCGTGAACATCTGAAAATCTAGTTTTACAAACGGATATGCGTTTCATTAAAATGATTTCAGTAACATATATTAAACACTTGAAACTACACGTACAAGCTTATAAGCCTAGAATTTAACCAATATCCTGTTTAAAAAGATTATTGCCAAGCAGTCACGCAGCAAGATAGCATATATATTTCGCACGTATGAAAATAACGTTTTATTAAATGTTTGGGGAACCGCCTTGGCACGGTAGGTCAAAACTCAGTAAGATATAACTCACAGTGCCCAACCTCACACGTGTCCTAACATTTACCAGCAAAGTCTTATTACCATAAGGGCACGGACAGGATGGGCACCCACAAGTACCACATGTCTTGAATGATCTATTTACTTTTCGCGAGTTCGCAATATCTTTAGCTTTTGTCTATAAAAACATATTTGCCAAAACTATATAACTAAAGCTAACGTTCATATTTCAAATATGTATATTGCGCTAAATTACAATGATAGGAGATACTTACGCACAAAATAATTCCGTTTACATTATTTAAGCGATCTCCATGTTGCATTCGAAATAATTAGAAGCCTAACACTTTTCATGATTGTAAGATTGAAATAAATTAATGTTTGGAGATACAACTTGTTAACAACCATTGATACTCGGTAGAATAGCCAGCCATTCATCTGGTAACAATTCAATGTAACATAAAGACAAAAGACTTAATCAAACCACGGATGGCACAAAAAGTGTAACAATGGTCTGTATGAAGCTATTATTAACAGTCCCTTAGATTGCTCGACTAACAAGATATTTTGTTATGAATAAATCAGTGTATTGATGGCTATTCACGTTTAATTGCAACCACGAAAATAAACCTTAGATATTTTGGGGACCTTATTTATATAGTCTTAATTAAAATGTTACCGATATTATACATGGTTATATCTAACCTCGGTATACCGGCGTTTATTTCTCTAAACATTTTAAGTCTCTTGCAAGGTTTCTATTAATAAGTTTGTATGGAAATAATTGACAAACGAAATTTAATAATAAAATATTAAATGATTTTATCGGTTTTAATCAAACACCTCATGGCAGCTCTCGATCAGTTAATTAGTACAACTGGGGATAAACGATACACCAACGTGTTTCGATGTATATTGCGATACGCTAGACCCGTATCATGATAAATTGCGATACGTTTTAAAATGTTTATTTATCGGGTTCAATTAAACGCCAAGTGACTGCTTTCGTACAATTAAATGTATAATTAACGCTGTAACGATACAATACGCCAAGTTACGTATCGCTTTATATATATGGGGTGAGGGCATGTTAATTTTCTTAATTTAAAACCCAAATTTATGCATTGTCCTGCATAACCAGACTTTAACACAGGGGTTTTTCACATTTTGAAGGATTTCTAAACCTCAATATATGTCTTTTTTCATTAAATTCAAAATTAATGTGACAGCAACTTTGCCTATCTGATGCATACTATAATTATTTTTTTATCTTCAGGTGGCTATAGGTTTCTTCATACATTTCTGTTTTTTTTTCTCACCCCGTGATGTACATAAAAATATGTTAGTTTAGAAATGTGGCCGTGTTTCACTATGGCTGGTATTCTCAATATGTTACTCCATTCACATGTATAATGTAATAGTATGCGCATACCAAACGATTGAACACTTATCAGTCGTAAATCAGTTGACTTTAACTGACTGATTTGATAATTTATTAAGTCTTGTCAATACAGCCAGTTCCTTCATAAAAAAAGTGCTTTAAATTACTAAATGACAGAATATTATAACTAACCTCAACTATTTCTGCCGCTGTCAAACACGATATTATTTTACGATGTAAAATTTACAATTCTGTTAAAGACACCGAATGTGTCTTAAAAGCTGAAGCTTCGTCAACACTGCTTAAAAACGCCCTTGGTCGCAATCTATATCGGAATTGTTCATTATGCGCCTCAATGTATTGTTTTTATCACAACTCGCCGATCATATTTATTATACATATGTGAATCAGGTTTAAAGTTAATACTATCACCGATTGCATCTTTCTTGGAGATAATTTGTTAGATTCTTTCTCGGTGACAGTTTGTAAGGTTTCTTATGTCTCTATTAGACATTTGTTATTCTTTCGGACTTCTAGACAAAAATAATTTCTGCATGAAGTAGGCAGATAGAGATGCATGGTATGTGCTGCATATGGTAGCAGTATAACTCAAAGAGAAATTACCTTTCTTGAATAACATCCGCTATTTACCCTAAAAGTTCAATCCTAAACTATTAGCATCGTGACGCTATAAGATCATATTGTTTGATGGTGCTTTGCAACTTAAACGTAGTACTTTTTCAAAATGAGGGGGAGTTTGGCCACTGCAAGCATGGGCGAAATCGAGGGTATTACAACATCGGTAATCTGTTTTGGGTTGCTGCCCTTTTATTTCGAAAAATAAATAAAAATACTAAATTTCTAGAGAAAGAATTTAGGGCATGTTTTGTAATGTTTTCTTACTGTATGTATATTATACTATAATTAAAATGCATAGTACATTTAATATCATACAATAAGTGTTCTCCGTTCACTTTGCACATCGAAAGTTGTTTAAAAAGGTAAAGGGGTTTATTATAATAGGGAACATTTCTATTAAAATACACATCGAATAAATTTAATAATAAAGAGATAAAATAGTGCTTACTTACACGGAATATTAATCCGACTCACTTCAGAACTCGTCTGGAAAGCGTTTTAAGTAGGCCGGACAGACATGTAGTGCAGCATAATCTACAAAGAAGGGAACAGTATAAAAAAAATAATGAGAAATGCTTTAAGCATAAAATCGTTCGGACAATGCACTCATAAATATTTCATAATAAAGAAAAAGTAATGTAAATGTCACTTATAGTTTAATTAAAAAATCGTCCGGACAATGTACTCATATATATTTTGTACGGACAATGTACTCGCCTTGAAAATTGTCCTGAACTTTTGTTTAACACGGAACTATCACTTGAAACTTACAACGAAGTAAATATTTGCAAATTTAAATGTATTTATTATCGGAATTGATAATGTAAAATTCGGTTGTGAGGTAGATTTTGTAGGGTACTGTAGTTTATATAAGTTTTACATTTTCCTCGAGGAAATTACAAGTATCGGGTTATGTACTGATTTGGGAAATCATTCGATAAGCAAGTGGGGTACGGAGAGGATCGTGTCATTGTACACTAGTAGCGTGTTTTATTATTGTGAACACTATAATTTTTTTTTGGACATTGGAAATTTAGAAATTAAATACTTAATATTGCTATTTAATTTAATAAGCCACTGCTAGGCTATGTTTGGGGGGACGGAAACAGAAGGCAGTGTTTTGAGGAAGGAGTCGGAGGCCGGTCGTAGCGACACACCGGAAGGAGGAGCTGGCATGCCACGTGGCCAGGGAGAACAAGGTCCAAGAACAAAAATCGGTTGCGGACGGAAAGGACACTTCGGGCGGGAGTGCGAGCTGGTCGGCGGGTCGTCTGTCTAACGAGAGAGCGGCATCGGAGGGCCTAAACAATGATAAGTACTTTCATGATGATAGTGACTGTTTGGGTGAAAATGACATTGATAGGCATTGTTTAGACAAGTATAGTCCAGTTTCAGGCATAAGTGTAAAAGGAAATTTAAAGTCACATGTTTCTTTTTGGAAAACTATTGGTGCTAATCCAGATGTTGTAGACACTATAGAAAACGGATATAAAATCCCCTTTCTGAAAAGTCCTGATAAATCCTTTTCAAACAATAATAAATCGGCATTGTTAAATATGGATTTTGTTGAGGAAATTGTATGTGACATGCTCAAAAATGGCTTTATTATTGAAAGTAAAACAATTCCATACGTGGTGAGTCCTTTAAGTGTGTCAATTAAAAAATGTATTTGGAAAGAAAAAATGAACTATTTTACATGTGCTGACTTGTCAAGCACACGGTGTGCTGGTAGTTCCGAAGTGGCCAAGCTCACCTTTCTGGCCTCTTCTGTTTGATGCAGTTTTTTCCAAGAAACATTATGTTCTTGATGTAATGGAATTTGATAAAGAACAGGGAATATTTGTCTGTAATAATGCTTCTGTGTTTGGTGCTAGAAGGTTCTCTAGCAGAGTTCTGGTAGTTCGGTTCTAAATACAAATGATGTAACCAATGAGAAAATGAGAAAATGAGAAATGAGAATGAGATGAGAAAATAAGGTTTTTATCATCGTATTTCGTAGTTATTTTAAAATAACTTACGTAAAGATATTATTTGAAAATGTGTGTTTCTTATACCATTTACATCTGATGTAAATGAGGTTCGTACACTGTGTGCGAAGTATAACATAATATGTTTAGTCCCTTGGACAGTTCCGCTTGTATCAGATACTTGCGAAGTCGTACTCTGAGTGCGAGGATTATTTTATGCATTGCAGAATATAGAATGTGCATTTTCTGTAGAAGATATGAAATGTATTGTACACCATTTTGGAAGTTCAGAGGCATTGGTTGACATTCGTTTTGTAACTATGTGTCTAATAAGTTTTTCAGGTTTTTTAAGATTTAATGAACTGGTTTCTATAAAAAGATCAGATTTATCCATTCTTGAAGATTGTGTTAAAATATTCATAAGTAAAAGCAAAACAGATCAACTACGTCATGGTGAAACGGTGACAATATCTAGAACAAATTCATTGTTGTGTCCAGTATCATATTTGGAAAAATATCTTATAACAGTTGGTATTGAGGAAAGTTCCACAGAATATATTTTTAGAAATATCATGTGTTGTCAAAAATCAAAAAGATGTGTATTATCGGGTGTAAAACCCATGTCGTATAGTAGAGCCAGGGAAATTTTGTTGGAAAAAATCAAATTTATGGGCATGAACCCTGAAAAGTATGGGCTTCATTCTTTCCGTTCAGGGGGTGCTACGGCGGCTGCTAATGGGGGTGTCCCTGAACGATTGTTCAAAAGGCATGGCAGATGGAAATCTGAAAATGCAAAAGATCGTTATGTCAGGGAATCGGATGGCACTAAGAAATTTGTACCTCTTAATCTTGGTTTATAGATTACATGAATTGTTATACAATTTAGGTATATTTCATTCATTGATATACTTTTGACTGTTGTTTACGCACCCGTTCTTTTACTGTCGATAAAATACCCCGCTTGTTGGCACACCTATATTGTGTTCCTTTGTTTGTCTTTACTTAAGGTTAAGATAATAAATATTTTATGTTTGGCATAAAATGAAATGAAATAGAAAACATAAATGTATTTATTATCGGAATTGATAATGTAAAATTCGGTTGTGAGGTAGATTTTGTAGGGTACTGTAGTTTATATAAGTTTTACATTTTCCTCGAGGAAATTACAAGTATCGGGTTATGTACTGATTTGGGAAATCATTCGATAAGCAAGTGGGGTACGGAGAGGATCGTGTCATTGTACACTAGTAGCGTGTTTTATTGATTACAAAAAATGATATACAAATAGATGATTGTTTCTGTGTTATTAACGCATATTTATTTTTCAGTTTGGTATTGTTTGTGTTACCAACGTACGAATGGGAGTTTATTCGTGTAGAGGGCTGTGAGTGGCATTGATTCCGGACATTACTACAATGCAGAAGCATTCATCACTGTGTATAGGAACATTGAGCCATTCACCATGTTATGGTTATTCAGGGAATCAGTGCCTGTGTGAATGTTATTGAATTGTCAGAATATACAAAATAAAATACCCCGCTTGTTGGCACACCTATATTGTGTTCCTTTGTTTGTCTTTACTTAAGGTTAAGATAATAAATATTTTATGTTTGGCATAAAATGAAATGAAATAGAAAACATAATCAATATTTTGTAGACTTTTGTTTCATATTCCTGCTTTTTGCCCTAAAACACACGGAAATCAGACTGATTCGGACAATGTACTCACAGAAATAAAATCTGTATCGAGTTTCAGGCTTAAACTAAGCAAACCTTCGAAAAACAAATCACACGCGAGTAAACTGTGTTACAATGCGGGTACTCTGTGCCAATTCTAAAGATCTTACCTTTATATTTACCATCCGTAAACGCCGAATTTATGTGTTGATGCGGTCGAATTATTCGCCATCTTGTACGGCCAATGTACTATAGTGATCACGTGATACTCCCCTGTGTTGGTATTATCATTAAAACCTATTATCTCGGATATGGTATTATAAATATAACTACTTAATGATATCTTATCTGCAATTTCATTGGCTGAAAATGTAGATTGTATTCTTAGAAAAAATAGTTTTTTTATAGCGCCCCTACCCGAAACATTCCGACACATCAGTCGTTGTTTCGATGACATAGGTTATGGAGAAGCAGATACAAAAAAGATTGTAAAATGTACGACACCAAGCGTACTAGTTTAGGACTATTTTTTACTTTGGTAAAGGTAGTTCGCATAGAGTATTGTTTCCGCAACTGGTGGGCACAACATGCAAAATAATGTATGATTAACATAGCCAGCTTTATTTCGTATTCCTTTCAAAGGCGATAAATCCTTATGTTTCTTCAGGCGAAAAACATACTCGACAGCGCCATCAGAAGAGCAACAGCGCCACTACATTTATAAATATATGCATAATTACTTTATAAGAAGTGCTTATTAGTTGTGTTGTGTACGTACTATCAATGATATTGATATTTGCATGTGCCACAATGTCCTTACGGTATATGTTAGCACCAAAGTGTTTTTGAAATACTAGCAGACCTCAAAATATGCACATGTCCGATTCGAGAGAAAATCTCCTGGCACCACAGTTCTCAAAATATTGCAACAAAATTTCTGCCAACCTTCAGTAAAATTGTTTTTACACCGTACTACATTCTTTAATATTCGAAATAAGTCCTTTCAATAAAATTATCAAATAAAATATAAATCATACTCACGTCAATAGAAGTAAACACAAGGCATAGCTGCACCACGGAAGTGTCGATAGCTCATTTTCTTTGCACCACTGATGAGTGGTGGAGTTGGCGTTTTGTGGCCGTGCATTTTTTGTTAGTAAACTAATTTTACACTATTTTAAACTCAAATCAATGGTTAATTTCTTTCGACAAGACTATCACTTGGATAGTTTTTTATTTGAAGGGGCAAAAAAAAACAGGGCTGAAATAGTCAGATTCATGGATCAGGTTGAGGTGAGCCAATATTGACATTAAATCATATTAATAGTCGACTGGCAATTTGGGAGATATTTATTTAAGTCAACGAACCCGTCAAGGTTCATCCAAAATTACAACATGATGTAAAGTGACGTTATTCATACGGGTGATTCGCGGCGATAAAGAACCAAGGGCACCGAGATTAACCTACCTACCAAGTTTCAAATGAATCTATCAAGGGTGCGACCTTTCGTTTTGAGGGCTCGGTTGGAAATATCCGAACATGTTTTTGTCCATATCGACTACAATATTTTTCAACCAATTCTCGACCATTTCAATGGCACAAACCCTCTGTATTGGTTTTATAGATTTCTCTGTTGCCCAGCATTTGCCAAACTGCTTGGGAAAGCATTACCTTTCTTTCAAACCAGATTTCATCCACCCTTTGTGTTCTTACTCCTAGGTTTGACATGAAGTATACTATACCACAGTGATATTACATGAACAGATAAATCGAACAGATCAGTGCTCATGATAAAAAAACGTTCCCAGTTTTACCACAAGGAAAAATAATATGGGGTCCGGTCTTACATAAAATAACTGTTATTATGTTTCAGCGCATATGGTTCCGCAAAATGGAACAATAAGCAATTATGAATACATATGTTTCTAAATGTTTAAGTATGTGCCAGATTTTCAAATATTCATTAAGGTTTTCATCGACCGCTCTTGTAATCTTGGGTTACCGTTAATACCTACATTATTACGCTTTCCGGAAAATAAAATCATGATATGAGATCGAGGTTTGCATAACTACTGAGAAAACTATTGTTCTCTCCTTCTCCGCATTAATTACAATAATATATTAACGTTCGCCGACTATCATATATTTTCTAGGAGTACAGTTCTACCCTCGATTTTAGTAAATATTTAACAAATTTTTGTAAACACATTTTCTCTTGTTCATTAACTAGCTACAACCAAATGTTTTATAACACACGGTAATAATTAAAAGTTACCCTTTATAACACCGAACAGAGCAGTTACATCACCCACTCCTCTCGTGTTAGAGTTAAACAAAAGCGCTTATATAAGTTTTGATGTTTATTTTCAATAACTCGTTTTGTGGGTGCAGTAAATGCTACTTATAGAAAACGCTTTGTAACGTCTCAACATTTCTATTATCGCGTAGGATTGATACCTCTTTAAATGATATATAAACTTGAAGAGAATGACATTGTGGTATTATACCGCAACCATTTTCATTAAGAAGTATACTTTTTGATAAATTCTTATGGATTCATTAAAAAACGTTGGTGTATGGTTAGGACAGTTTATCCAAAAGGCACCCGTGCCACGTACACTGTCGTTGTCCGATATTCGGAGAACATCAACCGTTGACAGTTCTGGTTACAGAAGCGCTCCTGACAGTTATACGACACTTGGAAAAAACTTTCGGCATCTAGACAGCCTTCGAAAAATATGCAATGTCTCCCTCGGAGGTGTAGCTGCCAGGAACGCTGGGGAGAGGAAGGACTCGACAGAGAGTGATATTTCAAGGGCATTTGAGGAATTCAAGAACGAGAAACGTGACGAAGATGATGGAGAACTTAGAATTTTAGAAGACGGCAATTTTTTCTGTAATTTACAGAAAAAGATGACTTCGGTTCAAACACAAGACAGCGTCTTGTCCGGTGATTCGGGACTGTTTCTTGACTATGATAAAGAGCAAGGGTTATCGTTGCAAACAAATATGTCTTCTGCTGCCGACAAACGCATCGGACCGCAGATCAGTCAAGAGACGACGTACAGTGTCTGTACATCTGCTATGAGGAAGACCAAAATCACAGAAGAAGAAACCATAGATTTCATTTCGAAATATTCTGCAGAGAATAATAAGACGCAAACAAAGGTAGCAAAGCAAGATTGTAAAAAGCCATATAAACACTCATTAAAAGAGAATAAGAAGAAAGGTGTAATAAAACTAAGTCTACAATATTTTGATCAAAGCAACCAGTTGCGTGTAATATTGATGACAGGAAGACAACTGCCAATTAGTAATGGAACGGCAAAAATGAAATTATTTATTGACGACGATACATTTAGTCAAGTGCACACAACCTGCAGAAAAACTGTTAGCAAACACGACATCAATTTTGGAGAAGTTGTATACATACACACAGACGATGTATGCAAGAGTCGTGCGTTGATACTTAAATTGTTCAAGATTTCGAGAATATTTGGGCGAAAAAAGTGCTTAGGACAGGCTTCAGTACCTTTGGACCAACTGGAAATAAACCTCGACACGACTGTTGAAATAACCCTGACAAAAACATTGGAAATCAGACCGGTAACACCATTTGTTTTTTCTGCCATTAGAATGAAAAATACAAATTACCTATGAGTTAAGGCTTAAAAAGGACATCACACTTGTTTATCATCGAATAAGGAAATCAATATAAGCTATTGGTAAATGTGCATTGTCAAGTCAAGTCGCATGTTGGTATTGTGAATATAATTGGTAAGTGGTGTTAAGCTGGAAAAATGGTTGGATTTATTTCAGGAGAAAAGGGATATAAGAGTTGTCAAACAAGACCAGTCTATCCTTGCTCAAACCCGTGCATCTATAGCATCATCATCTGATATGAACGCTTTGACGTGAGTATACGTAACATATCCTTTATCTCAAAAATGATGTTTAATGTTTTTAAACCTTTTGAAAAATGAATAAAAACCATGTCTGCTAGGGAAACACTTTAATAAAAATGTTCAAAATGGGCTTTTATATCTGTAGACCACTGATGCATAGAAGAACTCGTTCCGCCACTTTGAGTGGATGCTGGCAGAGTGAATTGATGTCGAATAAGCGACATTCCCAACATGGACGTATGAACGCTTCTCTCCTATATCAGACAAATGCGTAAACATGATGAACTGTATAAAATAATATAATGACATTACAACTCTTACATATGTTTGTTAATGTACATTTTAGCAACACTGCGGTTTGATGCATACATTATGAACATCAATATTTTTTTACAATGAATGTGCTGCTTTGGTTGCCCACTTTTTGTCACTGAACTAACTTGGAAACTAGTGTGTTATTTTTAGTCATTTATACATAGTTTACATTAACAAATCTTCTTTAATATATATATGTGTAGTGTAAAGTGGCTTTTATAAAGAGATAAAAATGTCCCCAAAACTGATATGTATCTGTACAAATGCGTGCTTTTTACCGTATAATCATGTTTCTGTACAATAATAATTGTAGTATACATCTAAACCGACTAGGGAGATGAATACATAGTGCTATTGTTATTTTAGTTGTTCTTTACTTCAGCTTGTTTTGGAAGACTTTATACGCTGGTTTGAATAAATCCCAAATCGGTTTCCAAGATTTAAACAATTCAACGTGTTTTTGAGGCTTGAGCCACCTATCGTTTGGTTTATAAGCGGATACCTATACCACTACACTACTCTTACCATTCTGTTTTTCACATGGACTCTTCAGGAATTGGCCGGAAATTGTTTGGTACCAAACAAGCGTTTACGGTAGCAAAATTAGGAAAGTGGGAGCAAACCCGCGCAAACCGTAGCCGAATAAGCCTGGCAGAATTAGATCGGCAACACGTTTTGTGTAATTGGATGCAATATTTTAGCACTTAACTGTTTGTATTTAAAATGGCGGACATTCTGTTTCATTTCTAAGACATTTTTGCAACATGTTTACAAAACTTTCAGCAGCTCTCGAAAAAGAAATGTGTTTTTCAGAAAAATGAGTACGGTTAATCCTACAAATGAAAAGAAAAACAACAACATATACTGTAGCCTAAACCTTAAAAGAAACATAGCCCATGAACCTTTTCTTGGCAATAAGAACACCCCATTCTCAGCACGGTTTAACGTTTAATGACGTAATCGGCATGCACATTGTGACATGTTTATACGATTGCTAGGCCTAAGGACAAACAATGTAACAATCCCTAAAGGTTATTTTTGAAAAAGACATATGAACTTAATATATTATTTTTAAAAAAAATGTCTTTAACTAATCTTCCCGAATTCAAATGTTCTAAAGCCATTTAGGTTAAACTTTACTCAAGGCTGTTCTCATTAAAAATATATGATGATAGCTTTATTTTTTTATTCCTTGACATGGCGAAATTCTGATGTTTCCTATATTTTTCTTTTCACATTACACCGAAATATTTTAATTTTCCTTATATTTTTTTCTGCATGACTTTGGAAATATATTGGCGTTTTTATTCTGTATTCTCGGGACTAATCGACCTTCTTCATAGCCCATTAGCCCAACAATGCTGCTTTAAATAATTATAATTTTGTATATATTGATCGTCAGTTATAACGATAAAACACATGATAAAATGTTTATTTGGCAGTTTTACTCGTAGTTTTATCCTCTTTGATATCTTATCAGTATAGTTATCAAAAATGTTCTGGAATGCGTTATGAAAAAAACGAATATGAAGAATGTTACTTTCGATGTTTTCATTCTAAACTTGATAGATGCAATCGTATTCTGCTTATGTATGTATGTATGTATGTTTGCACAAAAAAGTAATATAATTTACTTCCCAGTGTATCTGCTTCTTATTACATTAATGACCGTGTTATTTTACATATTCATATGAGCACTTTACCGTCAGCCCCAATAAAAAATAATATTTTGTATACATTGACAGTAAGCGTGGGCTTCATGGAGAAAATGCGATTCGCCAAACGTCAAGCCTCCCATCAAGCTTGATTAGGTCGTAGACTCTTTCTTCAAGGAATATTGTCTGGATATCGAATTATCACACGATATGTCTATCTTATAGCATTTGCTCATAGACGATTTTTATTATCAAGACGTATTTATACGTAAAATATTTTTTGTACCAAATAATGCATTTAATACTCATTATTATTCTGTAGACGATTTTTTTATGCGAGACAGAAATAATCCTTTTACATGTCCTCGTTCAATTTTAATCATTTGAGCTTTCCGTTTGCCAAGAAACCAAGTTGATGTATTGTTATAGTCGGCCGACGATCATTGTCCAAAAGCTTCAACAATGTTTATTACTAACACACTGTTTAAGATATTCAAATGTCACTTCGTACAAATAGTGCCAGAGACAATATGGATAGGTATAGCATGGCCTGCAATACCAGCTTAAATATATGTTTTATGCCCCTTTCGACCGAAATGGGACGACAAAACACGAACTTTTTGGGTGTTTTTAATATATCTGAAATAGCTCATATTGATAAAAAGCTAAGCTTTTCTTGGTTCTATTGTCACAAATGCCATATAAATCATGTTTTGCAAGTTCAGTGTTTTTCTTTTCATCGCTGTTTTATTATTATTATTATCTTGCCAGAACTAATAAGTGTTGCATGCGTCCCACATATTCCCATAGAAAAATATGAATTGGCGTATCTCTCCTGAGTCGCCAGTTTTTGCCGTATTTAAGTTGAACTGCAACATCACAGACGCAGTCTAAGGGCGTTTTTGTTGGTAATAAACTAATTTATTTACTCGTTTAATATTGGTCTCATGAACTGTGTATTTGTTGTGACAGTTTCAAATAAAATAGTTTTATTGTTTGTTTTAAAAAACTCGAAACTGGTTGTTGAAAGTATGGAAACCCACTCCGGAGACAATTGCGTCGGTTCGTTCCATCCGAAATCTAGCTCACTTAAAAATACATGGCAGTGATCTGACGCATGTGTTGAAGCATCATTAATCAATATTAAAGTGACTTTACACCAGATTGGCACCAAAACAGTTTTTTTCTGTAACGAATCTTAGGACATTTTTTTAATAAAATGTTTTACTCTTTAATATCATAATTGTAAATTAATACCAAAAAAAAATCAAAAAAATCGGAGACCAGTTTCGAACCGGTGTCGTCAAAATTGCAGTCCAGTGTTGTGTCCACTGTGCTATACATTGTACAGAGCGATACCAAGTTTATGTCAGTTTTCGACAATTTTCATTTTTCGCTATTTGATCATACGGTGTATAGCCCTTTAAAAACCAGTGCTTTAGTACAATTACTTACTTTCTTTATCGTTTGCAATATTGACCTTCACATAGCCTATTTTGTCGAGCTTAGTTAATGTTATTTCTTGCGAAATATTTGCTTGAAAGACATGATAGGAGCATAGTATTGAGTATTAATGATATTCATGTAATTAAGCACAACTTTGATAATATAAAATATTACATTTAGACATTCGTGTTCTGTTTATACTTCCATAGTTATATAAAGAAACAAGCGCAAGTGCTTTTCTAATCCTATGACATTACACTTAAAATGCATATAAAGCCTTGTATAATAACACGAATCCATTCATTATTCATAATACTAAAGCAAATGAAACACAACAAACATTCATCTTAAAATGACTTCATACACTGCATAAGCAATATGTTCGGACAAGCACACACAATTACAGAGATAACGTGTATGGGTAAATCTGCCACTTTTAGAGATTTTTTTTATTTTAAATGAAATTTCAGTGTGCTAGAGCCCAACTTTTGAATTATTGACTAATGCTCTAAAAGTACTGCTAGAATATGTATAGTTTCACAAATCAACACTGTTCTGTTTTTCATAATTGAGCATTGACGTATGTTAATATTTTCAAAATCTTTTCGTTCGGGAATGGTTCGAATTAGGCCCACGAAGGTTCCCATTCTATGCCAATGGGCGAGTGACCCCCTGTGACGCCCATGTGCGGCCTAGAAACGTAAAACAATAATGCTATTCATGTGTAAATGTGTACTTTATTTGCAAAACAGCTGACTATATACGATATCACAAACTAAAATAGTGTAACAATGCTAGGGGCTTTCTAGCTGAATGTTATGACCTAACTGTATTTAATAAAATTGAATCGTGTATACCAGCCAATGTCATCGAAGACAAAGGAAGAAATAAGTTATATGAAATATACAACAATGGCCATTAAACTGTATTTGACCGTTATTTTATGAATTGCTGAAGTTACAATTCATCAATCACAACATTAATACGTTTCTTGTGTACATCTATGAAGAGTTAACCTATGTTGTGCCCCATGTCTATTCATAATGCCATGATACCCCATTTATCCACGTGTTTATGGAATAACTCTCGGTAAAGGTTTCCGGTGCCGATATTATTTACAACGAAAATTTACAAGATACCCTCCCATAATATAGGTCGAACCCTTCGTCGGACAGCACGCCTTTTTGTTCGAATTCAACCATATGATTAGGCAGTTTGCCTTACCGTAGCATTTAATATTTCTACTACATGTATTGTCAAATGGTGGGAAAATGCTAATTTGTTGAATAAATCTGCGTTTTGAAAACTGCATCAAACATGGTCACAAATTATCGTAAACTTGACCAGAGACAACCAGTGCATAAACCATCTGTCGAGACGATGCCTCTTTTGACATTTGATAATGAATTAATACAGAATTTGCAACTTGAACATGTACGTTAGCGACACATGTGCACGTACAACCTTTTGTTGAGCTTTAAAGTCGTTTGCCCAAATTTATTTACTGACATCGACAGGGTCACTGGTATTTGGGACTAGTCATGGGCGTCTGCCGCGGTTATAATATTGATCAATTTAGGTTATTGGGCATATTGACAGAACGTTACGCGCCAGCGTAAAGCAATGACAGACAGGACCCCGGTTCTCCATCCCGGAAGACTGTCAAGTATCTTAATTTTGAGTCGGTTGATAAAACCTGAGAACCCTGGTCGAAAATCTAGTGTCTTAGTTATTGACCGCTACCCTATGGCTCCGCTTTCTGATTTGTCTTTCCCTTTATATGTGTATATTCCTGAACACATAACGGGAGGAAGTCACTCACAAAAAGTAGTCCTTGGGAATTTTTCACAAGCAGGGCTTCGCAAATATTTTTCCCAACAGGATCAATTGATATTTCAATGTAGAACAGTGATTATCATTTTACAAAATAGCACATTGAGAACATGTTTTCCTTCCAGAGAAAGTCTATTATAAGAAATATATTTATTGGAAGGGCTCCTTGTAGTTGCTAATATGGACAGTCACCACGCAGTTTAACAGACTAAGGAGATAATTGTTATCTAAAGCGAATTAATTGTAAACGATCTGTCCTTGTTCTTAAAGGTCCCTTTTAACGCTATACAAGCAACCCCATAGGTGCTTTAAAGCTGCACTCTCACAGATTTACCATGTTTACAACTTTTTTTTTATTTTATGTCTTGGAAAGAGCACAATTTTGCGTAAATATCTGCACACCAATGATTTTAAGATTGTTGACAAAAGATCAGATCGCAGATTCGCATATTTCACAGATAGAACGTTTTGACAACATTTTTTTTTGTCTTGGAACTAGCCAATTGTTGTGAAAATCCACGGAAACCAGTTATATATGACTGCTGACAAACAACCAGATCGGAGATTTTCATATTTCCGTTCGAAAATTAATGTTTTATGGCTTAAATCATAACTAACGTTTTAAGAAAAATGCATAAAACATTATTTTTTGAAATTTAGATATAAAAATCTGCGATCTATTTTTTTTCAGCAGTCTTATATCGCTGGTTTCCATGGATTTTCGCAAAATATTGGCTCGTTCCAAGACAAAAAAATAAAAACGTTGTCAAAACGTTCAATTTGTGAGAGTGCAACTTAAAAAAATTCATGTAAATATTAAATGTCAAGCAAAGTTTGTTTTTGTAGTTTTCACAAAATGTCCCTGTTTGTTTACAAACTATTTTTGTCTGGTTAGAACTATCATGGGTTACCTTATCTTGTCATCCTAAGCTTAAGAAAACTTATTGTTTTGAATTTAATGAAAACAAATTGCATACGATTCTTGTTTTCTATTTTTTTCTCTAAAATCGTCGTTTTGTTGGCTGGATGACTCCTAGTTAATTGTCCTATCATATATAATACTGCTTTTAAAAGCAGAACATTTCAACCTGACTCAGTCGTGTTTTATGTTCCTAAATACATTTAGATATTTTAACCACAAACAAACAAAATGTTACCACAAAATCTAAATTTGACATAATGTGAAACAGACATGACGGACTACACTTGACCAAATTAATAAAGGATATAACCTATCATTGTGGCTAGTGTCCCGTGTGGATGAACTATGAGTTTCATTATCCATTAATGCTTCTTGACTTTACCAACTTGTGGTATAATAAGCTTAGTTGTGAGCAATACTATTAACACTTTTGGCTGAATCACACCACGTGGTTTTCTTATTTAAAAACTGTATAGTTAAATATTATTCAAAACAGTTGTAAATGAATTTTAGCAGAAATATTAAAATATAACGCTGATTTAAAAATTCTACTCTGTAACAACGTGACGCTATAAGATAGTACTATTCGAGTTTGCTGTGTAATTAATATTTAGTACTTTTTCAACATGACGGGGAGTTTGGCCATTGCAAGCATGGACTAAATCGAGGGCATTTATGACTTTTGGGTAATCTTTTTTTCATTACCGCACTTTAAGGGACAAACTTTGATGGTAAGATTTTTTTTCCTTTTTATTTATTTGTTCATATTCATTCCACCATTTATACGGGCTTGAATTTCGCGTTTGTCTGTACAAGCCCTCTTACGGTTTGTACGTGTATGCAAGGGACTACTTCTTTTTGCCGGAGTGATAGGCATTAAAAAAATTGGGCACCACTGAACCATGAAAATCAGAACCAGAAAAGCTCTTCATACACTGTTCATATAAAGCGCGTGCATGCCGGCGAGCAAATTGTACATGTTTTGGGCGGGGTTTGCCCTCCGTTAATCAATGCAAATTCAGTACGGAAACACCCGAGGTACATGTACTTGGTAGATCGGAACTTCCATATTTGGATATGCGTTAAAAATAGTACTGCATTTAATAGGAAAGCCTGTTTCAATTCTGTGCAATACAGTAAGTAGCAAAACGGTTTTTGTCATTTAAGCAGTTATAACATCCAACAAATTCACTACGTACCGCTGAAACTAAAAGCTTATGGAATCAAACTTGAATATATTAATCCGCATTTCACGCAACAATGAACTTGCTGAAGATTTCAAGCGAGCATTGGACGCCATTTTGTTTACATTGAACAAGAACAATAACGTATGGAGCCATAACACATCCTACTGCCAGTTTGGAAGCAGAGCAAATTAGTCTGATTTAATTGTAAAGGTGGGTTTATCTGAGGTGCATGATTTTTTTTTTATTGAATTTCATATTATGAAAACTGTTTACTAGAAACGTCACGTTTAATCTTTCTTCGCGTTCCAATTGAGGTACGGGTTTTCCCAGATTGACGAAGATTTAGTACCAGTTACCACTTAGTTATCGTTTCAGGAGCATTCACCGATTTCGGACTTTCCACGGATAGTGCACTTTCCTCTCACTAGTCATACCGGTACGATATTGAATGGGTACGAATTCTCCAACATCCGTTTCCAACGCTTCTGACACAATGTAAATATTGCCATTTCTGCTCTTATTTTAAAGGGTTTTCTCATTTTTTGTTTGTTAGCATCAGTTTTAACGGTTAAGTATCGGTTTTACAACGATGATTTGGGATATTAAGCTGCATAAAAGATCTAAAAGTGGGTGAAAGAATTTGTTGATGTCATGCCGACATTTTGAATTCACTGAACGATCTGCATTATGACATATAACACACAAAATCAAAATAGAAACGTTACTTTCTGTACTTTCTAAATACGTGAGTCACAATGATGCTTTAAGATTGAATGAATTACTGTATGAGAAATGCACTAGTCAATTGTAATGCACCAGTCAATTGTAACCACGCCCCCCCCCCCAGGTCCGGTGAATAGCGGGGACTTTGACTTTCGGTCTAGCCAACCCCGGCTAAAATCTCTGCCGTTCGGGGACGAGCAGATGGTAAAATCCCATCCTAATGCCTCTGCACCCCAGGGAACTTAAGTTAGGCCCATTCTGGGGCCACTTGAAAGGTAAAAACACGGCCCATTTCCCTTGCTATCACCGGTATACCCCCAGACCTGGGGTGGGGGCGTGGTTACAATTGACTGGTGCATAACCACTGCCCCCAAGGTCCATGGAATAGCGGCCAATCCCGGATAACATCCCTGCCCTGCTGAGACAAACTGCTGGTAAAATCCGCCCAAAATGCCCAAGCAACCAATGAACATCCTAGGTAAGGCCCATTCCTGCGTTTTCAGCACGAAAACTAAACTACCAGCATTCCCCCCGCTATCCCTGGTATACCAGACTAGCTTCAATAATGATGAATCAGTGATAAATTTTTATCATTTTGATAATATTCTTATGTATCTCAGTCTCAAGTCTGCTGAAGTGAAACAATTGTCAAAAGACTCCTTGAGGGCCATTAAGTGGACTAACCACTGGACCTAGGGGAGCAGTGGTAACAATTGACTGGTGCATTACTAACTTTTGTATTGTATATAAGGGCATTAATGATTGTAATTTATGGTAAGTATTTGGTGGTTGTTGGAATTACCTAAAGCACTCTCCGAACCCTGACCCATCCTCCCACGCACACAATAGTAAGTACATTCAATAAGTTTATTTTTTCCACTCTAACAAAAATAATTTTTACAGTTTCTTTGTTTCATGGAGTTTGGATTCTAGGCCCATTAGAGAGTAATCAGTCAACTGTATAAAGGCAAAGGCACGTTCCTTGGAGGGATTAACTCTGCAGACACATAATATTTTGTCTTAGATTGATAAATGTTTGATTTAAAATTTCAATTGATTTTGATGGCTACACTAAATAGCTGATATAAGTTTTTAGATCTACTTACTATCTTTAAAACATTACCTTTGCATGAAGTAAGCGTAACAAGTAAACATAGACAGTAAAACTGCGGTTATTCGAACAGTTGGTCATTCGAAAACCAGCTGTCATTTGAGATCGAAGCTCAGTTAAATATACTGACACTGGATCGAAAGTCGAGGAATTGCCAGGCACCATTGCCGGTCCCAAACATTCACAAATCATGGGCGAAACCTTATGATTACCTTTAGATCATTATTTCAACATTTTCTGGAAAGCATGTCCAAATAAACAAAGAAACAGCAGATGTTGACAAGATTTGAAAGTTGTAGAAAATTGAAAAGGTGTGAACAACTAATACTTGATACCGTAAGCGCATTTGTGAAGATTTTTACAACGTAATACATTTTCGGTGCCGAAACAAAATTTATTATTTTTCTAATTTTGAAAATACATTCTAAGACATTTCATAACAGACTAGAATAGAACTTTTCGGTCATTCAATACAACAGATCACTCAGGGATTTAGCTCGGTCAATGGGGTTCTCGAGCAATCGCAGTTTAACAGTACAAATAAACCCTGGTTAGAACTGTATTTGACTTATAGTGAACAAAGGGTTATGAGGGATGATAACGATTAACTTCTGAACTAAAAATAATTATATCTTTTTAATCTCCTCGGACATGGAGTTATGCAGCTTAGTCATTAAATCAGACTGTAAGTATCATCTTTCATGTGTTTCTGGTACGGATTGTCCAAGGGTTGGATTTTTATATTCTAACTAGAAAAACATGATTGATGAATTTTTTCTTGCAAATCTAAAAATTGAAATTTGTGGAAAAATTGACGTAGATAATTCATTTTTGTACATTTCACCAAAAAGCGTGTGCATATTGATTACTGACGTCATAAACCGCAGTAATTTTAAATCTCTATTGACGTCAAATTGTTCCTCTAAAACTGCGTTTTTACAATAATTTATTTACAATTTAAATTTAAAGTATTGCATACTTATATATAAGATCGCGCTTTATTGATATGGCATAATATACTTATTATAAACACACAATAAAAGAAATAAAAAGTGGCGCGTTGTTGCACCTGACTCATCTATCATGGGGGAGTGTAGGACAAGTTTTTCCAGCACTGGAAACATGACTGTAAACACATGACGGGTATGCAAGAAAACTGTCGTCAGAGTAAGGACGGAAAGTGGGTCCAACTCCCTGAGTGCGATGTACCCCTCCATAAAAATATAGTGCCTGTTAAAACCAACACCCTCCACCCCCTTGCGCACAATTGTACTTTCCGATTATGCGAGTAGTAATTGAGACCCTTTTATAGCTCTTGCATCTCTCTCCCCCCACACCCACACATATATTTAATATCATTCCCACCTCACCCCAACACAATCTAGTGTAGACGCCAGCTTCACCAACCCAACTCGAAGCCTTTAAATAGTGAATGTCCTTATGAGAAAAAGTTTTTTGTAATTCCATCAACCATGTATAGTGCATCTTTTAACTTAATAACTTGTCATCGTTTGTGACAGGTTGGAGATGGGGATGATGACACACCAGCCAGCCAAACTTAAATTGAAGCAGACATCATGCGGTAATTTAATAGCATTTCACAATCACTTTATGAAAATGTATCCAAACAGAAGCATTGTTTGAGCAGAGTTGATTCTTTTAAGTTTATCTTTTCTGTTTGTTTCATTACTAAATGACTTTGTTTCATGCCAGTTATAAATTATTTTCTGTCGCGGCCATGAGATTATGTCATTTTCTAATGAAACAACAACCGCTGCGTGTGTGTCAATTTTTCTATTTTGTTTCCTCTTCTATTTGAACATTACATTTAGAACTTATTCTATAAATAGTTAAACAAAACTATCACAAGGCAAATGGGATTAAATATGTCAGTAACATAAAGGTTTTTTACCTATCCCTCAATACTTCTTAATACATTTCAACATTCTGTAAAAACACAAATGTATTGTTTCTTTTTTTTAAAGCCACCTGGTTGCTGAAGCTTTAAAGGACCTTTTTGGACAAAAATGCTGTTCAAGATATTCTGTCTGGAATTCCATTCCACCTCCAGAGAATAGAAAATGTCTTCAAGTAAGAAAAGATTCTAAGCAAGTGCATTTCTGACACCTCCAAAATGCTTCTTTGTTGTCAATTACCTTGGAGAGTTAAATACTCATTCCATATATTCAAACATAATATATTTCATCTATTTTTTCTTGATCTTTGAACCCATGAAATGACACTATGTGGGTATATCAAATTTATGACTACATATAGAATTCCGATGCCTGAAATGATTGTAAACTGGCATACATGTACCTTCACGGTAGTATTTAGTACTTTGATTCTGTTAAAAATATTGTATTTATTTTGTTTGCAGATTATGATGTGCCAGCAGCCTGAAGTGGCCAAACAATCTGAAAGTTGAAGTGAATACAGCACAGAATCCCATATTTCAAGAGAATGCAGATGTTAGTAACCCCTTGTTTTGTGTAAATAATACAAAATGTGACATTTACAGCAAATATGTAATAACTGAGCAACATATAGACAATTGCAAAACTCTGTTCTGTTAATTGTGTGCCAAATTTAGCATTTAAAACAAGATACTATCAGTTTTTGCTTGTTTGTTCAGTTTTATTGCATGTTTTTTCAAGAAGCAATCGTTCAGTATATAGTAGTTATGGTATTTGACTGTCAATGAATCCAATATCACTATTTATATGTTGTTGAACTGATTTGTTAAATATTTAAGATCCAGCTCTCAGTACAGAAAACATTGATTGTGCTTTTGAGAACACTGAATTTTATTAACATAATTTGACACTGTATTGCAAGCATTTTTCAGATAAATCTATATAAAGTAATAGAAGATAATTGTAGCATTAATTTGTGCATATTAGCGTATGTGAATAATATAATAGCCTCATGATGGCATTCTGTATAAATGATATAATATAATCATTTTAATTGTTCTAATTATTTTCATATATAAATGTTTTTTTAATTGGGCTTGCTCCATTTGCTGGTACACTCAACATATATATATGAAATAGGAATTAGTGAGCTCAGCTGACAGTTATTCACTGTGTTCTTATTTGAGTGTGTTCCAACAATATCACTGACTTGATTTCTTCTTAGTATATGCTATATAGGTGCTAAATTTAGAATATATTTTCAGCTCTGTTGACTGTTATTGCAATTTATCATTTCTTTTTAGATCACCCTGTGGGTTAAAATATTATGTGAGAGTTAAAAGTCATTTGTTTGTAATTACACCTTGTTAAGTTTAAACTTCTTTAGCATACTGGGTCTTTAAGAAAGTCCCATGATATGGAAATTTGGTTATGACTATTTCCATGCTTAATTCAAAATATACTTCATGTCAAAAATGTTATGAGAGGTCGTAACATATTGGGCCTGTAAAAGTTCAGAAATTTTAACATAAATTTATTCATACAATTTTATTTCCCACCAGATGTAAAAAACAACAACAACCTGTTTATCATAAAGCAAGACAAAAAGGCCACAGTGGATGATCTGTAAAAAATACATGTGTACATGCATATTTAACTGTCAAAGGTCTATAAACAGATCTCTTTTCGTGTATACCTGATTTTAGCAAAGCTGTTTAAAATATTGATTAATTGAATTTTGAATAATTTTGACCATTAGACTAATGACACAAATTATTTAAAAGTTTATTGAAAGCATCGTTTAGATAATTCTGTAATGAAAGCAGTATTTGTATTTGCCCTTAAAGGGGCTGTACTCCGTATGATAAAATAGCAAAAAAAAAGAAAATTGTCGAAAACTGACAAAAACTTGGTATCGATGTGTACAATGCATTGAAACTTACTAACTTAAGTACCACATAGTTTGCAATTTATTTAAGTTTAGCAATTATTTCGTATTTTTCCATTAAAAAAGATAACTGGGTATACCATTCTACCAGGTAGAATTCATTCCTTATGCGTGATTGGCTAGTCGGTGTTATCACGCTTAATTATGTTACACAACTAGAGTAAGCCGTCGTAGCTCAGTTGATTCGACGCTGGACTGCAATTTTGGCGACACGGGTTCGAACCCGGTCTCCGACACAATTATTTTTTACATTTTGGTACTTTTTTACAATTATGATATCAAAGCGTAACAAATTCTTTTAGATAATTGTCCTGAGATTCGTTACTAAAAAAACACTTTTTTGGTGCCAATCTGGTGTAAAGTCCCTTTAAAATATAAACAACACATTTGTTCATTATTAACAATTTGCCACTTTTTGAGGGGGGGGGGGGTAGGGGGGGGGTATGTTTTTGTAACTTTTGGTGAGGGAGCTTTGTTTGATTGTCATTAGTAACTGAGTAAATGTTTTGCCATGTTTTACTATCATATTTAAATAGATTTTTGCCCATTCAATTATAGTGAAAGCTATAATTACCCCTGATTGTAGTATACTTCAGTGCCACATTATTGGTATGTGATCATTTTTACATATTTTCTGTGTGTAACATATTCTTCAAATGTGTTATTGTACTTGATCTCAAATGCATAGTAGCTTTATGAAACTTAAATAAGAAGAACAACGCAAAACTTAAATATAAAATAGATATAGTAATGCATTATATATACTGTATACATTGAAGATGGTTGTTTATATACTAAATAAATTATAATAATTAACACAACTGCTTGTTATTTAGAAAGTTCCATTAACATATACAAAAAAAGTTTCCCTTTTACTCCTAGTATGTTTCACTCAGTCATTAAGTAAACTTTAAAGTGTCCGGCAATAACACTTCAAGCCCGTAGAGGAAGCGCCTTAGTTCATATTACTGTATATAACCATGGCAACATGTTTCCATTTAACAAGCAAGCTTTGATCGGAATTATGTGAATTGTAAACTGAAAAGAAACCACAACAAGAAACGGTTTTCAGGACCATCCTGAAAAGGCATCATGTATCAGATAATATATTTGAGCATATAAGAAGTATTAATTACACCTTTTAACTGTGAGATGAAAATAAATGGTATGCAAGTTAAGTCCTATTATTAGTTCCCCAGACCTATTAAATATTGACCAGAGCCTTTATCCCATACTATCTGATGAATTTGTATTATCATTAAAAACTCTTTTCTCGGATATGAAAGTATACGTATGATAGTAATTTGTTGGTATCAACCACGCGTCTGCATAATATAACATCAGCAATGTATACACTATAACAATGCACATATTTCAAAATACAGATACAATTTTTGGAAACGATCCGACGACTAAAATGTTAAGCAATTTTTGCTCTTTTTATTCGATAATCTGGAACTATTTTTTTAGCACAATGCCTTCTGTACCCGGACTCATGTGGACTTTGAGAGTTACAAATTTTCAAGACATAACTCGAGTTACAACAAATGTGTGTTAGGAAGCAAACACGATATGTTGGGCGAACATACAAAATAGTGAATGACCATTTGTATGGAAGAAATAATTGAAAGTTTTCCTTAAAGGCCTAGTTTAATCCTTCTATAAGTGACCGCCCCCTCCCCCCAAAAAACAACAACAAAAAACTAAAATTTTTAAAAAAATAACAAACAAAAAACAAACAACAACAACAACAAAAAACGTGTATTGAACACAACCTCAGTGTATTGATCTTAATCTAAATGTCTTATCAGATCTCGGATCTGAATATCATGCTGTGCAGTTTTGGAGGTTTTAATCATAGAAATGGACCCTATATTGCCCTAAGCCAATAAACAAATAAACAGGAAATTGGCCCATACTGTGACATCAGTGCAATTAGCAGGAGATGCACAGCAGGGGATTAACATGCAAAACATTCCTTAAACTATGCCTTTAATTACACTGTACAGAACTGTTACATCACCAACTTCTCTCGTGTTAATATCGCGCGAGCACACGATCTGGTGTATATTTTCAATAACTCGGTTTGTGGGTGCAGTAACTGCTACTTATACAACACGCTTTGTGACGGCATACACATAACCATTCATTATCACGTAGGATCGTTACCTCATGAAATCGTATATAAACTTAAAAAAGAAAGGCATTGTGGTATTGTACCGCAGCCCTTTTCACCAAGAACACTTTTTGATAATTCCTTATGGATTCGCTAAAAAACGTTGGTGTTTGGTTAGGACAATTAGTCCAAAAGGCACCAGTACCACGTTCTCGGTCATGGTCAGATATGTGGAAAAGATCACCCGTTGACGGTTCTGGTTACAAAAGCGCTCCTGACAGTTATACGACACTTGGAAAAAACTTTCATCATCTAGACAATTTTCGGAAAATATGCAATTTCTCCCTCGGAGGAGTAGCCGCCGGGAACGCTGGGGGGAGGAAAGACTCCACAGCGAGTGATATCTCAAGGGCATTTGAGGAATTCAAGAACGAAACCCGTGACGAAGGTGATGGAGAACTAAGCGTTTCAAAATCCAGCAATCCTTTGTGTTATAAACAAAAAAAGAAAACTTCGGATCAAAATCAAGACAGCGTTTTGTCCGGTGATTCGGGGCTGTTTCTTGAGTATGATAAAGTGCAAGGGTTATCGTTGCAAACAAAAATGTCTCCTGCTGACGAACGATTCGGACGGCAGAACAGTCAAGAGATGACTTACAGTGTCTGTACATCTGCTATGAGGAAGATCAAAATACCAGAAGAAGAAACCATTGAATTAATTTCTAAATTTTCTGCTGGAAATAATAAGATGCAAACAAAAGTAGCAAAAGAAGACTGTAAAAAGCCATATAAACAATCATTAAAAGAGAATAAGAAGAAAGGTGTAATAAAACTAAGTCTTCAATACTTTGATCAAAGCAACCAGTTGCGTGTAATTTTGATGACAGGAAGACAACTGCCAATTAGTAATGGAACGGCAAAAGTGAAATTATTTATTGACGATGATACATGTAGTCAAGAGCACACAACCTGCAGAAAAACTGTTAGCAAACACAACATCAATTTCGGAGAGCTTGTATACATAAATACAGACGATGGATGCATGCATCGTGCGTTGATAATTAAATTGTTCAAGATTTCGAGAGTATTTGGGCGCAAAAAGTGCATAGGACAGGCTTCAGTACCTTTGGACCAACTGGAAATAAACCTCGACACGACTGTTGAAATTACCCTGACAAAAACATTGGAACGTAGATCGGTAAGTCCATTTGTTTTACTGCTAGTAGAATAGACATAAACATTACTTAAGAGTTTAGCTTAAGCATGTCATTCAATTTGTCTATCATTTAATAAGGAAATGAGTATAAGCTATTGGTAAATGTGCATTGCAAATTAGTGAAATTCAGATTTCAATAAGTCAGGTCGCATGTGTTATTTCGAAAATATTTGGTAAGTGGTGTTAAGTAGGGCAATGATTCGATTCATTTCAGGAGAGAAGGGATATTAAAGTTGTCAAACAAGACCAGTCGATCCTTGCTCAAACCAGTGCATCTATAACATCGTCAGATATGAACGCTTTGACGTGAGTATACGTAACATATCTTATATTTTGTATTTACTGATTTACGTATGTTTTTAAGCCGTTTGATTATTTAATAAAAAGAAACCATGTCTCCTTTATTAAAATGTTCCAAAAATGGATTTAACTTTTATATCTGTAGACCACAGATGCGTAGAAGAACTCGTTCCGTTACGTTGAGAGGATGCCAGCAGAGTGCATATATGTCGCATAAGCGACATTCTTTACATGGACGTATAAACACTTCACTCCTTTACACGACAAATGCGCATACATGATGGGCTGTATAAAATAATATATAGACATAATAACTCTTTACACACGTGTTGGTTAATATATATTTTAGTAACCATTCGCTATGTCGACATTGGATATCTCAATTTTCCCGTTGTGTCGAACTTTTTCCACGGTCCTGAAATTATTCTTTCATATTCTATATAAAATAATTCTGCTTATATCGATTTTTCTTTCTCGAATTGTTCGCAATGTCGAACCCTTATTTCAGTTCCTTTGGTCGGATTTCACTCACTTTTTCCTTCTTTATGTCGAACTGTAGAACGATTTGTAGGTGCGAAAAAAATCATGAAGGTTTGCGGCATGTCGCTTAATTACCGTACATGTCAATTTAACAAACTGTCATAATTGGGGGATAATTGGTAAGTGTAAATAATTAAAGTTGTTCGTTTATGTTTTTGATTTAAGAGACATTTATTGCCCAAGCTCGTGTTTATTGATGCACGAGGACGTCGATGACGTCATGGGGAAATTCGACAACACTGGAAGTTACGGTACAAAGATTCTTTTACTACACTGCATGTAGAAAACAAACAAGCTTAAAAGCCTTTTTTCAAACCAATTGTATGAATCCTGTATCTTATTCTATGCATAATAGCGCTTGAATGTTAATTTTAGAGAATGTGCTATAATGCTGTGTATAATAATTTTTTATCAATTTTTTTCAAACCAATTTGGATGAATCCTGTATCTTATTTTATGAAAAATAGTGCTTGAATGTTTTTTTAGAGAATGTGCTATATTGCTTAGTATTATATCACGAATCACGAATGTGCTATTTTATCAAAGTTATTGCCACATGTGCTTTATCGTTTTTTTACCATTTACAAATGTATGTGATTGTTTTATAACTGTGTTTGTGTAATCAATAAACGTGAATTAAATACATTTGACACAAATAATTCATTTTCTTTTTCATTAATAAGTTTGCTGTTTTTACGACGGTAATATATAACAAGATCGTTCAATAGCGGATGTAAACATCGGACATGAATCGGACTCAAATGTGTTGGAATTGGTGATATTTGTTTGAATTCGGATATGTCGAATGTTCGTTATCTCGACCTTTTTCTTATGTCTCGACGAACTTGACATAACGAGATCAGACTATATGTACTTTTAACATTAATAACGTTCTTTACAATAAATATTGATAACGTTATTTACAAACGTGTGTTTGTTTTTTTCTGCTTTGATAACAAATAATGTCCTCTTCTTGTCACTGACTTGACTTGGAAACTATTGTGTAAAAATTTGGTGATAATCAAAAGTTGACATTTTAAAACAATATTCTTCAATATAAATGTTAAATGTAAAGTGACTTTCAATAAACTGTTCAAAATCCCAAAATGGATATGAACCTGTACAAATGCGTGCTTTTTACATAATTAAAGTGATTCTGTGCAGTAATATTTTGTACATCTAGACCGACTGCAACGTCGAATACATAGTGCTATTGTAATTTTATTTTAATAAGTGTATACTAATTTACTATATAGCTTCTTTGTAAAGACAGATAAACGCTGGTATGAATCAATTCCAAATCGGTTCCGGGATCTTTTTGTTACGGATAACATTTTATATGATATACCATTTGGGTCAAACGTCTTTAAAGCAGACAATACTGCCGAAATAACGGTGGTATTGACATAGTGGCCTCAAAAAACAGAACAGGAGGTTTTAGACGTAAATGATACGTTATTTGTAGCGGAATGAAAACCTTCGTGCTTTTTATGTTTATGTCAGAGAATAACCCTGACGCCAGAAATCATGAATACAGGCAATTTATCAAAGTGTTCAAAACAACAATGATATAACTTTAAAAGCACGCACGCAGACATTCATAAAAGTTTGTTGGAAAAAATGCATTTCCATTCTTTAACGAAATGTGGATGGTCAGATATAGTCATTTCGTTTAATCCTCTAATGCAGACTAATACAATTTAGTGTGTTTTATATAAATTTAAGATATCATATGAAGGTTGATAGATGAAACTATATGGTTTAATTTAATGCTGGCACCGACAAGGCACATATTTCTAATTTTGCAATTATTGATAAACGTTGGGAGAAGTGTACACTTCTTTCTACCTTAGTCTTGTGCCTTCAAGCAGGACTTTTGTTAAAGTTTTGGCTACACTGATTGTCCATTTAGTTGTATAGTGTATTAATAATTAAAGTGCTTTTAATTTAGCGTCATTTTCAACACGAATTTGCTTTAATTTTTTAAAATATTCATATACATTTATTTGAAATGTTCCCAATTATAACATTGACCCAAATACACAAAATGCATTCTCACTGTGCATACGTACGGAAACTGACGTTCTTTTACGAAATCACCGCAATATATATCCAAGCGTTTAGGTGTAGCATTCATCTATTTTTAAATAAATATATCATAGTTTAGCCTGTTTTGGAGATAGATGTAAGTTCATTTGAATCGCTCTCGATTCCTTATCCTGGGGAGAAACCGTAACTGATGTCCTGGAAATGCTACGATAACGTGTACACGTATCCCTGTATAAACATTGTTTTATGTTTTTACTACTTTGCCATTCATTTTACGATAATTAGCATTGTTTTCAGGACAAATATGAATAATAGAGAAAAAACTTTTCTAAAACATTGTTGAATAAAAATACCTTCAGGTTGAGGTTCCAAGATTCTCAGCTTTTTTGTTTTTTCAATTTATCTATATCGACTCTAGACAGGCATCACCAGAGGGATGCAGCCTGACGGTGTTGAAGTTAGCAGATAATTAACGACGACAAAGTGTTTCCCCAGCAACCGCAGTGTCCTTTACTCCTGAATCAATGTTAAGCCTCAATAAAAATCCATATATACCTCGATACGCAAAACGTCAAGCCTAGTTTTGATATTATTTTGCCTGGAAGACTGTCTTTGTATGGAGTTATAACATCAACAGATAAGGAGGAGCAGTTTAATGCCATCCCCTTTATGTTTACGTATGTATTATTTTTAGCATTTATATACATCATTTCGTTGAAGATGTATATATTTGCATTTTATGCAAGGAACTATTTCGTTAAGAGTGAATGTACTCAACGAGATTCATTACAGCTCATCCGTTTCTCGAAGGAAACTTAGTTAAGGGATTATAATGGTCGGCGTAGAAGTCGGCGTTCAAAAACCTTAAACTTAGACATATCGCACAACCTGTTCAAGATATTAAAATGACTATTCGTACCAGATATTGGCACAGACAATACGGGCGGAAGAAGCAAAACACACACCGTCAGCTTAAATTTATGTTGAATAATGCCCATTTTCGACACATAATATGGCGTCAGACGAACATTGGCATCGCCTTACGGTGATCTTGGTAAATCTACAATAACTCATTATTATAATAAATGATGTTTTATTGATATTTTTCAGCACATAATCCTTGCCAGAAATATATATTCTGCGTCCCACAAGGCATAATAGACTAGCGAAGACGATTATGAATTGGAATATCTTTTCACTACCAATTTCAGAGATTTGGAATAGGAGCATCAGGTTTCCGTATTTTGATTGAATTGTATATTTTTCATAACGAACTCAATATTCTAAAATTCCTTTTTAATTTAAAAACACAAGGACTAAAACCACCAAACATACACTTTGAGACACACATCTTCACAATATAAGACTGCATACTTGATCATTATACTATTGTACATACAACGTAATTGACCAAACAGCTGTCAAAGGTATGTGTTATAAAGGACACAAGCGATTTTGTTTGTCGACACGCTGACAAAGTTTAGGTGTTAACAGGTCCAAACATTTAATCTTAACCACAATAGAAAGTCCGGGCCACAACCAGGTTTGTGCAACGGACAAAACAGTAACAGAAGAAAATGGTTGTAGGTACAGAATTGTTATACAGCTGTTTAAAAGAAAGAAAGGGAAAGATCTGTGATAGCTTCTGTGGTATTTTCCCTGGACGTCGTCTTCAAGAATTGTATTATTTGCTACTAATAAAGAACGATTCAAACTTCATGATAAATGTTGCAAAAGGCAATACGCAAAATCTAGACGAGGTTGTCGTTCGCTCCTCGACAGTTTTGGTAGGATGAAGAATAGAAACGAAAACCCTATCATCCAAATAAAGGTTGCCATTGTTATGTAATATACTAACTAATTAATGAATTGATTGAACAACTCCATCTGAAATATAAACATAAATTGTATAATATGTGAATTTACGTTATGGATAAATTCTGGAACACTGAATTACAACTACAACTAAAGTTTGAAAATGGCATTGGAGAATTGATTTAAATTATTCATTGACTGTCACAATAAGTACAAGCACTGCGAATGAACCAATCGCCGGCATTAATTCTTTGTTCCGAAGTCATATGAAATCAGAAAGGAGGAGGTAGTTAACAAACTGTGAACAAAGTTCAGGGTGTCGATTATTATTCATTCTCTTCTTGCTTTTAATTAAGAAGACACATCTTTCGATTTTCCCCCTTAAGATGGTGCTCTTATTTCCGAAATAAGCTAAGACACTCACTAGAATCAATTCTTGTTAAGCTCCGTCTTCAAATCCAGTTTGATTGTTACATCCAACCGGGGCGTTGCGATGGGATTTTGAGCTGTTACACTTGTGTTGTGCTCATTATAATGTAATTTGGGTTCATCATACAAACCGTTAACAACATATTTATGTTCATTGTTGTTAATTTCCTATTTCATGTTTTGTGGTGATAAGAGTTGGTGTACAAAATTTGATTATATTACATACTGTCAATCTTATTTTGAAACACTAATGTCACTGCGAGAGCAGGACAGATCAACTATACTTTACTGAATGAGAACTTCCTCGACAACTTTTTATCTATGAAATATCGACCTAGATCTTATGTGTAATGTTACGTTCTATAACCTTCGTAATTTAACTTACAAGGAACTATCTCTTAAATATACAATTAGTTCCAAACTTATTTATCCTTTTAACTATTCTTTTGGAATGAACTTTTTTAAACGCTAGAGAGTCAAATCACCACCCGTTTTCAAACAAAGGCTTTCTCCTCTTTAAATTAGGTCAAATTGACCGGTGTTTTTCTACAAAGGCAGCCGTGTAGACGCAATTTATCATATACGCATAAGGACACATCGTAGTCTCCAACAGGGACAACTTTTTCAGAGATATATAATCCTCTCTGTCAATCCGATCAAATTCACATAAACACTATTTCTTTCACTGCAACATCATCAACACACATGAGAAATACACTATACGACAACACAAACCAGACCATTTATCCACATTAACACATTCATATATTCTTTATAAAAATATTGTCTTAATGTGAACAAAGCTTTCTCTGGATTACCTTTATTCCGAGTAAAGACAAGTCCACACACTTCTATTATAATTTTGTTATATCATTCATCCCATAGAATAAGCATCCATCAATTTGTTTTTCTAATTCATTTTATCATTAGCGTAAGCTCCAAATTGAAAATAATAATGAAATGAAACGTATTCTGCACAATTTCCTCAATGCTATTTACATTTATTAAATCGTGTTTATACTGGAAATACTCTTTATTGCAAGGTAGTAGACAAGGACAGAGGTTATAATATTGGCGTTTATGTGTCTTTTCATTCTTTACGATGATATATGTGTTTTTGTTGTTTTAAGGTATTTAAAAAAAAATAATGCCAAAATCTAAATACAGCTAGATGTAAAGAATGCAAAAACCTTAAATGCACTTATTCTTTCCATAACGCGAAATTATACTAATTTAAAACATCAAACTCATTTGCGCGTACACGGTAATATATTTAGCTAAATTTAAAAATAAAACGAATCCTTGAATTTGTTTATGATGGGGTACACAGTTTACAGGAACAAATAACGCCGTTAAGGTCCATATTTCCGAAAATTCTGAGGTCTTGAAATGAAGGGACTGATTTTTATTTAATCTCCATAGTTTGTGCAGAATAAAGGTTCAGTTTTGAGTGGAAGCTAACGTTTATGCCCTAGCCTGCCTTGTAGATTCATAGTACCATGGTTTCCATGATTGTCTTACGATAATGTTTTATACTTCAGCCAGAAATCACTTGCACTCTAACGCTCGCAAGCATTTATCAGTGGTTATTGATATGGCAAAATTATACTTCTCAAAATATAGGCCGGACCAAACAGCGGACATCGCGGCGCTCTCTGCGAATAAAACCATTTATTTAGGTAGTCTGCTCTTCCGCGACATTAAATATTTCTATTGTTGTCAAAACACGTGGAACCTTATTGGAATAAATCTGCATTTTGAAAACTGCATATCAGCCTCAAACATGGAAATTCATTCATGATGGATTGCCAAAACATATTTATAAAAAACACAACGTGCGTCTGTTGACATTTTGACTTATACAAATGCGAAAATATTTATTATCGTAAGTTATTAAGAGGTTGTACGTGAAGCTTACCGTGCAAGTTCAAGCTACATGTGCTGTCAAAATCAGTTTGCGAATTCTCTCTTTTCATCTGTACCGGTAGGCTCACCAACTCCTGCATTAAACTGTTCACTCGTTGTTCGATTGATGTTTTTACACGTCACATTGTATGGCGAAGATCACAAATTAAACATTTTCCCTCCGTATATCATCTCCGCGCTTTGAACCTGATGCATGTACATATAGCTACATTTACACGTTAAAATTTGTGTAGGGGGTAGGGGTGGGGGAAGTTTACGTTTTATCTACACCGCTGCTTATGGGGCATATTGCACCGACACAATTGCAATTATGTTATATCTACCCTGGTTCTTGTACATGCGTCTGGTTTAGTTTTGACACACATAGCTCCCGTATGACGCCTCTTGCGAAAGACGGTCATGTATGTTAATGTTGGGATGGGGGTCGCACTTGAGACTTTGTGTTGACACCCTAGACCAATGGCGGCGGCCGTCTGATTAATATTGGTGTAGCAACACTTAGGCCTTGTAGGCTCGGGCCAACACATTTCTAATATTATCTTGAATTGTACCCAACATGCAATAAACATTGGAAAGCGCTTAAGATTAAAGAACAATATGCAGTAACTAAAGGTCAAACGCTTTCCAAATTCCATTAAGTGTAAACAGGCTTACATCTTTATATCAGCACATGTAGCCAAGATGTAAATTTGGCAAAGAGCTCATTCAGTATTTGCTCTTTTGTGCACTTGCAATCAAGTATTAAATCCAAATAGCAAGATAACGCTTTAAGTAAATGATACGACCATGTGTTTGAGGATAGTGTGGCAATATTGCTATATATAATTTGTAAGTGAATGGGAGAAAAATGAGCAGACTACTCTTAAGCAAATGACTACAAGAATAAGAAAAACTTCTACCCATCCCCATATCACCCATTGCGTTTTCCAAGAGAAACCTTTGTTTGTCTAGAATGCACTCAAACACAGCAATGCAGATGCATACTTTTGGATGAGGAATGACGCAAAACAACGATTGAAGTCGAAGCTATTTTTGTTTTTAATGCCTAGGGATTTTCAAGTTACACACATCCCCATCAAATCCTATTCAGGCGTTGAAAGTGGTTTGCACCTTTGAATTAGATTGTATTGTTTTTCACCAAAACCATCAATGAAATATCTTCCAAAGAAGAATGCGACAATAGTTATACAAAAACACATTAAAAACTCCATTGCAAAGGATAAACGATCTATCTACAACATGGGCTGCTTTCAGCTATTAAACAGTGGAAAGTCATTCCATTTAGTATAACTGACCAAAAGAATAATTGCAATCTCTAGAGAATTACGTTTTGTAATACCATCTGCCTTTGTTCTGAAACGACCTCATAAAAAGTGCTTTAACGACAATAAAACATGGATTTACGACTAAATGGGACTTTTTAAGATCAAGATAATTGTTTTGTTTTTAAAGTATGTTGTGTGGAGCATTTACAACAGAACCACTATTTGAGTGTTTCTCCTCAGCGTGTATATATATACTATTAATTGTATAAAATTCATCTTTTCTGAATTTTCGCTGTCTCAAAAACCGTAGGAACATTACCAAATGACATATATTTGGATGGTAACTATTTTGTTCCAAATGATTATTTTTTTCTCTTAAATGTTCTGATAGTATCCTAACGACAAAACGCGGAAACGAAAGTTTGCAATCGATGATCCAGACAGTCACTTTCACCAACTGCTGAAAGGCACCATTTATAATGTATATAACCATTTGAAAACGCTTAGATATAGCCTACACGTTTGATCAGAATTGTGAACGTTATATACGTGAAATTAACAATGCAATAAAGCGAACCACAGGTGCTTGTTTTCAACCTGTTTGCATGTACTTCAGGTTAACCACGGAGCCTTTTTTCCATGTCCTTTAAGTAAACAAGGTGCCTTTTTTCCATGTCCTTTAAGTAAACAAGGTGCCTGTTTTCCATGTCCTTTAGGTAAACAAAGTGCCTGTTTTCCTTGTAATTAAGGTTAAATAACAAGTCCTTAGAGTGCACAATTAATGTACTTGAGTAATACAAAATGCCTGTTTGCAATGTACTTTATGTGAATAAAGCTCCTGTTTTCCATTTTCTTCAGTTGAATATAGAATATAGTGTCTGTTTTCCATTTTCTTTTGGTAAGCAAAGTGCCATTTTACAATGTATTTAAGTTAAACAACGTTCAAGTTTTTCATGTACTTAAGGTAAGCAAGGTGTCTGTTTTCGTTGAAATATCGTTGCACAAGGTGCCCGTCTGTTTTCCATATTCTCTAGGTGAACAGGTTTCCAATATCCAATGTACTTTTGTCTGTTTTTCTTGTACTTCGTTGCACAATATGCCTGTTTTCCATGTGCTGGTGGTGAACAAAGTTCCTGTTTTCCATGCACTTTAGGTTAACAAAGTGGTTGTGTTCCATTTACATGAGGTAAAATGTGTCCTTTTAATGTACTTGAGTTGAACAAGGTTCCTGTTTTAATATACCTAAGCCAAACAATTTAAGTGCCTGTTTTCGATATACTGTAGGTTGAAAAAAGCCTGTTCTCAATGTATATTTTCCATGTTCTTAAAGTGAACAAGGTACTGAAGGTAAGCAATGTGTCTGGGTGAAACATGTTCCTATTTTCAATTTCATCCACAAGGTGCCAGTTGTTCATGTTATTTAGGTACGCGAGGTCTCCACGACTCCTATTTTCCTAATTTTATATATCTTGGTATATAACCATGGGCTATGTCAAACAATCGCTTTTGACCACTAAGGTATTGCCAATAGCAGTCAGAGTAATTGACAAATGTATGTGAAGCACAGATGGAAGGAATAATATGCGTTTGTTTTGAGTTTTCAGGAGAACCTAAAAATATTAACTCCGTACGGCTTTTAAACCGAAATATCTGATGTACTTGCACCATCTGTAAAACCTCCTTTTCAGATATGGACTCTCAATATATGATATTGTAGTCATTTGTTTAGAACAATAACACGTCTGCCCTTAAGGCTGAGGCCATATGTTTTGCCATTTCATCCTTTAAAGTAATTTTTCAAACATTTATAAAGCTTCGACGATAAAGACCCAAGTGTTTGGACAGCATATATTTGTTATTGTTGGTTGATTCTATTTTCATTCCGTTTTTCCCGGGTTTGTACAATGATACATTAATTATTGGAACCTATAGGTTAAAGCCGTGAGAGTTTGCTTAGGTTATCCCTTGTTCAGTTGGGTTTGGCACTAGTTTAAACCACCAGTGCACTTATGTGAAACTCCTTTGGAGCGTCTGGGGTCTGTGGTCTATTAGGGATATCTTGTTCAGTTGCGTTTGGCACTAGTTTAAACCACCAGTGAACTTATATGCAACTAATTTGTAGCGTCTGGGGTCTGTGGTCTATTAGGGATCCCTTGTTCAGTTGCGTTCGACACTAGTTTAAACCACCAGTGCACTTATGTGAAACTCCGTTGGAGCGTCTGGGGTCTGTGGTCTATTAGGGATCTCTTGTTCAGTTGCGTTCGACACTAGTTTAAACCACCAGTGCACTTATGTGAAACTCCTTTGGAGCGTCTGGGGTCTGTGGTCTATTAGGGATATCTTGTTCAGTTGCGTTTGGCACTATTTTAAACCACCAGTGCACTTATGTGAAACTACTTTGGTGCGTCTGGGGTCTGTGGTCTATTAGGGATCCCTTGTTCAGTTGCGTTTGGCACTAGTTTAAACCACCAGTGCACTTATGTGAAACTACTTTGGAACGTCTTGGGTCTGTGGTCTATTTGGGATCCCTTGTTCAGTTGCGTTCGACACTAGTTTAAACCACCAGTGCACTTATATGAAACTACTTTGGAGCGTCTGGGGTCTGTGGTCTATTTGGGATCTCTTGTTCAGTTGCGTTCGACACTAGTTTAAACCACCAGTGCACTTATGTGAAACTCCTTTGGAACGTCTGGGGTCTGTGGTCTATTTGGGATCCCTTGTTCAGTTGCGTTCGACACTAGTTTAAACCACCAGTGCACTTATGTGAAACTACTTTGGAGCGTCTGGGGTCTGTGGTCTATTAGGGATATCTTGTTCAGTTGCGTTTGGCACTAGTTTAAACCACCAGTGAACTTATGTGAAACTCCTTTGGAGCGTCTGGGGTCTGTGGTCTATTAGGGATATCTTGTTCAGTTGCGTTCGACACTAGTTTAAACCACCAGTGCACTTATGTGAAACTCCTTTGGAGCGTCTGGCGTCTGTGGTCTATTAGGGATATCTTGTTCAGTTGCGTTTGACACTAGTTTAAACCACCAGTGCACTTATGGGAAACTCCTTTGGAGCGTCTGGGGTCTGTGGTCTATTAGGGATATCTTGTTCAGTTGCGTTTGACACTAGTTTAAACCACAAGTGCACTTATGTGAAACTCCTTTGGAGCGTCTGGGGTCTGTGGTCTATTAGGGATATCTTGTTCAGTTGCGTTCGACATTAGTTTAAACCACCAGTGCACTTATGTGAAACTCCTTTGGAGCGTCTGGGGTCTGTGGTCTATTAGGGATATCTTGTTCAGTTGCGTTTGGCACTAGTTTAAACCACCAGTGAACTTATGTGAAACTCCTTTGGAGCGTCTGGGGTCTGTGGTCTATTAGGGATATCTTGTTCAGTTGCGTTTGGCACTAGTTTAAACCACCAGTGAACTTATGTGAAACTTCTTTGGAGCGTCTGGGGTCTGTGGTCTATTTGGGATATCTTGTTCAGTTGCGTTTGGCACTAGTTTAAACCACCAGTGCACTTATGTGAAACTCCTTTGTAGCGTCTGGGGTCTGTGGTCTATTTGGGATCCCTTGTTCAGTTGCGTTTGGCACTAGTTTAAACCACCAGTGCACTTATGTGAAACTCCTTTGGAACGTCTGGGGTCTTTGGTCTATTAGGGATCTCTTGTTCAGTTGCGATTGGCACTAGTTTAAACCACCAGTGCACTTATGTGAAACTCCTTTGGAGCGTCTGGGGTCTGTGGTCTATTAGGGATATCTTGTTCAGTTGCGTTTGGCACTAGTTTAAACCACCAGTGAACTTTTGTGAAACTAATTTGGAGCGTCTGGGGTCTGTGGTCTATTAGGGATATCTTGTTCAGTTGCGTTTGGCACTAGTTTAAACCACCAGTGCACTTATGTGAAACTACTTTGGTGCGTCTGGGGTCTGTGGTCTATTAGGGATCCCTTGTTCAGTTGCGTTTGGCACTAGTTTAAACCACCAGTGCACTTATGTGAAACTCCTTTGGAACGTCTTGGGTCTGTGGTCTATTTGGGATCCCTTGTTCAGTTGCGTTCGACACTAGTTTAAACCACCAGTGCACTTATATGAAACTACTTTGGAGCGTCTGGGGTCTGTGGTCTATTTGGGATCTCTTGTTCAGTTGCGTTCGACACTAGTTTAAACCACCAGTGCACTTATGTGAAACTCCTTTGGAACGTCTGGGGTCTGTGGTCTATTTGGGATCCCTTGTTCAGTTGCGTTCGACACTAGTTTAAACCACCAGTGCACTTATGTGAAACTACTTTGGAGCGTCTGGGGTCTGTGGTCTATTAGGGATATCTTGTTCAGTTGCGTTTGGCACTAGTTTAAACCACCAGTGAACTTATGTGAAACTCCTTTGGAGCGTCTGGGGTCTGTGGTCTATTAGGGATATCTTGTTCAGTTGCGTTCGACACTAGTTTAAACCACCAGTGCACTTATGTGAAACTCCTTTGGAGCGTCTGGCGTCTGTGGTCTATTAGGGATATCTTGTTCAGTGTCGTTTGACACTAGTTTAAACCACCAGTGCACTTATGGGAAACTCCTTTGGAGCGTCTGGGGTCTGTGGTCTATTAGGGATATCTTGTTCAGTTGCGTTTGACACTAGTTTAAACCACAAGTGCACTTATGTGAAACTCCTTTGGAGCGTCTGGGGTCTGTGGTCTATTAGGGATATCTTGTTCAGTTGCGTTCGACACTAGTTTAAACCACCAGTGCACTTATGTGAAACTCCTTTGGAACGTCTGGGGTCTGTGGTCTATTAGGGATATCTTGTTCAGTTGCGTTTGGCACTAGTTTAAACCACCAGTGAACTTATGTGAAACTCCTTTGGAGCGTCTTGGGTCTGTGGTCTATTAGGGATATCTTGTTCAGTTGCGTTTGGCACTAGTTTAAACCACCAGTGAACTTATGTGAAACTTCTTTGGAGCGTCTGGGGTCTGTGGTCTATTTGGGATATCTTGTTCAGTTGCGTTTGGCACTAGTTTAAACCAGCAGTGAACTTATGTGAAACTCCTTTGTAGCGTCTGGGGTCTGTGGTCTATTTGGGATCCCTTGTTCAGTTGCGTTTGGCACTAGTTTAAACCACCAGTGCACTTATGTGAAACTCCTTTGGAACGTCTGGGGTCTTTGGTCTATTAGGGATCTCTTGTTCAGTTGCGATTGGCACTAGTTTAAACCACCAGTGCACTTATGTGAAACTCCTTTGGAGCGTCTGGGGTCTGTGGTCTATTAGGGATATCTTGTTCAGTTGCGTTTGGCACTAGTTTAAACCACCAGTGAACTTTTGTGAAACTAATTTGGAGCGTCTGGGGTCTGTGGTCTATTAGGGATATCTTGTTCAGTTGCGTTTGGCACTAGTTTAAACCACCAGTGCACTTATGTGAAACTCCTTTGGAGCGTCTGGGGTCTGTGGTCTATTTGGGATCCCTTGTTCAGTTGCTTTTGGCACTAGTTTAAACCACCAGTGCACTTATGTGAAACTCCTTTGGAGTGTCTGGGGTCTGTGGTCTATTTAGGATCCCTTGTTCAGTTGCTTTTGGCACTAGTTTAAACCACCAGTGCACTTATGTGAAAGTCCTTTGGAACGTCTGGGGTCTGTGGTCTATTTGGGATCCCTTGTTCAGTTGCTTTTGGCACTAGTTTAAACCACCAGTTCACTTATGTGAAACTCCTTTGGAGCGTCTGGGGTCTGTGGTCTATTTGGGATCCCTTGTTCAGTTGCTTTTGGCACTAGTTTAAACCACCAGTGCACTTATGTGAAACTCCTTTGGAACGTCTGGGGTCTGTGGTCTATTTGGGATCTCTTGTTCAGTTGCGTTCGACACTAGTTTAAACCACCAGTGCACTTATGTGAAACTCCTTTGGAACGTCTGGGGTCTGTGGTTCATTAGGGATCCCTTGTTCAATTGCTTTTGGCACTAGTTTAAACCACCAGTGCACTTATGTGAAACTCCTTTGGAACGTCTGGGGTCTGTGGTCTATTTGGGATCCCTTGTTCAGTTGCTTTTGGCACTAGTTTAAACCACCAGTGAACTTATGTGAAACTAATTTGGAACGTCTGGGGTCTGTGGTCTATTTGGGATCCCTTGTTCAGTTGCATTTGGCACTCGTTTAAACCACCAGTGCACTTATGTGAAACTCCTTTTGAACGTCTGGGGTCTGTGGTCTATTTGGGATCTCTTGTTCAGTTGCGTTTGGCACTAGTTTAAACCACCAGTTAACTTATGTGAAACTAATTTGGAGCGTCTGGGGTCTGTGGTCTATTAGGGATATCTTGTTCAGTTGCGTTTGGCACTAGTTTAAACCACCAGTGCACTTATGTGAAACTACTTTGGAGCGTCTGGGGTCTGTGGTCTATTTGGGATCTCTTGTTCAGTTGCTTTTGGCACCAGTTTAAACCACCAGTGAACTTATATGAAACTAATTTGGAGCGTCTGGGGTCTGTGGTCTATTAGGGGTCTCTTGTTCAGTTGCGTTCGACACTAGTTTAAACCACCGGTGCACTTATATGAAACTACTTTGGAACGTCTGGGGTCTGTGGTCTATTTGGGATCCCTTGTTCAGTTGCGTTTGGCACTAGTTTAAACCACCAGTGCACTTATGTGAACTTAATTTGGAACGTCTGGGGTCTGTGGTCTATTTGGGATCTCTTGTTCAGTTGCGTTCGACACTAGTTTAAACCACTAGTGCACTTATTTGAAACTCCTTTGGAGCGTCTGGGGTCTGTGGTCTATTTGGGATCTCTTGTTCAGTTGCTTTTGGCACTACTTTAAACCACCAGTTAACTTATGTGAAACTAATTTGGAGCGTCTGGGGTCTGTGGTCTATTAGGGATATCTTGTTCAGTTGCGTTTGGCACTAGTTTAAACCACCAGTGCACTTATGTGAAACTATTTTGGAGCGTCTGGGGTCTGTGGTCTATTTGGGATCTCTTGTTAAGTTGCTTTTGGCAATAGTTTAAACCACCAGTGAATTTATATGAAACTACTTTGGAGCGTCTGGGGTCTGTGGTCTATTAGGGATCTCTTGTTCAGTTGCGTTTGACACTAGTTTAAACCACCAGTGAACTTATATGAAACTCCTTTGGAACGTCTGGGGTCTGTGGTCTATTTGGGATCCCTTGTTCAGTTGCGTTCGACACTAGTTTAAACCACCAGTGAACTTATATGAAACGAATTTGTAGCGTCTGGGGTCTGTGGTCTATTTGGGATCTCTTGTTCAGTTGCGTTTGGCACTAGTTTAAACAACCAGTGCACTTATGTGAAACTCCTTTGGAACGTCTGGGGTCTGTGGTCTATTTGGGATCTCTTGTTCAGTTGCTTTTGGCACTAGTTTAAACCACCAGTGAACTTATATGAAACTAATTTGGAGCGTCTGGGGTCTGTGGTAATTTGGGATCTCTTGTTCAATTGCTTTTGGCACTAGTTTAAACCACCAGTGAACTTATATGAAACTAATCTGGAGCGTCTGGGGTCTGTGGTCTATTTGGGATCTCTTGTTCAGTTGCGTTTGGCACTAGTTTAAACCACCAGTGAACTTATGTGAAACTCCTTTGGAACGTCTGGGGTCTGTGGTCTATTTGGGATCCCTTGTTCAGTTGCGTTCGACACTAGTTTAAACCACCAGTGCACTTATGTGAAACTATTTTGGAACGTCTGGGGTCTGTGGTCTATTTGGGATCTCCTGTTCAGTTGCGTTTGACACTAGTTTAAACCACTAGTGCACTTATGTGAAACTCCTTTGGAGCGTCTGGGGTCTGTGGTCTATTTGGGATCTCTTGTTCAGTTGCGTTTGGCACTAGTTTAAACCACCAGTGCACTTATGTGAACTTAATTTGGAACGTCTGGGGTCTGTGGTCTATTAGGGATATCTTGTTCAGTTGCGTTCGACACTAGTTTAAACCACCAGTGAACTTAAGTAAACTTAATTTGGAACGTCTTGGGTCTGTGGTCTATTTGGGATCCCTTGTTCAGTTGCGTTCGACACTAGTTTAAACCACCAGTGAACTTATGTGAACTTAATTTGGAGCGTCTGGGGTCTGTGGTCTATTTGGGATCCCTTGTTCAGTTGCGTTTGGCACTAGTTTAAACCACCAGTGCACTTATGTGAAACTCCTTTGGAGCGTCTGGGGTCTGTGGTCTATTAGGGATCCCTTGTTCAGTTGCGTTCGACACTAGTTTAAACCACCAGTGAACTTATGTGAACTTAATTTGGAGCGTCTGGGGTCTGTGGTCTATTTGGGATCCCTTGTTCAGTTGCGTTCGACACTAGTTTAAACCACCAGTGAACTTATGTGAACTTAATTTGGAACGTCTGGGGTCTGTGGTCTATTTGGGATCTCTTGTTCAGTTGCGTTCGACACTAGTTTAAACCACCAGTGCACTTATATGAAACTACTTTGGAACGTCTGGGGTCTGTGGTCTATTTGGGATCCCTTGTTCAGTTGCGTTTGGCACTAGTTTAAACCACCAGTGCACTTATGTGAACTTAATTTGGAACGTCTGGGGTCTGTGGTCTATTTGGGATCTCTTGTTCAGTTGCGTTCGACACTAGTTTAAACCACTAGTGCACTTATTTGAAACTCCTTTGGAACGTCTGGGGTCTGTGGTCTATTTGGGATCCCTTGTTCAGTTGCTTTTGGCACTAGTTTAAACCACCAGTGCACTTATGTGAAACTAATTTGGAACGTCTGGGGTCTGTGGTCTATTTGGGATCCCTTGTTCAGTTGCTTTTGGCACTAGTTTAAACCACCAGTGCACTTATGTGAAACTAATTTGGAGCGTCTGGGGTCTGTGGTCTATTTGGGATCCCTTGTTCAGTTGCGTTCGACACTAGTTTTAACCACCAGTGCACTTATGTGAAACTCCTTTGGAGCGTCTGGGGTCTGCGGTCTATTAGGTATCTCTTGTTCAGTTGCGTTCGACACTAGTTTAAACCACCAGTGCACTTATGTGAAACTCCTTTGGAGCATCTGGGGTCTGTGGTCTATTAGGGATATCTTGTTCAGTTGCGTTTGGCACTAGTTTAAACCACCGGTGCACTTATGTGAAACTCCTTTGGAACGTCTGGGGTCTGTGGTCTATTTTGGATCCCTTGTTCAGTTGCGTTCGACACTAGTTTAAACCACTAGTGCACTTATGTGAAACTCCTTTGGAACGTCTGGGGTCTGTGATCTATTTGGGATCTCTTGTTCAGTTGCGTTCGACACTTGTTTAAACCACTAGTGCACTTATGTGAAACTCCTTTGGAACGTCTGGGGTCTGTGATCTATTTGGGATCTCTTGTTCAGTTGCGTTTGGCACTAGTTTAAACCACCAGTGCACTTATGTGAAACTCCTTTGGAGCGTCTGGGGTCTGTGGTCTATTTGGGATCTCTTGTTCAGTTGCGTTCGACACTAGTTTAAACCACTAGTGCACTTATGTGAAACTACTTTGGAGCGTCTGGGGTCTGTGGTCTATTAGGGATATCTTGTTCAGTTGCGTTTGGCACTAGTTTAAACCACCAGTGCACTTATGTGAAACTACTTTTGAGCGTCTGGGGTCTGTGGTCTATTAGGGATCTCTTGTTCAGTTGCGTTCGACACTAGTTTAAACCACCAGTGCACTTATGTGAAACTCCTTTGGAGCGTCTGGGGTCTGTGGTCTATTTGGGATCTCTTGTTCAGTTGCGTTTGGCACTAGTTTAAACCACCAGTGCACTTATGTGAAACTCCTTTGGAACGTCTGGGGTCTGTGGTCTATTAGGGATATCTTGTTCAGTTGCGTTTGGCACTAGTTTAAACCACCAGTGCACTTATGTGAAACTCCTTTGTAGCGTCTGTGGTCTTTGGATATCTTGTTCAGTTGCGTTTGGCCCTCGCCACGTGCCTCTTAACAGGGTATATATTTGAATTCTGACTACGGGGATTCTCCCTTTAGTGTAAAATGTATTGTTTCAAAAGTCTTTGATGGCAAAGAAAAAAGCTTTTTTCATTCTGTAAGAAATTTGGAAAGATACATATACTTAAAACTTTGTTTTACCATCTGATTTATGGATATATATATATATATATATATATATATATATATATATATATATATATATATATATATATATATATATATATATATATATATATATATATATATCGATTGGTGATTAATGAACAAGAGTTTTAGTGTATATAGTTCATGTGACACATTTGCTTGCAATTCCCTAAATGTTCTTACACATATTTTGGAAATGTTTCCAAACCAGCAGACACATACGTTATATTTATTGTATATGCCAATTATGTATTCTTGCTTTGAGATCACATGCCAATTATACTTAACAACCTGGTTTATCTATGTTCCTTATGATCAGAAAAGGCGCGATGTTTTACTATTCAACTGATTTATGAGTCTCGACAATTGATTTTAGTTTGTAGCAGCGGATTCACTTGCAATTAGTATTTGTAATTGGAGAATATTTTCCTTTGTAGACAAATGTATTAGCCTTAGTGCACTGTGGTACACGTTCTCAAGTTTAAGACAAAATATTCATATTGTTTAAAAAACTGTAATTCGAGGAGTGAAATCGAAGAGTATTTAAGTGTCTGTGAAAGAATCAAAACAAGTGAACGTGGCAAACATTGTGTGCATTTTTTGTGCCGATCTAACATTTATCCGTCTCACTTGCTCTCCCTTGATTTTTACTTTCAACCTCGACGTAAACAATTTAGAACTTTTTTGTTGACAACTATTGATACAGACTGGGGACAACAGTATTTTTATGGATATTTAATTATTGTTTTAACTAAATGTAGTTTTATCGCAATCGCACACTCACGCATGCACGCACACACACACGCACACACACGCACACACAGCACGCACGCCCGCCCGCACGCACAAACACACACACACACACACACACACACACACACACACACACACACACACACACACTAACACAGTACGTACATGCACGAGCGCGCAGGCACGCACGCACACACACGCACGCACGCACGCACCCGAGCACGCACGCACGCACGCACTTAAGCACGCCCGTCCGCACTCACGCACGCACGCACATACACATGTATACACATACATACCTTTATGTATTAGAATAATGATTACCAAAATCACATATTGCTGTCAAATGACTGTTTTACTTCCTCGCTTGTTGATTGGGTTACGTTTATATTTTAGCTCGTCAGTAAAGAACAAAACAAATAATTACAATACGTATCGTTCGGTCTTCTTTCGGTGGGAAGAAGCAAACAACATTCATAACTCTATTCTTAAGATATATTTAAATAGCTTAAACACAAACAGCTTGCAACAATAGTAATTTTTCACTAGAAATTCAAATGAGTGATAGAGTCTTTCCATCTGTTTTGAATAAAAGTACATTTTTCTACAAGATAAATACGACTCTGTGTGTCGTTATATTACATGTTCATGTGTTTTTTTTCCATATTTTTACTGAAAACTTCGTGTATTGGCAGGTAATTACATTCATTTGTTCCATAAGGGATTTTCGTTCAAATCAAATCCAAATCATATGGCGATGGCAATAATGAAAAAATGCATATTGTAATGATAGGGTCATAAAACGTCTTTTTCAACGTGGAAAGTAGTAATTGTTGAAGAATGATTTCATTTTTGTTTTCTGTAATTCCTTGGTATGTAAAAAGGCAATAAATAATTTCGTTCCGTGCTCGTAATTGAAAAACAAACCCCAAATTTATTGCCCAAATAATTATCATGTGAATCTTTTTTGGACTCTAATTTGTATCAAGATAGAAAGTTAGACACTACATAATTGAAGTTCTCCATGCGTTAAGTTTCAAAACATGGCAATATTTGCAAGACAAAGCCCTTCCTTTAGTTTGCTTTCCGAGTCCACTAATGTATACAATAATTGTCTTTTAAAGGGATTTAGTATTGACGTATCTTTAATTGAAAAGTACCAAGATTTACTGCAAAAGCTAAAGCTGCTTTCTCCTTTTTCAGAGAACACAGCCGGCATACCATCGGTTAAATATTGATTTTAAAATAGAATATATGTACAACCTATACATTTTGTTACGTTTCGCACATCAGTATTTTGTTGCATATGAGTTGTTCTCATATCCAACGTCATATATCGACACCACAAACATGCACGTTCAGTGAATTCCTGTTTAATCTTACACTACGTTTGGCAGAAAATTACACTTATCAATAACGATACTTTAATATTTTCAATATCTGTATCTAAGGGTGTTGTGGTGATGTGTGTTAGGCCTGCTCCATGTGCCTTTAAAAAAAGTACATCTGTAATTGTTTAGGTGCTGGACTTGTCCCTGTCGTGTCCCTGTAGTTTCCGTGTAGCGTCTCTGCAGATTCCGTGTAGCGTCTCTGTAATGTCCGTGTAGTGTCCCTGTAATTTCTCTGTAGTGTATAATTTAGTGCCTCTGTAGTTTTCCTATAATTTTCCTGTAATTACCCTGTATTGCCCCTAAAGCGTCTCTGTTGTACCCTGTAGCGTCACTGTAATTTTCCATAAATGTCCTGTAGTGTCTCTGTAGCAGCCTGTAGCGTCACTGTAGTTATTCATGTAGTGTCCCTGTAGCGTCACTGTAGTACCCCTGTAACGTCACTGTATTCTTCTTGTAATGTCTCTGAAGTTTTCCTGTAATGTCACTGTAGTCTTCCTGTAATGCAACTGTAGTTTTTATGTAGTGTCCTTGTTGTTGTCTATGTAGTGTCCTTGTTGTTGTCTATGTAGTGTCCTTGTTGTTGTCCATGTAGTGTCCTTGTTGTTGTCTATGTAGTGTCCTTGTTGTTGTCTATGTAGTGTCCTTGTTGTTGTCCATGTAGTGTCCTTATTGTTGTCTATGTAGTGTCCTTGTTGTTGTCCATGTAGTGTCCTTGTTGTTGTCCATGTAGTGTCCTTGTTGTTGTCTATGTAGTGTCCTTGTTGTTGTCTATGTAGTGTCCTTGTTGTTGTCTATGTAGTGTCCTTGTTGTTGTCTATGTAGTGTTGTCTATGTAGTGTCTTTGTTGTTGTCTATGTAGTGTCCTTGTTGTTGTCTATGTAGTGTCTTTGTTGTTGTCTATGTAGTGTCCTTGTTGTTGTCTATGTAGTGTCCTTGTTATTGTCTATGTAGTGTCCTTGTTGTTGTCCATGTAGTGCCCTTGTTGTTGTCCATGTAGTGTTCAGGTTGTTGTCTATGTAGTGTCCTTGTTGTTGTCTATGTAGTGTCCTTGTTGTTGTCTATGTAGTGTCCTTGTTGTTGTCTATGTAGTGTCTTTGTTGTTGTCTATGTTGTTGTCTATGTAGTGTCCTTGTTGTTGTCTATGTAGTGTCCTTGTTGTTGTCCATGTAGTGTCCTTGTTGTTGTCTATGTAGTGTCTTTGTTGTTGTCTATGTAGTGTCCTTGTTGTTGTCTATGTAGTATCCTTGTTATTGTCTATGTAGTGTCCTTGTTGTTGTCTATGTAGTGCCCTTGTTGTTGTCCATGTAGTGTTCAGGTTGTTGTCTATGTAGTGTCCTTGTTGTTGTCTATGTAGTGTCCTTGTTGTTGTCTATGTAGTGTCCTTGTTGTTGTCTATGTAGTGTCTTTGTTGTTGTCTATGTTGTTGTCTATGTAGTGTCCTTGTTGTTGTCTATGTAGTGTCCTTGTTGTTGTCCATGTAGTGTCTTTGTTGTTGTCCATGTAGTGTCCTTGTTGTTGTCTACGTAGTGTCCTTGTTGTTGTCTATGTAGTGTCCTTGTTGTTGTCTATGTAGTGTCCTTGTTGTTGTCCATGTAGTGTCCTTGTTGTTGTCTATTAAGTGTCCTTGTTGTTGTCCATGTAGTGTCCCTGTTGTTGTTCATTAAGTGTCCTTGTTGTTGTCTATATAGTGTCCTTGTTTTTGTCTATGTAGTCTCCTTGTTGTTGTCTATGTAGTGTCCTTGTTGTTGTCTATGTAGTGTCCTTGTTTTGGTCCATGTAGTGTCCTTGTTGTTGTCCATGTAGTGTCCTTGTTGTTGTCTATGTAGTGTCCTTGTTGTTGTCCATGTAGTGTCCTTGTTGTTGTCTATATAGTGTCTTTGTTGTTGTGCATGAAGTGTCCTTGTTGTTGTCTATGTAGTGTCCTTTTTGTTGTCTATGTAGTGTCCTTGTTGTTGTCCATGTAGTGTCCTTGTTGTTGTCTATGTAGTGTCCTTGTTGTTGTCTATGTAGTGTCCTTGTTGTTGTCTATGTAGTGTCCTTGTTTTTGTCCATGTAGTGTCCTTGTTGTTGTCTATGTAGTGTCCTTGTTGTTGTCCATGTAGTGTCCTTGTTGTTGTCTATGTAGTGTCATTGTTTTTGTCCATGTAGTGTCCTTGTTGTTGTCTATGTAGTGTCCTTGTTGTTGTTTATGTAGTGTCCTTGTTGTTGTCTATGTAGTGCCCTTGTTGTTGTCTATGTAGTGTCCTTGTTGTTGTCTCTGTAGTGTCCTTGTTGTTGCCTATGTAGTGTCCTTGTTGTTGTCTCTGTAGTGTCCTTGTTGTTGTCTATGTAGTGTCCTTGTTGTTGTCCATGTAGTGTCCTTGTTGTTGTCTATGTAGTGGCCTTGTATTTGTCTATGTAGTGTCCTTGCTGTTGTCTATGTAGTGTCCTTGTACCATGTAGTTTCCTTGTTGTTGTCTATGGAGTGTCCTTGTTGTTGTCTATGTAGTGTCCTTGTTGTTGTCCATGTAGTGTCCTTGTTGATTCTCTGTAGTTTTCCTGTGGATTTCCTGTAGCGTCTCCTTAGTTACTCTGTAGTTTCCATGTAGCGTGTCTGTAGTATTCATGTATTGTCCCCGTTTTATACCTGTCGTCCTTAATCCGAACTACAATTACTAGGAAATTGAAAGGGATTGCAATTTATACAATATTATTATTTTCCAGATACGTGTTCGACCGGCTTCACTTTGTAAAGTAATTGAATAGTTTCACGTACAATGTTTGTTGAAGTGCTGTTATACGAGTACATTGCTGAATTATCTTAATCAACAACTAACTCAAACGCAAAACAGAATTTCCCGAATCGGCTAAGAATAGGCTTTAGTTATTTTTTTACCAATTCAACGAATTGCTTCCAAAGGGGCACCAGCTGCAAAGGCATGGACTTTGACGAATGATCAAACGGCCGAAACAATGAATCAAATAAGTCACGTAAACGAAATAGGTAACATGTAACTCTTGGTGCTGATTGGCTTGATCATATGTTTTCCCACATTGTTGAATAAATAATTAGGAATTTGCATACCAAATAATACTTACTCATCCGAAATTTGTAATAATGGTTGGCCGTTAGTGTTTCTATGTTGTATGCGAATATAATTTGTAAAACTAGAAATTAATACGGAACTTTCTTACAATCCGGACTAAAAACAGTTAAAAAAGCAATCACGTTTATGCTAACAAGGAAACAATTGAAAGTACATGGACATGCCTAGTATTCTAAGTTGCATGAATATTTTATTTACTAGAAAACATTAGATAAATTACAGAAAATTGTCGACACTAGATAAACCTGAGCACTGGTACATGATGCATCACGCATGTCCTTGGCAAAACCATCAGAGTACTGACTGAAGATAGAGGGCAACATATCATTGGAAAAACAATCAATGGTCAAAAGAGATAGGATAACATTCACCTCGCAAAACAATAAGAGGTCATAAGAGATAGGGTACCATGCACTTGGCAAAACAATCAGATGTCAGAAGAGTTAGGCAAAATATCAGAAGTCTGAAGAGATAGGGTTACATGCCTTTGGCAAAATATCAGAGGTCAGAAGAAATAGGGTAACACTCCTTTGGCAAAATATCAGAGGTTAGAAGAGATAGGGTAACTCTCCTTTGGCAAAACAATCAGAAGTCAGAAGAGATAGGGTAACTCTCCTTTGGCAAAACAATCAGAAGTCAGAAGATATAGGGTTACATGCCTTTGGCAAAATATCAGAGGTCAGAAGAGATAGGGTAACACTCCTTTGGCAAAACAATCAGAAGTCAGAAAAGATAGGGTTACATGCCTTTGGCAAAATATCAGAGGTCAGAAGAGATAGTGTAACACTCCTTTGGCAAAATATCAGAGGTTAGAAGAGATAGGGTAACTCTCCTTTGGCAAAACAATCAGAAGTCAGAAGATATAGGGTAACACTCCTTTGGCAAAACAATCAGAAGTCAGAAGAGATAGGGTAACACTCCTTTGGCAAAACAATCAGAAGTCAGAAGATATAGGGTAACACTCCTTTGGCAAAATATCAGAAGTCTGAAGAGATAGGGTTACATGCCTTTGGCAAAACAATTAGAAGTCAGAAGATATAGGGTAACACTCCTTTGGCAAAATATCAGAAGTCTGAAGAGATAGGGTTACATGCCTTTGGCAAAACAATCAGAAATCAGAAGAGATAGGGTACACTCCTTTGGCAAAATATCAGAGGTCAGAAGAGATAGAGAAGCATGCCCTTGGCAAAACAATTAGAGGTCAGAAGAGATAGGGTAACCCTTCTTTGGCAAAATAATTAGAGGTCAAAAGGGATAGGGTAACATTCCCTCGGCAAAACAATCCGAATACGAGAGATAGGGTAGCATGCCTTTGGCAAAAAACCCAGATGACCTGACGGAAGAGGGTAACATTCCCTCGGCAAAACACTCATAGGGTCTGAATGTTTTAGGGTCACATTTCCTTGGTAAAACAATCATAGGGCAAAGGGATAGGGTCACTTTACCTTGGTTAAACAATCTGAGGTCTGCAGCGATAGAGTAACATATATTTGGCAAATACTTAGAGGCCTTAAGGGATAAGGTAATATGTCCTTAACAAAACAGTTTTAGGCCTGAAGAGATATGTTGATATTATATTAACGTATTTTTGAAAGTCTTATCATTGTTTGCACTAAATGGGCTGATAACCCACATGAAGATCGCCCGTCATGTAAAAATATGTTCTAACTGTATCGTTCCAAGGACAACTTAAAGTTCCCTCGGCTTTAGATATTGTACTGGAACATTTGGATAACTCCTAATTCATTAGCACATTCAATTTTAAATAATACAATGATAAATACGGTGACAAGCTCAAGACATCATTAGGGGTAAACCATTGGACAATGTACATTCTTTGGATTGTTCAAGTTTATAATATATAAACGAAACGAATACATAGATGCATTCGTATATTGAAATGATTAGTAGTATATACCGTGTCATTTGATTATTTAATGTTATCTTTTAGATAACATTGTATAAAACGCCTATATTACTTTCGCTATTATAATGGTGTGACACACGTTATACGATTACATCAGATGGAGTACTTTGTGTAACGATAAAGTGCATGTTGTGAACATGGTTCTTTGACAGCAGCTACCATATAATTAAATGATATTTCCGAAAAGTATGAGGCCAATTGGTTAAACGATATTGTATCAACCACATAATTTAAAATGTGTCTACATTGTATATTGAAAAGGATTGTTTGAATGACGTACATGGTTATGAACCACAAACAAGGACATTTCTTGGGAAAGTCTATGTTAAACTTTCTGCTAACAAGTGAACGTCCACTGTTTTAAGGAGTGCATCGAAACTCATTTAAAGGGGTGCTTTGGGCATAGAAAATCATTTGTATGAATTATATAGAAAATAATCATGATGAATTGTCTTCGTTTTAATTTATAGCATAATAGTAATTACGCGATATAAGATGACTTTAAATACAAGTAAAGTACAGTTAAGTTGTATATAAATATAAACTAAATAAATCAAATAATAAGTTATTCTCGTTTTAGACTAACGATTTTATTGTTCTCTTTCTATTCTCTTTCAATTTTATATGAGAAAACAAAACTTCATTCGGATATAACGGCGCATTTTCACTCATAACTTAGACTTATTGATTTTTAAAATATCACAACAATAAATACATGTTTTTTATCCTTCAGTCATAACATAACATTTCAAGAATTGCCATTGTAACTCAAATACATACTTTCGATATATATCTAAATGATGCAGGGTATAAGTTCATATCTCTTGTATATGTTAGATAATATCATGACACTTAATTATAGAAGGACTTACTTTTACATCGTTTGTTTAATACAATGCCACGTATCGTCTGGGTCACTTGATTGAAGATGATTGAATTGCCGTTTGGAACTGAGGGGGGATGAAACGGAAATATTCAGCTTATATGGTTGCATGTCTTAATATCGAGAGTGGTAAAAAGGGCAAACATTTTTACTTTATATTTAAATATTGGTCGATATATTGTGAATAAAACACATGTTTTACATAGTACTTATTAATAGTTGAGAACTGGAAGCAAATTCTAGGATTTTTTTTAATCAATGTAAATGCTTAGATTGACCAAAAGGCTTCAATTATAAAAACTATATGAGCCATTATAGTCATTTCTCGTTCTAATGATATGATAACGCTAGAGTGAAGATGTGATTTTGTTATACATCTTAGTTACCCGAAGCAAGTAACGTTCATATGAACGTTATAATTTTAGTTCGCAAAATATGCTTAGCCACAATATGGTTAACAACGTCCTCATTTCCTACGTATCTACAACAAACTCTGTTTCATTTTTATTTGTTTGGCTACATACAAAAATAAATTTGTAATTAAATATATTGTACATGTGTACGACATGTAAATTCAATATTTGTTGATTTCATGTTTTGTCCTTATAAAGGTTGCAAAGGCATAGTTCAAATCAAACTCGTGTAAAACTATTGACCTTTAAAAGGGCAGGATGACTAGTCAACTAGTGACTACATCGTCAACCAATGTTTTGACTGGAGTCGAAATAGTTGTCGAGATAAACACTTCCACGCACGGAAGGTTTGTTTTATTTTAACTGATGAACATCCAAATTGCTATTTTTAAATTTGATAACTGCAAGGCTTGAGTTATTAAATTTTCGACATAAAACATTTTAACAGTAATGTTTTAAGTCGATTTTCTGTGAAAACATTACAAACAAAAGAAAAGTTTTTGTCAATATGTCTGCACTTTGTTAACAAAGGTTCAGTGCGAAATAATAGACATTGCCATGAAAGAGTCCAAATAGTCGCCCGCTGAGGATTAGTTCGTGCTAAGTTATCAAATGCAAGAGTGAGAGGTAGACAAATATATATAATTTCTCAAACCTTAGTAGATCCAAAAAATTGGCCACGCTTGAATCCTTATCTTGCCCTCGGGCAAAAATAAAACAAGGATCCGTATGGAACGCCTTTTTTATTGTCATCATACAATAACCTCCCTTGTTGAAGACCGTCGTCTGTAGCATCATGGAAACCTTGTGTTGTGGCAATATTTAAAATCCAAATTAATATTTCTCGCTTGGCACCAAAAGAGGGTTTCACAGTGCATTCAAAATATAATGCTGCTGTCTCCTCGGAACTTTTTAAAGAACGATTTGACTATTAACATAATCTGAATCACTGCGTGCATATTAATGACAGCCACTATCACATATCTAAACGCACATTATTTTCACTCCGCACAAAAGTGTTGCAGCGTAAAAATACATTTTGACTTTATTTTTTTTAACTGGGGTGGGAGAAAAAGCATCTACCATTTCCGCTCGTGTAAGATTTATCCTAACCCTCACACAGGGTGTTCGACGGAAACTCGGTAAACCTCGTTTCCTCAAAACACCCTACGCTAGTTTAGTTTAAACATATTTATTTTACAACGATTGTGAAACAAGTTTTTACAACATTATATTACTCACTCTCGTTGGCACGACCTTACGCGGTAGTGAGGTCTTGTGTTGTGGGGGAAACCGGAGATCCCGAAGAAAACCCACTTGTCAGGCTTGGTGGCCAAACTCATACCAAACTCACACCCTACGCTCGGGTTGTGATGAACCAGACACTCTCGGCTATAGAAGATACTTATAATCTCATATATAAAGGATCTGTAATAAGCCGTCATTTAATACTCAATTTTATTTAACGAGTTCAGGACGAGTTGAAAAAGAATGTGCATTGTATGAGTGTCAGATTAATTGTATAACATGCTTTTTCTGGTAAAAGGTGTCAAAAAGGCCAACCCGTTGCACCTGCGCCGAAAATGAGCTGAATATCGATAACTGACGAAGCAACGTCATTTCCCGCGCTACATGCTTTTTTGAAATGTAGTACCCGGAATAATATAAAACAAATGTATATACGGTAGTTTAATTCCAATAAGAAGTATAATTAATACTGAAATCATAAGTAAGAATCACAATATAAACTATATAGTTTTAGCAAAAATTGTATTTTTTGTAATATTTTAATTTCTGTTTATATAAAGGCAGTGACAAATGTTTTAGAAATATTTTTCATGAAATAGAGAGGAAATACCACGTTTTCCTCCAATGATTTGAATGGAAAATGGACTATAATATCCAAATAATTCCTTATCATGAAAACAAAAATATAAATTAAATGAGTACTAGCTAGAATATTTCTAATTAAGCAATTATTGTGTCCTTTTAAGTTGTTTTCATGCGGAGTGAATTCGTTATATTATACATGTGTAATGCAGAAAAATACATGAAGGTCATATCAAACAAAATATAGCATGTGATAAAGCAATATCCACTTTTTTTTCCTATGGAAAGCATGCTCAGTCATCACAAAAATTAGCTCCTATAGTTAATGACAAACGTATATTTCTTATCACGAAATACGTCAAATTTTTATTTTTAGTTGCTTTGTAATTTCTCATGGCATCTAGTTTTTATACTAAGGGTTCAGTTGATCATTTGAAATTGTAGTCGTTCATCCAGCTTATTTTTTAAGTATCAAAGTTGTGGAAGTTCATCTGTGAAAATCAATAAAACTCTACTACAAAATAACTGCAAACTACAATTAGGTCGTCTCCGACGAAAGACTTTCTTACAGCTACCGAGTCTGGAAAAGTTATCCAAGTTGCAATCCCGTAAGGGTTGTTTTTAATCATTAAAGATACATTGTTTTTAAAAGCAAGTACGGATGTTCAGAAGAATATTCTCATTTGTTCATAATTACTATTCCACTGCACTATAGGAATATGAGCCGTTTAGGATTTACAATATTTCTCCAACAAACATTTGGTGGAAGATATTAAGTCATTTGATGGAAACTCCTATTCAGCGTGAATGGCCATGTTCTCGTTTCCTCCAGATTTAAACAAACACGATCTTACTTGTCAATAGAGCAGACAGGAGTATGTTCTTCGGTAGGAAATGATCAGTTTATTCTTTAAGTTCTTTTACACACTCACTAAAAGAAGTAAGGATGGGGATTAAAAGGAATCAGTATGAACTTATTTATATTTAATATTTTCATTGACCATGCTATTGAAGAGATTTTGCTTAGAAATGATAAGCGCAATGAAGGGCAATGCTAGCGATATTTTGGTGACATTGACATTTGAAATATTTTGTCTTTGGAAATGTCACATTTCATGCTAGTTATTATTTTTAAGTCATTACTTTGTGTAACAAACGTCTTATGTAGTTTTATCACTTTTGTATTTCATGTAATGACAGTATACTCGAAAAAGAATTAGTAGAGTAAAATATAAGTTTCGTTCACCTTTACATAGACACGGTTAGTTAAACTAATCTTTCTCATTTCACATGAGTAATAATTTATTTTCGATTATTTCGACACGCCACTTCGTAACAAATTGAGTGTTGATTTGGCGTAAAAGAAATTTACATAGATGGCTTTTTACAACGGCCAAAGGGAATGACATCATGCACAACTACGAAACGTTAAGGTATGCATGTACATACTTTAATGCAATTTACGTGTCCACGTTGTGACCTTGACTAATTCTCCAAATTCTAGTTTTACGTTTTACATTGAACATCACTCAACAACGTTTCAAGGTTACCAACGCACACTTCACATGTTGCCAATGACATTACTTAGAACTGTAGCAAACAAATTACATCAGCTTTGATATTTGTCGAGTAATGCCCCTGTTCCAAAAAACAACAACAACTGATATTAGACGGGTATGGTATCCGCTTCCGGTGCCCTTATGTTATGTGCAAAAACTCATCAGCTTTTTTCGTTATTGCATTTTCATAAAGTAGATCAAGTACAGAGTTGGACAATGCTAATTTTATCGCTATTCCGCAGGAATTCGTCCCTGCCAGAACTAATTAGTTTTGCAATGTCACATAATTGTGTACTGCGATCCAGCAGACATAACCTATTCCCAAAGAAGAATATTAATTGGCCTATCTATCAAGAGCCAGTAACCAATGCATGGAATTTGCGCATCAGGTTTCCATATTTGTTGAATTGTTGGTCGTGTCTGCATTACGGATCTAAAAATTTCAAAGTGCCTCGTGTAGCGACGTCAAAAAAGCTTGTAATTCAAAATATCTAAATTCAATATTTGTGGTAATTGAACGGCAATGCAACTGCAGATATTTAAAGCCTAAACTATTCATGGGCGAGATCAAACTTTCACTATAATTGTATGCATGGTTATGAAGGGTACAGCAATTGAATACGGAATTTTTATCAATGAGCTGATTATCCGATTGCATCAAAACGCAATGCAAACATATTTGCGAACATTAAGGCCATTCCAACGCACTTTTAGAATTCTAAAATTGAAACTACAGGGCCGAGCCCTGCATTCGAATACTTTACTGTGTGTTTGTTTATGGTTGGTTGGTTTGACATCCCCCGACTTAAAAAGAAAATCGTTTGGATCTGTTAAATCGTGTTTTGTTTCGATATATCAACCTTAAAACAGACAATATTTTCGTCTTGACTTTTAGAAAATCGAGATGTTCTACTGCTGATATTAGTTGGTATATGTAGTTCATACCAATATTTGTGTCCGGAAATTATTTCGCTATTGCAATACTATTTGACTGTTTGCAGGTTTAAATCTCAAATTATACTATGGCCTGAGACTGTTCATAAACATATGGCATAGCCTGCCTTGTAGATTCAAAGTGCCAAGATTCTCTCTTCGCTCATGCATCTTCAAAACCAAGCATTATATTTGTGATCATTGAATAAACCACGAACAATTATATATCCCGGAATGTACGAGAAATGCGATGTCAGTGGTTCAAGGCTCCGCCTTGCATAATCCATTTATGTTTATTACAGAAATTACAGCCATTACAGGCGCTCAAAATCTTGCAACCAGTTATTAGTGGTTATTGCTAGGACACAATTATAGACCGATAACATCGGCACCGCGGCGCTTTCTGTGTTCTGTGAAATCAACCACCTGTCCGATTAGTCTGCCTCACTGAAACGTAAAGTATTTCTGTTGTAATTTTTCTGAAATAAATCAGCATTTTGAAAACTACATTTGATCGAACATCCGAATATGGGTTTACAGTTCAATTTCGTATTTATAGACCAGTACATTGGCGTAGATTTGTAGGCCCGAGTCTACAATCTTACTGAAAACAGACTAACCTGATATGTACGAACAGGTGTAATGAGGAAAGAACAACAGGTAAGTAAGAAGATGACAATTTAATTTTAAAAATTACCTGCTGCGGGATTGTTGCTAGATACAACATACATGACGTATCAAGTACAACGTTTGCTGATTTCTTTCGTTTTGCAGAAATGTATTTCTTTTAAAGTATTTAATCTCGCTGCTTAAATGCACAGTCTTGCTAAATATTAAAAAACGTAGCATTTCCTTGCACTTGGTTGTAGAGCCTGAACAAGATAATTGTTTCATATTCAGTTTTAAATATACCGGACGGCGCTTGATGTTCTTTTGTACCACGCACCCGAAACAGTAGCTGTACGAAATTAATGTTTCACCCTTAAACTATAATCGCATACACATCAATAGGATTTCTTCTAAGGAAGAACAGCGAACATAATTTTTCAAACACACTGAATACCAGTTTGTCCCCGAAGGGCGGCATATAGTCATGAGACCGCCAATCTGTCTGTATGTCTGTCTGTATATCTTCAATTACTGAAAAAAGACTATGACCGAGGAGAATCACACTTGGTAAGCTGGTCGGTCATGGCCAGCAGATGACTCTTATCGACTTTGAGATGTTTTATATTGGGATAAATTCGCATAATTGTCAAGTTCCATTAAGATGTTTGCGCATAGAATCTATGTTCTCATATCAAAGGTCAATGCAACATTTTTGGACCATGTTAAACAAAATTCAACCATGATGTCTTACCAATTAACGGGAATTAATTCATTTTACAGACTTGTAGTGCAGCTTTTCAAGGTGATATTTTACATGAATTTTATTTTAAACAATGCTTTAATTATTAAAATATGGAAAACACTATTGGTTATCTGTCCGATAAGGACTTATCGTGGATATTTGACACGCAAACGTGACCTGACAGCTCTTGTTTCTTGTTTTATATTTTACTTTCCCTCCTTTTTCCTTTTTCACTCAAGTGGGTAGTGTGCTTTTTAGGCATATTCATATATACTTGTAGTTGTATTCCATTTCTATTGTCTGAATTATTTTACGTGTTTTTTATGTTGCTAATGTTCCCTTATCCTATTTTTACCAGGGAAACACTATCAAGTAATATATACTTGATAGTATATATATTCAAAGGGGAACAATTTTGTTCCCACAAAAATGATTATATATTTTCTCTTAAATTTGTTAGAATCAATAATTGTTTTTTTTTCAGATCTAAATCAAACACAACTATCGCAATGTAAGTATTGGCACAAAATCCGTCAGTATGTGAATACTACATTATAAAATATAAATCAGCTTGACTAAATTCATCATGAAGGATACAAACGATAGCCTTTCATTGTCTGGTTTCCCGTGCTCTTGGCTTCGGATTCTCTATGGAATTTCAATATCCATAAATACTTTTTGACTTCACCATCTATTCAGTTATTTAGATCAAATGGACGCGCTTCGGATTACAGTTTTTGGCTGCATCAGTCCATGAGGTTTGCTAATGGAAATAATTGGTAGTTAAATATTGTGCAAAATGCAAATGAATTTAAAAGAAGCATCGGAATATAATCCAAAACATCATATTATACACCCTTAGTGTCGTGACTTAATTTGTGTGTTAAGTTTATCCTGTTCTAGTTTGCAGAACTGTAGTCATTGGTAACTACTGTTTTTACCATGAAGTAGCGTTTGACCATGGCGAGCATAAGCGAAGTCGTGTGTATTAACAAAATTTGGATACTCTGTGTTTCATTGCTACCCTTGGATTGCGCTTATGGAACCTCTTTCTTTGATGGTAAGAAACGTGTGGTGTGCTTTTATTATGTCATTAATTTATAATTTTATTTAAGAATTTACCTCCTTTTAAATTAATATTCTCCTGATAACTTCATTCAATTCAACAAGCACATCTAATCACAATTATGCACATTTGAAACGAACGTTTAAGATATTTCATGATCATTCGGAAAAGGGATCATGTATAAATTATTTATTTCTGCATATGTGTTAACACTCTAAAACCGGGAGATAAAATATACGGTCTGAAGGCTAGTCCGATTTAAAGTTCGCAAGACATATAACATACTCACAAAAGATATGTAGAGCTTTATTCTCGTAATATCCTTATATGTATTTTATTATCATTATATCTTTTTTCAAATATGGAATTATAAATGGCGTAATAAGATGTTTGTATCACTTACAAGTTTACACTTAAGAACACAACAAGAAATACTATACAATACACACGTTCAGATGTTGAAATGTATATAGTTAGCCCAGCCATCGTATTGACAACTTCTTTAAAATCTTAAGTCAAATTTAGTTGAAATCGTTTAAAAATATTTAACATAATTGAAAACCATTGTTGCTGTTCGATTATTTGCACCTACATATTTAGCAACTTGCCTTTATACATAGGAAAATTAGTTACTGAGAGTTGCCTATTACTAGGAAATTACTCAATATTCTAAAAATCAACAAATATTGGTTAGAAACCAAACCTGGTGTGATTACCACTAGTAGTGCAAACATGCGAAGTTTTATTGAAACCAGCCATTTTTAGAAACGAGTTCTTAAGTCAAATACTATTGTATTTGTAGGTCTCCATATTTAATTAATGATGCATTGACATGTATGTTTGTCTACATGTTTTTCTGTATGTCATCTTCAACTGTGTTTTCATTTGGCTCTTATGGTATGTGATAGGTTTGAATTAAGATTGTAATTCCTCCATATACACAAATCTTCGATTGAGGCAGAAAGTATGTAGTGGGTAACAAAGTGCTTGCTCTAGTTGATTTACTAATCCAATAAAATAAATATGGTTATTGCTATGACTGGTTGTTAACGAACGGACGGACTGACGAATTAATGAACGAGGAGCTAAGGATCATGTTCCCTATAATGGACAGAGCATTCTCAAACTTGTTTGACATTGTTAATTCAGATTATATAATGAACACTCCTATTTTTGTCATAAATAGTGTTAAATTTGACTTACCATTTGGGCCAAACGTTTCCAAAGCTGAAACTACTCGGATGGCGGTTTCCGTTAAAGTTTTTGTCACAGAAACACCAAACGTTCACATACGTTTGTCGGATGAAAAAGCATTTACATACTTTCTGTCACATTTGAGGAACGGCCACACCATTCATCGTCTGCGATAGTCTGATGTCCGTCCCTCGAGGTCTGCAACGATTCATGCCGGACGCTTTCATCATACTGAACACCTTTGTAGACATTTTTACGAGCGCTTCACCAAACTGTATCACGTCCCTTAGTTTCAGGTTGCAACTTGACTTCATGATTGTTTTAATTGATATTTTTACGATATTTATGTACATCAAATTGTAACAAACATTAAAATAACACGAACTGATGGCGCATTAACGGCAGACGAAATTAGGCATAAAATACACGACAATCATTGTTATTTTACGTTTACGGATAATACATAGCTTCTAATTAGTTACGTAGAACTGGTATACGCCAATTTTACATTTAACGAAGACCAATGAATGTTTAACGTTAATAACAAGTAATGTATCCGTTAAAACAAAATGTATGAGAAAAGTCCACGAATTTCTGAAAAATCCCTCGTATATGTTTTACATTTTTCAATTAATATACATAATTTTGTTGTAAATATTATCCTTCGTATTTTATGCTAGATTGGATAGCATTTGAATGGAAAATGCCTCTGTTCAATAGCATTGATTTATGCTCGTCTGTTTCTCAGGGAAACTACGTTGATATATTGTGACATGCCGGCGTCGTCACATTTTACCAGCAATATACATAATTGTGTTGAAGATCACATGAGATGTGAGATATGGAAGACTTTACTTTGAAAATGACTGTGTTTTATAACATTCATATATGCTCATCTATTTCTTGAAGAAGCCACGTTCAGCTATTGTGACTGCCGGTGTCGTCGTCGGCGGCGTTAAAAACCTTGACACTAAGACACAATTCAAACTGGTTGTAAGATATTTAAAGGACAATTGGTACTCATTTTGCTAGAGAAAATATGGACAATACGGGCAGGTTTAGCAATACACACTACGCCGGTTTGAATGCCTGTTTAGAAAGGCCCATTTTCGACAGAACATATATCAGACGAGCCTCCCTTTATTATACCTTTGCTTAATCTACATTCACTCATTAGTCAATCCTGCGTTGTTATGAGCGACGGTTTAGTAATTGCCGTAAAAAAACAAGAAGTACAAGTTAAGTGTTCTTCTTTTATACGCTGCTTTTATTGATATTTCCAAGGAATTAATTAATGCTGAAACAAATAAGTGTTTCAATGTAACAGAAATGTTTTCTTTGTCCCACAAGACATAACCGATTAGCAAGGAAACCTATCAGACAGCATATCATTCAAGAGCCATCTACCGATATTTGGAATATGCGCGTAAGGTTTCAATATTTTGATTGAATTGCAAGTTGTATTCTCATAACGGACTTAGACATTTAAAGGTGCATTTTAAAGAAAGAAGGGGAAAAGATGACATGCATATTTTAAAATACCTAAACATTATTGACTTTGTTATTTCAAATGAGTTTGCTTTGTGTTGACCTCAAATCCAATTGCATCAAAAAGCAAAAGTCTTAAACCAATAAGAGCCCGAAAAGAAAGATAAAAAGACCAAAGGAAAAGTTACATGCGGATTGTAATTGTTAATACATAATTTATATTCAGGTTATCTGTTTTTGGCCGAAATAGTTGAGGTCTTGTGATAACCTTTGTGGGTTCGGTGACATTTACGCCGTTTCGAAACTGAAACAGTTTCCATTCTTCAAAAGCAGTTCAACATATTCAAGCGAAACTTGATGACACATGTTTAAAGAGACAATACCCGAATATCAGACGAAGTAAATGCCACGACACTCTTTTTTAAATTGATTTCCGAAAATCAATATCGTCATGGATTAACGTTCTTTATGAAACAGAGACTGATGTTTCATAAACATCAATGTATTTCATGCCTCCGAATGATCTGCCTCTAGAATGAAATTAAAACCCCCCACACCCCTCGACGTAATCAATACATTCTGGAAAAGTTAGGGACAAATTAAATGGCAATCAAGATTTGATTAAAGCTGTTCATTGACTGCTACGTTAATCTATCGCCAACTTCGGTAGTACTCTTTTCCACAGAAAAACAGTCGTATTAAACTATCCTCAAGAATCAGGAAGTGAAGAACTACACTTGGGACGATGGACAAGCTAATGGTGATGAGTTCCCTTTATCGTTCTTATTAAATAGAAGAAAATATTTGAGTGTGAAAGAAGATTAATCAGCTTTACCCAATGTGTACTGTTCCATCAAACGACAGATCCTTTGCAAGTATTAAATGCTTTCTGTAAAATACTATTTATCCTGAAACAATTGAATTGCCATCTTTGGTCTTTAAAGTGCTAACCGTCTGTCCCTAAAGAGGATTGTTTTCTCTACTTGGCTTGTCCCTGTTGTTCGCATTGTATTGTTGAGATCAAATTTAAAATAACTAATTGATGAACTAGATGTATGAAAACATCCTAACATAACCTGTATTACGTATTGATAATTCTTGATAAGATCTGACAAAAACATATTATTTTTTACATACCAAATATTTGGATATCATTATATCATTATGTTATTATCTCCGTCCATAACTTGTTATGAATTTCACAACTTGTATGTTTCCAAATGTTCAAATAATCTAATTTGAATTTCTCCTCCTTCTCCTCCTCCTCCTTCTTTTTCTATTTCTTCTTTAATCATTGAGCTTTCTTCTTCTTCTTCTTCTTCTTCTTCTTCTTCTTCTTCTTCTTCTTCTTCTTCTTCTTCTTTTTCTTCTTCTTCTTCTTCTTCTTCTTCTTCTTCTTCTTCAATCATTTAACTTTCTTCTTTTTCTTCTCGTTCTTCTTCTTTTTCTTCTTCTTTTTCTTCTTCTTCTTCTTCTTCTTCTTCTTCTTCTTCTTCTCGTTCTTCTTCTTCTCGTTCTTCTTCTTCTCGTTCTCGTTCTTCTTCTTCTTCTTCTTCTTCTTCTTCTTCTTTTCCTTCTTCTTCTTCTTTAATCATTTAACTTTCTTCTTTTTCTTCTCGTTCTTCTTCTTTTTTTCCTTCTTCTTCTTTTTCTTCTTCTTCTTCTTCTTCTTCTTCTTCTTCTTCAACAATTGAGTTATATTTATGTATTAAGTGAAAGTAGCCAGTCGTTAAGGGAACCCATTCAAGGATCTTACTGTATTAGATATGATTTAATCAATTTGTGTACACCAATCATTATCATTATATTTTAAGACAATAGAAGAAAATATTAGTGCAATAAACATGTTCGTAATTAAGTTTCTTACTGTTTATTTCCAATCAGCATAACAGTTTTAATACACTAATTAATTAAGCTGTATGTGAACTAAAATTAAGCTTCTTATTTTAATATGCTGTGGTAAAAAACAGAGTTATGATTACAAATAATGCCATTTAGGATCACTGAAGTCTTGAGATGAACTCTCCGATTTTGTAAAATAATAACAAAGTTGTCACGATTGGTAGTATTTATCAAAGTTTGTCACAGGAAATTAATTTTCAATTGCAACAGTATTTGACTTTTTGCAAGTTTGAGTTTCAAATATTCTACAAAGACATGGAACTGAACAAAACGTAGCCCCTGGTGTGCCTTGAGGACTCATAGTGTCATGACTTCCCGCTATGCTCCTGAATCTTCAGAACGTTGCATTAAATTTATGCTCCTGGAATAAAACAGTACCAAACATTTCCCAGATTGTAAGAGAAATATAAGGTGGCCCCATGAATAACGGTCAAACCCCGCAATGGTCAACGCCGCACTTTCCGCGAATTCAACCACTTGTTTAGAACAGCTGCCATGACGTTAAATAATTCTGCGATAATCAAAGCATGTAGTTAAATTGTTGATAAATCTACATTTTGAAAACTGCATATTTGGCACCCACATGGTCCTTAATTATCGATGACTTGCCAAGAAATATCCATTGCGTCTGTCGAATCGATGCTTTTGTTGGAATTTCGAGTTGCATACAGTACCAGTACGAATAATATAAATAATGCGTAAATAAAGAGGTTGAGGCGTGCACCCGCATTTGAGATTTTAAAATTGGTTTAAAGTCATTTGTGATTTCTTCTACAAAGGTGCAAACGTTTATGCTGATTACAGACGTGCGGTCATGTTACGGTTATTTTACGACACCATTGGACTATACAAAGGCGTCGGTCACGGGAAAATACCAGTTGCGTTTCGTTGAGGGTCACACCCTACCGCAAGAATTCAACACTGAAGCTATCCTGATTTTTTAAAATGTGCCAGTGTATAGCACTGACATAGAGACCCCTGGAAACGTCTCTCCATGAAGATGGTCAAGTATTTTGATGATGACGCCGGGTTTAAACCTACGTCAGGCTACGACCCCTTTATGGATAGTTTGCGGGATTGATGTCATTATCGGGATATGAAAGCAGCCCATTTGAGTTCATATCCCCCATTATGGCATCATTCCCGCAATTGATTACTAATATTTACACCAATAGTTCATTATTACATTCAAGAATTGTTAAAAACATACTTCATTTCATTAAAGAAAATCTTACAGTTGTCCTTTCTCACCCAATCTGTAAATAGAACGACCCGCCAGTAACCGGAAACATTTTATCAAATGATGTCACAATAACGCGTGAAAAGATCAACCACTTCAAATTTTTAAACGCAAAATTGAAACACTAATGATAGCAATACATTAAGCATATCATACATTAACACTTTTTTAAATTTTGATTTATTTTGAGGGGACCGTTTTGACACAATACAAAGAACAAAAAGATCAATGAACCATGAATATTGTTATGCGATGATTGGCGATCCGAACATATCCGAAGATGTTGCGTTCATCGGATGATAACCGCAATTGCCGAAAGGCAGTTCATTTAAGGAATGGAAGTTGGGGTGTCAATATTTCAAATTGGAGAACAGTCCATTGTGCTCCAAGTCAATGCAATACGATATGATTTGTCTACATGGAATTAATATCCTCCTAAACGCCAGTTTAACAATGTAACTGCCAACACAAAATATTTTAAAAGAATGGAAACGACAGGGAAAAAACGAAGTAGCCATAAATTTGGAAAAAAATTCTAGATGATAAAATTCATACGTTTTCAATTGACCCATATCGTAGATAATAAACTCAATAGACTTTTATTGTGCATATTTTTTCCATTCTCTTGGCTGCGGATGCACTATGGGAATTGCAATATCCATAAATATTCATTGACTCCACCATCTAGTCGGTTATTTAGATCAATATGACGCCTAAGTGATAACAAGTTATGGCTGCTATAATACACGTGTTTTGCTTATTGAAACATTGAATAGTTAAATATTAAGCAAAATGAAAATGAATTTACTAATTGGATAGGAATATAATACTTTCCACAATTTTAAAACTGTCAGGACTAAACTGGTATGTTCAGTTCATACTGTTCGGGTGTGCGGTTTCTTTCTGACGTTTTTTTATACAACGGTTATGAAATACCTTACTGCTAAATGTGTTTAGTATATTATTCGAAATCATCCCTCTATTCTTATAAACATGTACAGTGAAAAAAGTGAATATACTACTGTACGATTAAATAAAGTTGTCTAGGTTTTTAAGTCGCCAATTATGTTAGATCTTCAACAGTGGGTTTCTCCACCAGAATGTTCCGCTATTAATCGAGCTAGTTTCCCTATTTAAAATGAACTCGGGCTACAAGTAAGCCATGTTCGTCGTGCTTTTTGGAATACCGTTTGATTGCATGCGACCATGATAACATATTTTGTCTCGATTAAAACTGTTAGCCTTACCCTTTGTTAATGTCATTTCTGTTGTTCTTTTTGTAAAAATGTTTTTGTAGTCAATTGTGGACCAGACTGACTGAATAGGATTCACAAACAGAAATGAGGTGTTGGCGTATTTCTGTCACTTCCATATGCTTAACATTTCATTTTAACTATCAAAGCGAGTCCGAACCTCAAAACGGCTGTGCGAAACGTAAAAACCAAGACGACAAACACATAACACAATGCTAGGGTTTATTGATACAGAATTGATATTCAGCTCGTCTGTTTTCGAAAAAAGGCAGTTGAATTATTGTGATAATGTCCGAATTGTTGAAGTTGTCTAAGTTGTGCAACTTCTTTATATTCGCCACAATAAGCAAATACCAGAATATGTTTGCGTTCGCTCCAGGGCGCTGTTGTTATGACGAAGCCAGAAAACGACAACCTTTTACATCCAAATGTGAATTTTAATTAAAATAAGTACACCATTTTAGGTCGTTTTTAAGGGTCTTTGCAGATGGTAACGACCGAAAAAATTGTGTATCATCGCTATTAGTGCATAAAATACACACCATGAGTATCTTTTGTGTTAAAAAATGTTGTTAAATGTCACGAACATGCAAAAACAGCTAGGTCAAAATAACCTCCGTAACAGAAACTTGTGTGACGTCAAGAGCGATGTCATTGAAAAGGTTTTACATTAAGCTCGGTAAATTTTGCATCGTTGACCCACTTTCGGTCAGAAACCTCAGCGTCTATTTTTATGATGCGGGCCCTGATAGCGCTTATATAAAACAAATAGGCGGTCATTAACGGCATGTGGATTTCCTGATTAATGCACGTTTTCTATCGATAACGCCCAGGTTGTTTTCGTTTTAACACGCCACGATAACGGACCGAAAACACACATTTTATGCAATAATACGTCATAACTTCGTTCTGGAAAAATGACTATTCGAAAGCAGAAAATAGGTCAACGATTATAGCATCGAGCAACGGACATACTTAATCAAATTAAATCATCCGAAAGTAAACAACTACACAATGAACGAAACGCAAGGTCGATCGTAATTTATTCTCTTTCTGGGCGAAAACCAGGTGTATTATTCTACCGCAACACGAAAATATATCTTTTGAAAGTGTGAAAAGGTGTTTGTCGAAGGAGATATGTCTCAACCCAATTAAAGCGCTATCATGTTGTATTCAAATCAAGTTGGGTTGTTACATGAAAGGAGTTTGATGTAAATATAATGTGACGGCAGCTTGGTGTCAGGGAAAGTGTCGTCTGTTTTTAACTGTTTTTTGCATTATATTGTTATATAAATTGTTATATAAATATAATCATGTGTTGATTGAAACGGCGTTTTAGTAATTGCTGTATAAACAAGAAGTGCAAGTTCAATGTTCTTTTTTACGCTGCTTTTATTGATATTCCAAGGAATACATCCTTGTTGGAAGAAACAAGTGTTTCAATTTAGCAGAATTGTGTTATATGTCCCATAAGACATAGCCGATTTGCAACGAAACATGTCATTTAGCGTATCATTGAAGATCCAGCCACCGCGTCAGGTTTCAATATTTTGATTGGATTGCAAGTTGTTTTTTCATAATGGACAAATACTTTTATAGTGCATTTCATAGCGGCGTGCAAGAAGCGACAGACAAGTTGTATATATTTTGAAGTACCTTACATTTTTTAATTTTTGAAAAATTATTGGCATTGTTGTGAAAGGAAAATGAACAACTATGACCTTAAACTACAGTTATATCAAAATGCAAAAGTTTAAATCAAGGATCCGAACAGAAAGATAAAAGCGCAAAACTGCCACTTAAAACGTCAAAAACATTTAATCTCAGCTACAATAGCAAGAACAGATCAGAAACCAATGTGCGCAACGTAAAGTCGAGGAGAACACGTGGATAGTAATTGTCAATACATAATTCAGTCAGCTATTCTAAATTTCGAAGAAATGGTCGAGGTATTGTGAAAGCCTTTGAGGTATCATTGCCGTCGACGTCGCCGGCGGTGTATTCTTGCAATATTTCTAACAGTTGCTATACCTCAAAAACAGTTCAATACTTATGTGAAAAATCCCGAATAAAATAAAAACGTAAATGGTTAATCTAATCAACGTATGCATAAACTTGAGGAAAGATAAACCCCGTTCAAGGGCACAGGGCAAACGTCAAATACATAGAACAAAAAAACAAACAATCACCAGACACATGGAAAACAGCACAAAACTTCACAAACAAATATTCCAATGAAACTTGATGACACATGTTTGAAAAGACAATACCCGAGTACCAGACGAGGTTGGAGTTAGGATTAAAACAGTAACATTCAAATGTGTACTATTATTATATATAGTTGATTAACATGTATGATGCCATTATAATAACTAATAATTTGTGAATTATGTGCTTGGTCAACTCCACGTTGTTTATATGTATTTATGAATGCTGTATATGGGCTGGAGGCCTTCTTACAATAAATATTTGAACTTTGAACTTTGAACTTATATAACAAGGCTTTAATTTCAAGCTTACCAAGACATTAATTGAACAGCAAAATATGAAATATAATCATCATTGACATCTTTTTCTGAATAAAAATATAGTCATAGATTAACGTAAATAGAGACTGATGTTTCATACTTTGAATGTATTTCATGCCTCCGAATGGTTCTTCCTGTAGAACGGAATTAAAAAAACCACACACACTGTTCCAGAAGAACGAGTACAACTACAGGTTGAAAATGGCAATAGATTTAATTCATTAAAAACTGTTCATTGGCTGTTACGGTAAATCTATCCATGGACTTATCCCCGAGATCGGTAGTACTCTTGTACAAAGTCATATCAAACTATCCGAAAGGACCAGGAAGGGCGGAACCTCACTGAGAACGATTTTAAAGGCAATAGTTAATGGTAATTCATTCCTTTCATCCTTTTTTTTCTTCAATTGCGAAAAAATGTTATCTTTACTCAATGTGTACTGTTCTACAAAACGCCCTGGATAGACCATTTGCAAATATTGAACGGTTTCTGTTACAGAAGATTTATCCCCGGTAAATGATTCCCTGACACACAGAAATACATGTTTGTTAAGCTTCTTTTTTAAAACCCAGTTGGATGTGTCATATTTTCAGTTTGATTTTCCACCTGGTTTGTTAAATGATTGCTTCATAATTAGGCTATTTCGATACATTCGTACAGTTTAAAGCCTTGAATTGTAAGACATTTATCTTGTGCCTCTAAACAGGCTTTATATTCCAGTTCCCGAATTGAAGTAGATTTAGTAGTTTTCTCTGTATTATTGTAATATATTAAAAAGTACATTATGTGCATGCAGTGAAATTAGCTAGGACAAAGGGGGAGGCTATGTTCATTCAATTGTTATATATTGTCAGTATCTTTTTATGTATTGGATATAATTAAAATGTTTAAACAATCCATTTTTACTGAAGACAATAAAGACAGTTTAATATTAATTCAACAAGTATAATCGTAGTAACCCGATTGTACAGAACTATTGTCAAGTTAATTATGTAAATAACGACATCGTTGTAAAATTTAAAGGTGGAATTTTATGATGTGCTTATATATTTACATAAACACAATTAAACTAAATACTTGTCTTAATTCTTGTAAAGAATACTGAGGATCATAAGCCGATCTGTGAGACTTAAAATCAAAAGGTGATAACGATGACTTTAACAACGTTGTTAACATAAACACAGTTCTGAATGATCGACACACTGTTTGTCACAGAAAAAAATAATTCGCCATTATCACAGTATTTGACTTTTTGAATGTATGAGTCTTCTAAAAAGCTTTGAGACTGAACATAAAAGTAGGTCCTGGTCTGCTTTGAAGTTCCATATGGTGTCACGATTCCTCTTCTCGCGCCTGAATCTTTGGAACCTTGCATTATCGCTGTGCTCATGGAATAATTCATGACCATGTCATAGAATGTGAAAAATACTATTTCCAAATTATAAGTAGGCCCCTTGCAAAAATAGTGTACTAAATAAATACTGGCGCTAAAGTGTCGCAACCAATTATAAGTTACTATTGATATGACAACACTCTCTCAAAATATAGAAGCCCTAAGCAGACACCGCGGCACTTTCGGCAAGTTCAACTATATGTTTCCGTTGTCTATCTTATCGCGACGTTAAATATTTCTGCGATTGTCAAAACATGTGGGAAATGTTTTGAATAAATCTGCATTTCAAAACTGCATATGTACCTCATACATGGTCACATTCATCTGTGACATTCCAAGAAACAACCATTTTGTAAATGATTCGAATGAACGATTCTTCTACTGGAACTTTGAGTTTCATATTCGTAATAGTATTAATATTAAAGATGATTCAAAGGTGTATATGTTTAGGCTGAATACAGAGGTATGGTAATTTTAGGACACCAGTTATCTTTACAAGGGCGTCGGTCCCGGTAATATTTCCAGTATAGTTAATGTTGTTGGGAATGCTTTACATACAAAATACAACCCTACTTGTGGCTATCTTGATTCCATAACATGTGCCAGTGTATTACACTAAGAACCCTTTCAACGTACATCCCTGAAGACGGTCAAGTATTTCAATGTTGAGGCCGAGATCGAACCTGCGGCCCATTGGACAGTCAAATGTGTCACCCCGAACGAGAAGACAATGTATCTGCACAATGCTTAATATAACTTTCCGCTTGATTAAACAAATTCCTGGACGACATGCCGCACACATTATAGGCCACACGTACCCGTACATGTAGTTATTCGCAATCATATTTGATAATAAAAATGAAATACTTCTTTTCTTTCGTCAAAATCACAATAAAGGTCTTGCAAATAAAGAACAGCGAAAATAATACACAAAACAATACTGCAAACCAAGGGATACTTGATCTTACTGATGACTGAACGGTCACTTCAATTTACGTTTATAGACCATGAGCGCTATCCTTATCTACTCTCCAGTAAACAATATTTAGTAAACGATATTTCCGCGTTTTATGGATTTTTGATAAACTTTCACGTTAATATTAAATAACAAGCAAAGATAGATTTTGTAGTTTTTACTAGTCAGAATGCTCCTGCCTGTACGTTTCGTGCATAATCAGGAAAAATGAATATATGAGTTTAAAGCAACAATTTTTAAATATCTTCAAAATTGCTAGTTTTGCTGCTGCTTACCTTGTTTCGCATTGGAAAAGCAACATAATTATGATATTTGTTTAAATTTGAGAAAAGTACAATGTGCTCCAATTAGTCTTTTCATTCGATTTATAATTCTCTATATAGCATATGTATCTTCCAAAACTTCATTTAAACAATTAAATCACAATCTATTGAACTAATGAATCTGGGACAAGCAAAGAAGGCTAACATTTTCCAATTTCAGCATGATGTGAATCATACTTATGGGTCAACACTTTATCATAACGATAAAGAATAAAGATATAAGCCTTTCATTGCGCCCAGTGTACACTTCCCTTGGTTTCGAATGCTCTTTGGGATTTCAATATGCATAAATGCTTTTTGACTCCATCATCTAGGCAGTCTATTTAGATCAATTGGACGCGATACTGAACACTAGTCTTGGCCTCATCACTCAACGTGCTTTCCATATTGAAACAATGGGTAGTTCAATGTTGAATTCACAAGAAGCATGAACATATGATGTTATCTGTTAAATGTCAATACGTAAACATCTAGTGCCATACTATAACTGTTGGGTTCATACTGTTCAAGTGTACGGTTCGGTAGTTAATCTTTTTCTACCTATTAACTATGAAGTGGGATTTGGCTATTGCAAGCATTTACGACATCAGTGTATTTACAACATTCGAGTGTCAGTGTGTCATTGTTGCACTTGACTTTCTTGAAAGAATGTTATAGCGTGCTTTTCTCGTAGCTCTTCATTGTTTAGCCCTTATCTTTAATAAAAGAAAATGCAAAGTTCTTTGGTGTAAACATTACCTGATAACTTAAGAGAGGAAATCAGCGCTATTATAAACGCCATGCAAATGATGTTTTAGACAGACAATTTAAGCACATTTTATCAGAAATGTGTACGTTCTAAACATGACGATCATGAACTGGTAATATGTCAAAGTTATTAGTTTAAGCGTATTTTTCACGCTGATTTTCATGAAAATTAGATGTACAAGGTGCCTACCTGTTTTCCATGTACTTAAGGTGAACAAGGCGCTTGAATTCAATGTTCTTAAAATGAACAAGGTGCCTATGTACCATGTAGTTATGGGAACAAGGTGCCTGTTTCCATGTTATCTAGGTGAATAAGGCGCCTGATTGTCATGTTTAAGTTGAACAAAGGGCAGCCATGACTGTTTCACTTTTAGTGAACAGGGGCACTTTGTTCAATTTTCTTTAGGTGAACAAAACGCCTGAGTACATGTAAGGTGAACAAGATGCTGCTCGTTTCCCATGTCGTTTAGGTAAACGAGGCGCCTGATATCCATACATTTTATGTGATCAATGCGTTTGTTTCCAGTGCTCTTTAAATTTACATGGCGCCTGTTTTTCATCTACTTAGGGTGAACAATGTGCATATACTTAAGGTAAACATGGCGTCTGTTTTCCATGCACTTTAGGTGAACAAGGCGTCTGTTTTCCATGCACTTTAGGTCAACAAGGCGTCTGTTTTCCATGCACTTTAGGTAATTAAGGCGTCTGTTTTCCATGGACTTTAGATGAACAAGGCGTCTGTTTTCCATGATCTTTAAGGGAATAAGGGGTCTGTTTTCCATGCACTTTAGGTCAACAAGGCGTCTGTTTTCCATGTACTTTAGGTAAACAAGGCGTCTGTTTTTTTATTTCCTTTAGGTAAACAAGGCGTCTGTTTTCCATGTACTTTAGGTGAACAATGTACTTTAAATAAATAAGGCGCTTGCTTTGAACGTACTTTAAATTAACATAAAGCACGTTTTACTATGTAACATTTGACGTACACTTGATCTATTATTGTGGCTTACGTCTAACAACGATTTTAACCACTTCAGTGTTATCAAAAGTAGAAATAACAGAAGGCAATTAAATCATTACATTATTAAAAATATGACAACAACAATAAATAAACAATATAAAACAAAAACGTTCGGATCTTTTTCATACGTTTAAAATTCCTTAAATAGTTGGAGCAACAAGTTAAGCAAGTTTCATTTGGAAAACAAACTTATGCTGTAAAAAGTTGCCACCTTTTTCGGTAAGTACTTAACATGCTGATTGTCACCAAATGACACGTGCGTTGGTAAAAACTATACTTTTATATAAGATTACAAGGCAAGAAAAGATACAAACACTCGACAAAAATATGTTTCATCCCCGAGAGCAGACGTTCTATATTTTTGGAATAAAATAAATGTAGTTTTATCCTTTATCGAACATAAAGGTTTATATTCGTAACTTGGCTTTATCATCTAGTGTATGGTCATAAACAGTAGTGCGTTTCAGAAGAAAGGCATATATTATATACTTATATATGTATATAATAACTTTGACATATATATATATATATATATATATATATATATATATATATATATATATATATATATATATATATATATATATATTATCGATTGGTGATTAATGAAGACGAAAAGGATGCAAGTAACCCAAGTTTTGATTTATTCCATGCCGCATGTCTTCTTTTTTTCAATCTGCAAATGTTCATAAGAACTGATTTCATATTTTTTCAATAATAACAATACTTGCCATCGTTCAAGCCAACAGACTCAAACATTATTGATATTTTATATATAATTTTCCTGAGACCGCCCTCAGTTTAAGTTTATTTGAGCTATGTGTATTATTGCCTGGACAACACGTGCTTCCGTTCATCTCAGTGATGATTAGAAAGGAACAGATATATGCAATGTTTTTATATGACTTTATTAATAAAAGTTAAATTAAAATACACATTTCCTTAACTATCAATTGATTTATAAATTATAATTAACAATTACTCTTGCTTTAGAAATTTAATACTCACCTTCGGGCGTTAGTACATTGTTTCATTGGCTGTTGCGATACAAACCGCCGTTAAACAAATAACGGTCATTGTTGTTGTTGTTGATGATGTTGTTCCTGCTGCTGCTGCTGTTTTTGTTGTTACTGTACAATTTGTATAACTTTTAAACTGTTTATAAACTCGTAGCAGCCCTAAATTGCATTGCAACAACTCCTTTCATTAGCAGGATGTGTCCTTTTTGCACTTAAATTAAATGCAATTGTATTTGCCATCTACGCTGAGTCTGTTGTTTTTTATTCTCTAGTTTAAGACGAAATAAAACCAAAAAAAATGTTGAAATAAACTGTATATTGGTTGTTAATTAGAATGACATCAGATGTTATAAATCATCAGATATAATTTCCTTCCCATACTGTTGCGTGCCTAAATCAAACAAAATTAAAGATACGGGACTTGAAGGCTTTTTATGTTATGAGTTCGTGCCAGGAAATGCAATTAGGATACTGTAATTAATAATTCATACATAGTCGTCAGACACAGTTTCAAACTGAAGAATGCTTTTTTTTTGCTTTCCTTAGTAAACACATGACCACTTAAAACAAAAATACTTCCAACGAGCTCTTGGCGCAATTGGGCTGGACAGTAGCTTTTATGTTGGCTAAATAATTGGTTAAATGCCATAACACACTTTTGATTATTATTATTATTCATTTTATATGTCATGATGTACCCTGGTCCCAATTTCTCGAAACTTCTTAAGTTTAACAGGCTTAAGTCGCTTATTTCAATTAGCCAACATACATACTGAAAATGGATTTTGTTAAATGAAAAATGGTTTATTCTGATTATCATATAGATTATTCCTAGTACGTATTTTCTAAAAACTCTTCAAGAAGTAAATATCTTATTGAACAACAAAAATAGAGAGATTAGCTTAATCCTGTTATAAGGGACTTAAGAAGTTTCGAGAAATCGGCCCCTGATGCTTACTGTGTTTTGTAAATTATTCGTAGTCATCGTTTTTGTAAGAAAAAGGGAAATATTATATTTTTGTTAATTAGGTGATTTCAAATTGGCCTAGTTATTTAGTTAAAACAGGATATATTTTACAACGATTGTGAAGTAAGTTATAACGATGTTGCGCGCGAGTGTGGTCTTGTGTTGTGCGGGAAACTGAAGTGACCGGAGGAAAACCACTTGTCCGGCTTGGTGACCACAAACCATACTCGCATTCGCCCTGGCCGGGGATCGAACCCGGGCCGCCTTGGTGAGAAGCGAGTGCGCTAACCACTGCTTTAACCGCTCAACCTGCCTAGTTAGCTGTATTTGCCTGAGCCTCAAATTGCGATTTGAATTTGGAAACGTATTAGAATTTATTTCAGTAATGCCTTGGTGTAAATATAAGGGCAACACATAATTCTTTTCCGTGTTCGTAATATCAAAAAGTCCCTTAATTATCCTGTGACTCTAATTTGTGAGGTAACACGATAGAAAGTCAGACAATTCCTAATATAAGTCCTCGATGCGTCCTAGATGCGTTCAAAACGACGGCATCATTTCTCAAACAAAACCCTTTCTCTATTTTGTTTGACATTGTCCTAAATTCAAGGCTACTGTAACCGCCATGTTTTTCAAATAACGACACAACGAACTTGAACATTCTATGAACACCGGTTTAAACGGGAACCTCAACTTTGTTGATAAGGATATTCTTATATGTGTCTTAATGCCCTTTTGTGTCAGGAAATTGTACCTATAAACTAATCAAAGGTTTATTGTCCCTGTAATTCCAATTGTATTTTTTGATGTTTGAAATATGTTGACAGGAACATTTATACCCTTGTGAATACAACACAAAGTTCACCAAGTCTATTTCATGTCACTTTTAAACAGCTAGGAACAGTTCCCGTTTTATACATAAGACAGTCAGAAGCTAGTGTCTCGCTTCTATTTGATCAAGTTTTATTCGTATACTGAAAGTACCGGGACAAACCTGATTTTGTTTAAAACCCAAACAAACAAAATTATTTCTGTTTTGAAATTAACCACACCATCGGGCTGATGCTGCCCATCACACAGGCGGTTATAGTTAATTTGTCAGAAATTCAAAACATTCATTTAAAGACAGCGACAGCTGAAATATATAGAAAACACTTTTTATTATTATTAGTTTTTATGTGAAAGAGAACAACCAAATGAGGTAGGTTTATTGACTGGATATAAGACAATGAACTTTTTTTGTGAATGAATAAGCTAAGATGTTGCGTTCCAAGTAATTATTACTGACCAGGCTTATGTAATAACAGTTTGATGTGCGTAAATACATAAAGAACGAGATCTATCACTTTTGATATATTTTGTAAAGCCATTGCAAGGCTGGAAATTATATTTGAACCTTACACACTTTACGATAATTAAAGATATTCCCAGCAGTATTTAATAATCATAAACGCCGTTGATGCACAAATAAGTTAAAACTCGCAAGTGTCATTTAATCGTATCCTTGTACCAACATATATCATGATAAACTACAAACACGCATCACATGCTTGAAACGTTTGGGTGTTTACGTTTTTAAATAAAATAAACTTGCAGCAACTTAACAATTTATACTAAAATATTTGAAAAAAGTCTTAAACAATGCTTGAATTTAATTGCACTGGCAAGGCAGCCCAATCGAGAAGCTTCCGCGTATGGTTCGTGAAATTTATACGCGGTCTGACTGCATTGTGCCAAAGTCAACAGTTTCACGGTAGTTTTGGAACACTGGGACTTCTCATTATTAGAACTAAAACTAGAACAATTGTTTCCGTCAATTATTCTAAAACACAATTTGGGTAAACCATGGGGTTTTGAATTTTCTTTGATAACATAGGATCACAGTATATGAACGATGTGAATATATTCATGCAATTATCAGCACAGGTTTGTAAAAGAGAGAGTTTTCATATTATTATAAAGCACGATTTGAGTGAATAAAAAACATGTCAAAATTATACTGAAAATAATACTCCAAAACTCATCAAAATATATCGTCGCGCATTAAATACCACTACTACCTTTAAAAATGAAAAATGTGCTATGCATTCTAATACGTTTTATCAAAGTGTTAGCTCCCATTATAGGCGACAGTATCGGGCTGTGAAAAATGAAAAATAGATTATATATATATATATATATTATAATAATATATTATACGTATTTCTATCTATATTAATGTTTTCATTTTACTATTTTCCTTTACTACGTATTTTTTTAGTTGTACCTTTTAATGATGCAGTGTAAAAGTGCTTTATGCTGATGTTTCAAGACAATTATGTTTGGCGTCCGCGTTCACGTATGTTTATATTATCAAATGCAACCTAATCAAAGATGGCCTTAATCTTTATTGCATCGTTTTGTTGAATTAAACGCCACATATCGTCTGGATCGCTTGATAGAAAATGATTGAAGTGTTGTTATACAACTGAGAGGGGACTATTTTTGCTGAATGGAACAGGAATTATTTATATTGTCGGCTGCTCTTTCTTGATGGACTGTATCTATTTGTGCTGATATCAGATCAGAATATAAAACACTTTCAGGAATCAAATATGGTTTTAAATCATTAACATACATCTACATCTATATTCTGGTTTATGTCGCAAGCCTCAAATGCTTTGCAAACATTGCAATTTGGGATAGGACAAGACATTGCACGTTTTGTTTAGTTATGTACTGCTGTGAAATAGTTGGAGAAAGGGATGCCCTTCATCTTTTCCCCCAACTATTTCACAGCAGTACATAACTAAACAAAATGTGCAATTTATTGTCCTCACAATACATGTTATAAACTGTAAAGCTTCAATAGATGAGAAAGAGTGCATTTTCTAAGAATGACGATTTAATTTATAGAAATGATTTATTTGACCGAAATGCTGCAACCTATAAAACACTTATAAACTATCGATGTCATGTCTTATCTAAACGTATATTAAAGATAGCACGGACTATTGACTTCTATTAAATATTTTAGTAGAGCAATGCAAATGTCTTTGAAATAAAGTACATAAAAGACCAGTTTCATAACATAACACAATGATTCGTGCGTAAACAAATTTTGATTGGCAATTTGATGGTTTTAGGTCTACCGAAATTCATTCTTAAAACATTTGTTCTCCAAAAGATCATTCAGGCAGTAAAACAAAAAGCTTGACATTCAATAGACGAATTTCGTGTTTATCAGAACCTTTAGGTGGATAAAGCGTATCTGACTTCAAGCAAAGGTAGATCGTGCTTATTTTACTTTCATTTTGATGGGAACTGTAAATTTTGTCAACCTGAAGGAGCACATATTTTAAGCAAAGGTCGACAGTTCGTCCGTGGTCTCACGAAGAAAAACAACATTTAAGAATGATCACTGTAAAATGTCAGTTTTAAATGTTTTAACATTATATTATTTTGAAATGATTCTCTTAAAAACATAGGGAGCAAAAGGATGTATTTGTGAACAAAGCGTCTGGTGATTGAGACTAACACAATCGGCGACACTAAATCCCGTACCTGATATTATTGTTATTGACGTCAGTGACACAGAATAAACCGTGTCATGAGACGGTCCAAATTGCCGCCCGCCGAAGGTTACCATGCGTTATATTATCTACTTAGAGTATTATCTACTGAGAGAGTTAGGTAAACTACTATAGTTTATTTCATGCTGTTGATACAGTAGTGTCCACTTGTATATCCTATGAAAAGCATATTCATACATAACAATTTTCAGCTTCTGTAGTTAGTGACAGGCATATATTATAAGTATCTTTCATGGCCGAGAGTGTAAGATAGGTTCATTCCGACCCGAGCGTAGGGTGTTTTGCGGAAACGAGGTTAACCGAGTTTCCGCAAAACACCCTGCGCGAGGGTCGGGATGAACCTATCTTACACGAGAGTCTATGGTAGATGCTTTTTCTCCAACCTCAGTTAAACAAAATTTAGTAAAAATGTATTTTTGCTGGAACTCTTTTGTGCTTAGTGAAAATAATTGCGTATAGATATGCGATAGCACGTGGTTGTCATGGATATGCGCGCAATGATCCAGTTAATGTTAATAGTCAAATCGGTATTTTTAAATAGTTCTAAGGAGAATGAAGCATTATTCCTTGGTGCTTGAACACTTCTTTTTTGGTGACATTTGACGCGAGAAATAATTAATAAGCGTTCTAAATATTACCATCAGACAAGATTTCCTTGATGCTACTGACGACAGTCTTCAACAAGGGAGGTAATTACAATGTTATGACCATTAAAAAAGGAGTTCCATACGGGGATTTTATCTTCGCCGTGGGCAAGATAAGAATATCTAGCTTGGTTAAATTATTGGATCTACTTATCTAAGGTGGGAGAAATATATATATTTTGATAAACTATTCGTTTATATTTGTATTCTTTTTGTTGCTTTGTTATGGCAACTAGTATGCAAAGTTCGGGATCAATTGATTACTTGAAACTGTAGTCATTTAGCCTGCTTGTAATTAATATTTGTATTCTTTTTGTTGCTTTGTTATGGCAACTAGTATGCAAAGTTTGGGATCAATTGATTACTTGAAACTGTAGTCATTTAGCCTGCTTGTTATATTATCGAGCACAGTTGTGGCAATTCATCTTTGGAAAACAGTAAAACATAAATTCAAGATAAATGAAAACTACAATCAGAGCGTCACTATAAAGTCGTACGGGAAAGTTTTCAGTAAACGAGTCTGGACAAGTAAGAAGTTGCAATTCCATAGGGTATTCTCTTTACCTTGCACGCAAGAAAGTCCGATCGCAAGTGTGATATGTGGACCACTGGCTTTGAAAGATCAACAGTTACATCTACTTTTAAAAGTAAATACGGATTGAAGGATAATAACAATAATATTGTCTCCAATGAACTTTCGATCATTAAAATATTTACACGCGCTATTTTTCCCTGTGAACATTTGGAGGAAACGAATAAGTCGTGTTTGACTTCTACTTAGCTTGAACAGTGATGTTCTCGTTTCCTCCAGATCTTTCCATACGCGATAGAACTTGTCAATAGAGCAGACATGAACAATTTCTTTAACTAAATTACTGGAATTTTATTAATGTATTTTTGAGACTTTGAATTATTCGTAATTTAACTTGAACCTAAAACATAACAAAAATAAACTACTTAAAACATTCAAATCACACTTCATACCCATGCGGCATCCAGTGACACTACGGACAGGTACTGTAATGCAAACAACGCCGGCTATTATTATTGAGCAATGCCGCTTTTCCTCAAAAACCAGACATCAGACGAGCGTGGATGTTAGCAGAGCGTGGATGTCTGCTTACGGTTCTTTTAATTTATATGCAATAAACTAAATTGAAAAAAAGCTCAATTTGACTTGAATAATTTTAACAGCAACTGTTTCGTAAATGACATTAAAAAAGGTGGACGTTTGGTGATATTCTTTACAATTTTGGATTTTATTGATTTACTCATGAGTGCATTATCTTGTCCAGAACAAAAAAAGTGTTGCAATGTCACAGAATTACATTGTGCGCCCAGAAGGCATTACCAATTCCCGAAGGAAAATCTTTCTAGAGTTGATTAATGAAAAATAGACGTTGCTTGTTGAATATGTTTTTGAATTTTAAGCTTTTCATGAGGTATTAATGCATTTGAAAGTGGTTTAACGTGGGATTAACAGGAAACAAATCATTTTCTTAAATAACTCAACATTATTCTGTGTGGTATTTAAAAGGCAACATCAATAGAACCTAAGGGCAAACTAAATAGAGAAAACTATGTTAGTGCCTTGGAGGAAGTTTGTCAAGGCGGAGGAATTATTTGGGTGAGCCAGATTAACTTTCTTCATCCACGACACTTACCTAGTATTCTATTTATCCAGTTCCTTTGTTTATTCAAACACTATAAATAACCTTAGAATTATTGAGGATCTTAAAAAATAAGGGGGACAACTGTTTTTCCCCATTGACGTCAGCACACTCGGTATCCTTGTTAAAATCGCTCCCAAAAATAGTTCTCAAAACATTTTTCAATACGCTTATAGCCAATATAATTATTTTTTAAGACGGCAATAGCAATTCAAAACATAAAAAAGCTAAACATGGATTAGCCACCAAACATTATCTGATGATGTAACACCTATTCCGCAAGTCACAGACTACAGAACACAGGTCATGGTTCAAGGTCACGAGCGTTTAAAAACAACCGCCACATGTTAAACGGATTTTATTCATGTTGATAATATTCGATGTTCAGAACTGCACCGGCAAAGAGATCATTGATATTCTATTGTAAGTGAGATTGTATCATTCACCACAGAAATGTAATTAAATATTGTTGAATGCTTCACAGTTTCCGTATAGGCTGGTGGGGTAAATGAACATTTAGATTTACTGACCAATTTTCGTTGGCAATGTCATTATCATGCATAGTGATGGAACTTTCAAAAATTATTAATGATGAGGGTGTTGATGATGGGCTATTAGCAAGATTCTGAAGCAGTTTTTGCGCTTTTCCTCTGACATATCAGAATAGAAAAGGAGTCCGATGTTGCGTTCATGTGACCAACTGACTGTAGATAAGCATCACGTGGTCGACTGTCCTAAAAAACTAAATTTTACACGGCATCTTGTTATTGGACCGATTTGTACGCGAGTGAAAGAATAAAAGCAAAAACAACCAGAACGTGTAAAAAATTGAGTGCATGGTTAGCAAAATCAAAAAAATAAATTGTTTCCTCATTATTTAGGTCTAAATCCGATGACGTCAAAACACATGCAAAAACGTTGCCAACATTAAAACCAACTAGAGTACATAAAAGTATCCGTCCAGTTTTTAATTTAAAGAAAATCACTGGAAGTAAAAAAAACAACACATTGCTTATAAAACTGTGACTAGCAATCCTATGTAAGGCATTGTAATGTTAAAGAACCGAAACTGCCGAATCACTCTGCAATTTTCGTTACGTGCTTGTTTCAAATCACAGGGTTCGAAGTCTATGCGTACAACACATAACACCTTAACAGTGTTTGTCGAAACAGATTCGATATTCAGCTCTTCTGTTTCACTAAGGAAAGTGCGAGTTATTGTGTAAACCTTAGTAGCGTTGTCATCGTCGTTGTACCCGTCTTCACTTTCGCCATTACGTAAGATATTTAAATGGAACTTGATTACATATATTGTAAAGACAATACGCAATAATCTGACGATGTAAGCGTTCAGTCCGCGGCATTTTTGTAAGGATGGAACCTGAAAGCGAATACCTTTTACGTCCAAAATAAGGATGCCATTATAGTGTATTGAAAAACATAAGTTTCAAGCGTATCAATGACTGAATAAAACAACAACATACAGAATAAAAACATAATATACATTAAAAATAAATACAATCACAATTTTAACAATCTCAATCAAACAGAGACTGCTATTCACACACTAACATGTATGCTTTACAACCGATTTATTCCTTTAAAAGTAAAGTACTTCTAATTAAGGAGTACATTCTGAAAATTGATTCTTCGAAATAATAAACTACCACCAAACTTTGAAAATGGCAATCAAAACCTGATCATTGGCTGTTACGGGAACTGGAAAACTGTACATTAACCTATCGCCGATATCGGTAGTACTCTAAGATATTCCCCAAGCGCACAAAGTCATTTTAAGTTGTCTGAAAGGATCAGGAAGTAAACGTCAAAACCCTAGACGATCAAATGAAATGGGAAGAAATTTTAAAAGAAATTAAGGAAATTTAAGAAAGAGACTTTCCATGTGCGAAAAGCTTATGTCATATTCTACCAAACGTGGAAGATAAATTGTTTCTGCCGTTAGAAATGTTTTTCAACACAATCGTATCAATATAATTTGGTGATCAAATTTCCGGACTAAGAAAATCCAATTCTGTAAAACTAATTGAGGTGAATATTGCATAAAAAAACTAGCTGGATTGTTATTGTTGGAAGTTTGATATTGGTATAATTTGACGGTAGGAAGGAGTTGGTGGAAGCCTTGGTGTGTCCAAGCTTATCTAGTTGAGCACAAACCAGAGAATGGGCGAGTATGAATAAAACAATAGTTCAATTAATACCAATGGCTGTATATATGTAGTCAGGCATGTGTATATTGTTTTACTTAACAATGAGCAGAACGAAGTGTAACTTTGCATAGTAGTGATAGAGAAAGAGTTTACTGTAACAAAAATGCAACCTAGAACCATATTTGTTTCTCATTAGATTAAGACAAACAGTCGACCGATTCTCCTCTCAGTGGTTTGTCCATTACTTATCATTTGTACATACAATTATGATTTTTAGCGGAGTGTTACCTTGAAATCGTATGAAAGCTAGCGGTGGGTATATATTTCCGCGCCAGCCACGTATCTTATTGCATTTCGTCATGTGATACTCCACGGCCAATCATATCTAACAACGGCCGTCATTCTTGTTATATTTCGAATGGGTGGAATCCCCGTATCTTATCAAAGTTAAAAAGACCCCATCCTTACCCCTCCACCTTCCCATTTGCAATATAATCAATATATTTTAATCTACACAGTCCAAGATAATTGATTTCTTTTTAAATAGTTTTCCCAATTTGCATAGCTCAAGTATTTCGTGTCGTACACATTTGTCAGCTGTGTAACAATACTATGTATAGGCAGATTTGTTCGACCAGATTCCTGTATGGTATTACTTGAAACTTCTCCCTTATAGATTAAAAGTGTCTTGATTCCCCTCTCCGCTTCTGAATTTCGAAAGTATGCATTATCTTTGTGTTCCTTTTGGTCATGGAATAAAACCTGACCATATATATGTACCAGAATGTAAAAGAAACACGTTGTTTGCGGGAAAAGGTTCCCAATGGCCTCAATCATTTACTGATCAATTCCTGGTGCTCAATGTATCGAAACCAGTTCTAATTTGTTATTGATAAGACAAAAGTACTGTTCCTAATATATAGTCTTAACCCTTCAGCAGACAACGCGGCGCTTTCTGCGAATTCAACCGTCTGTTGGCTGACATACCGCGACGTTAAATATGTCGGGGGTCATCCAAACATGTGGACAATAATTTGAATGCATCTGAATATTGAATACTGCATAATTATTTGCATCCCACATGGTCATTGATAACCAATGACTTGCCAAGAAACAACCATTGCGTTAATGATCTGTCTGAACGATTCTCATGACAATTCCAGTTTCGTACGCGTACCAGTACGGACTATTATTTATTACCTGTTTAAATGTACTTGCGGTAAAGCAATACGCCTGTTTTTTTCTTTATAATACCTAATATACACTTGAGATTTATAACAGTTGCCTACTTAAATCAAGAATTTTAGGGCGCATGTAAGTTTAGTTTGTGGTCACAAAGTCGGACAAGTGGGATTCTTGCGGGTACACCGGTTTCCTCCAAAACATTAGACAACACTCTCCCATGACATCGTGCCAACGGGAGTGATTAATATAATGCTGTAATAACTTGTTTAACTATCGTAGAAAAAAAGAGGATTAAATTTAATCAACAGCTTTAGACCACTTTTGTCAATAACATAACGAGAACTAAGCAAATACATCCTAACATTCTAAAATCTTAACAACAACAATATATAACATACCAATGTTTGGGTCGTATCTACACGTTTTTCGGAATTTAATAATTGATGAATTTGGATATTATTTAAACCTATCGAAATTGTTTATCAGAATTGATAAAGCAATGAGACTGTTTTAGTCGATTATTTGGACCTACATATTTAGCCGTTTCTTTGAGTTTCAAAATAATGCTGTTAACGGTTGACTATGCTGAGGAGATTACTTAACACGCTGTGTTTTAACAAATGACATGGTTGTTGATTAATAAACAACCACGAGGAGTATTACACACACTTTTCAACCCGCAATCCAATTAACTTTATACTCAAATGACCAGCGGGAATATAACCGCAAATACACAAGGGGGATATTTACAAATATGCAACAACTTTTGGCGCGGGGTAAATTTGTCTTCTTGGATTTTTTTATGGCATTTTATTCCCCGGGAATATTTCGGTTAAAGGAGGAAGTTTCAGTACGTATTAAAAAAGATACATTATTTCAAGGGTACAGTAACTGAGAATAGTTCTAATTATGTACAGTTTTATGAATAAAAAAAGGTTATTCCCATTTTTCAAGATATTATGGTGCAACTATTTGTAAATTTGCTTTCTCATCTAATTAATGGTCATATAACTTAGAGCGTTTCAAAATACATGCAGATATATATCGATTTGTGATTGACGAAGACGAAATGGTTTCAAGTTCATCTTTATTTTACCACTCCAATTTTCTTTAAACCCTCAAAATTATTTAAAATGTTTTCAGGGTTAGCAATTCTTGCCATCATCAGAGCCTACAGACTCAAACAGAATAGTTATTGTGAATATAAAATCATGCGGGCACCATGAAATTGTTGAAATCATGTTGTTGTTGCCGTTTTTGTTACTTTACAATCGAATTGGTAGTCTCGAAAGTTATTCGTTAAATCCCAGCAGCGAAATTATGCATTGTAGCAACCGTTTCTGAGAGCAGTTTCTTTTCTCATGTTCCTTTGCAGATAAAATCAAAGCGCTGAAAGCGTTGAATGGCTTTCGGCCTGCAACGTTTTGTGAGTATAGTCATGTAATTGTAAATCATAATTATTAACATAAAAATCTAAAGATAGTATATGATCGCTCATAATTTCCTTTGGAAAAACTTTTAGAGTTTTATGTTGATTCTCAATTAGATCATGTAGTATAAGTCACTTGAAATATGGAATACGCCAAATATATACGAATAAGGTATGGAATAATTCTCAATATCAGATAAAACCTTATCTGGAGCTTTGGTTTCAAAACCAATGCACTGCCACGGATAAAGCATTTAGGAATTTTAGTAAAATCACTCTACAATTTGAACTTGACTTAGGCGTATTAAATTTACTTCCAGGATATGCCAGCCTAACCAAATGCATCCCAACAAAATTCATTGGACATATTAATTAGGTTTATGTTTAAGGCTTCCTTCTACAACGACAAATACCTCTGGATCGAATCACTCAATTACTATTTATTCCCTGTATGTTTGATGTATATGTATCTTAATAATGCCCTCAACCTATGTCACAAAATGAACAGAATACTCATTTATATCAGTGATTTTTAAATATGCATATGCATTATACTAAATGCTCAAGACTTTGGTCTGAAATTAATGAGACATACTGAGGAATATTCACACACTTTCTGTTTTATTCGGCATTACATGACTATGACACAAATTGTAGCAGGTCGATAGCCTGTCAATGCTTTACGCGATTTGATTTGAATGGTAAAAGTGTATAATATGCATTTAGTACTGGTTAAAGGTTGTTAGTATGTACTTACACAAGAGAATGGTCTTATGCGACACTCATTTTACAAACACAAGGACAAACTATCAATCTCAATAAAAATGTCAAGTAAGAGCGATTTAAGAAATTTAAAACATAAAAAATATTCTTATGAATGAACTTCAATAACCAAAAATAAACTGATTGTAGGATAAAATGAAGTATTATGATTTCATTTAAAACATTATGGTTTGATATCTTACGCCTAAATAGCATTTAATTGCATCATAATACAATCCATATTTTTTCCAGGTTTTAACGAGTTCTCAGAGTTTATTTCCGGGATGCGATGACCCAGATTCTATTCTTAACTACAAAGTACATGTAGATATTATCGGTCCTCGGCCTAACATGTATTTTTTTTTTCAGTACGCGTTCATTTAAAAACTATTTTCAGATTTTGCTTTTTATATTTCGTTCTGTAACTCGCCGATATTGAAAAAAATGCTTTTTGTACAATTTTAATCGCGTTATATTACGCAAAACGCAGCTTATTCGAATTATATTAACCGCATAACAAAGATTGAAAACACCTAACAGCGCTACTTTTAGCTAGCTAATTGATATGCAGAACGCAGTCCGTAGCAATTGAAGCAGATTGTTTACTAGGTATTTTCGACGTAACTGTTAATGTAAATTAGGTTTTTGACCAGCGCAGTTCTAACTGCGCTGGGGTTGATACGCCCGTGCGCGCATTAATTCGCCAAAAGTTAAAAATGTTTTGTCGATCTGCCGATGCGATTTCCGAGATACGGTTATAAGAGTCTGCAGGCCTAGCGGCCTACAGCCTAAAAATACAATCATATTTGTCATTGGACGCTGAAGTATTCTTCACGAATATAATTTCAAAAGAAAGAAAGAAAAAAAACATCTTGTAGGAATTGACTGTATATTGGTTGTTAAATCGAATGATATCATACATGTAAAGCAGACGTAAAAAAATAAACATGCTGCACCTGAGGGCCCTTTATTGTATGATTTCGTGACATGCATTGCAAATAGAATACTCATATCAATTATACATATATAGTGGGCAGAAACAGTTTCAGACTGGCGAATTCTTACTTTTTGTTTAATTAAGTACACAAATGATCGCATAGAATTACTGTACTTCAAATGTGTCTCGGGGTTTATATATGAGCTGTAGCGTTACTGTTTGGTATACTATCGTTTTTCAATATATAACAGGATTTCGTTCTTTGTGATGTTATTTTTTGTAAACAACCAAACAAAGGGCATGTCATAAACAACATCTTACTCATTGATAAAATGATTAAATGTATTGATTTAACCAATATTTGATTATTAATTCTCGTTTTATACAACGGTCATATAACACTCTGATGCTTAATGTGTTCCGTACATAATTCACAATCATCGCTTTTTTCGTAGGAACATTCACAATGTAAAAATGATATATATTAACGTATGACCTCCTCAAGTCGTCTAGGTATTAAAATCGTCAATTTTTAACGGTCTCCGCATGCATGTTCCAAGCTGTTTGATCCGATATGAACTGATATACTAAAGATAAACTCGGGCTACAAGAAACACTTGCTTATCGTTCTCTCCGGAGAAAACCTTTTGCATGCAAGCACACATGGTAACCTATTTCTTTTCGGAACGTTTTATATTGAGTGCATTTTCTGAATCCTTCTTTCTAAAGGTCAATGGCGTTAAATTAGTTTATGAATGTCGTTGTTGACGATATTGATACAACCTAACGGAATAGGGTTAATTAGTATCATTTGATTAGTCTATCCATTACTCATTCTGTTATACTAATCAGTACTTATACTAAATTGTCATGATTTAAATTGTTTTAGAACATATTTATGCTTAGTAAATGCGTAGGAAATGAGTCATTAGAACAAAAGGGACATGAGCTTTGCCTTATGAGATGAAGGAATGCTAGAGCAGATTTTTGAAGAGTAGATCGTAACCCCAAAGACAGATGTTATTGTGTGACAACCCGCTCTAGAATAATTGTAAACTTGAATGAATTTCGTGAAATTGTTAATATTTAATCAATCACCGACCTGGAACCCAGGAATGAACTCTAAGGTGCCTTCTATAAATGGAAGTAAGCCGGACACAAAACACTGAAACATCACGATGACTTTCGTATAAATGTGCATAGTCAAAGTGAGGTCCTCGCACGGGATATGTCCGCAAAAATTATATTTTCTTTAAAACTACTACTTATACCGACTAACTTTGTTTATCCATTTTTCTACTAAAATCTACAAAATAGAAAACAGACAATTTCTTTTTTTCTTTTTGTTTAAAGACGTTGATAAACATAATAAATACATGTATGATCTACATGTATACTTGAAAAAATGAAACAAAAGTACCGACAAATAAAGAAGTTGATAACAATCACGTTGACGTATATTTATGATGTGATGACATATTTAGAATAAAAATAATGTTTGAAAATATTTTTGGCCTTAGTAGAACGATTATTTTTCATTTGATATCCAAATAAGTAATAGCCTTCACATGCTGTACTACTGTGGCTGAGTTGTTCAAGGGGTGTAATACGATCGCTTACAAACATGTATATATTATGTAATTTGTTAGTATATTTACAATGTAACATATTACTATCTAATGACGATATTCTACTTCCTCGCTAATTCTATATTAGATACTGACGGTCATCTAAAGTACGGTGATTTATACTGTGATATTTAAAAGTGCTTGTTACAATGGTTTTTTTTCAGAATTATTGATCTTTTGATAAACACAATCTAAGATGTGACTGGAGATGTTTTATTTTGACGAAATGTTTTGAAAATTTAGAAAAAAATACCGATTAAGTCTGATTTTAACAATATAAAAGTCATTATTTCTTAGAAATTGAGGCAGTTTGCTGTTGATAAACTGTGTTTGACTATGTTTGTAAAATATTTAATCACCCCTTAACTACTTACATGTGTATTTGTTTGCATGTATTTTTCTGTAATGTAATTATCTACATGTAACACACACTAATATTAAGAAAATATGTTTTGTACTACTTGTTTATTATACTTTTTGATGTATATAATGTTTCCATTATAATATGGTCTTATGCTCGTTTTTCTTGTTTTTATGAATGCGATTTTAATATGGAAACTTGGCTGTTGATGACCACTATTCGTACCGTACAACGAGCTGTCATAGGATATGACAACTCAAATCAAGAACAATTCATACATAGTATGATTTGCTCACATTTTTTTAACTTGTAAATAACAGTAATTATTGTGTCATTATTCCATTTTTATATTTCAGTTATTCTTTGGTATGAGAAAATTATTGCAACATATTATTTCATTCCATGCGTGCTTGTTTTTGCGAAAAATCCCGTAAAGTTAAAAAATAATTATCTTGTGTATCTCTAATTTGGTAAGTATCGCGGTAGAAGAAAGTTAGACAGTACCTAATTTCAGTCCTTCATACGTTCAATTCTTAAAATAAGATCAATTTAAATTGAATACAATGTTTCTTGTTTGTCAGTGTACATATTTTGAGCGGTTAACATCAGCAATGTATAATATTGCATTAAAAATATTCGTTATGGTCCGAAATACAGAGGTATCACCATATTTTTTTTCAAATAACGAGACCTAACGAACTTGAATATTCGTTCCAAGACGGCCGGAACCCCTTTATTTGTTGTAAACTATATTTTAATATTGATGAAATGTTTGTCTAATTCTCTTGTTTGTGTAAGGCCTGATTATTTTGCCTTTAAACAAATCAATAGTTAATTGTCCCTGTAATTGTATTTTTAATATTTGACGTATCACTTCCTTACAAATCTTGACAGGAATACTGAAATTCTTGTGAATACCAGTACATAGTTTATTAGACAAACGAAAATAAATATTGTTACGCCTGTTTGATGACCGTCTGCGTGATGTCACTTTTCAGCAGCTGGGAATAAGTTTCATTTATACTTTAGACAGCCGGAAGCCTCGCTTCTAATTAATAAAGATTATTCATATACAAAACGTACCGCGACAAACTTGGCATTCTATTACCACCTACTGTGATTTCGTTTAAAGCTTAAACGACCAAATCATTTCTGTTTCAACTAGAAATGTTTTATAGAGTAGCTGTTCTATGTTGTACTACTACGTTTGAAAACATCTGTATTTACAAAACTATGGAACACAATACTATGGAACACAATACTATGGAACACAATACTATGGAACACAATACTATGGAACACAATACTATGGAACACAATACTATGGAATACTATGGAACACAATACTATGGAACACAATGTTATGGAACACAATACAATGGAACACAATACTATGGAACACAATACTATGGAACACAATGCTATGGAACACAAAACTATAGAACACAATGCTATGGAACACAATACTATGGAACACAATACTATGGAACACAATACTATGGAACACAATGCTATGGAACACAATACTATGGAACACAATGCTATGGAACACAATACTATGGAACACAATACTATGGAACACAATGCTATGGAACACAATAAACATACTACTATGGAACACAATACTATGGAACACAATGCTATGGAACACAATGCTATGGAACACAATACTGTGGAACACTATGGAACACAATGTTATGGAACACAATGTTATGGAACACAATACTATGGAACACAATACTATGGAACACAATGCTATGGAACACAATACTATGGAACACAATACTATGGAACACAATGCTATGGAACACAATACTATGGAACACAATACTATGGAACATAATATTATGGAGCACAATACTATGGAACACAATGCAATGGAACACAATACTATGGAACACAATACTATGGAACACTATGGAACACAATGCTATGGAACACATACTATGGAACACAATACTGTGGAACACAATAAACACACTACTATGGAACACAATACTATGGAACACAATGCTATGGAACACAATACTATGGAACACAATACTGTGGAACACAATACTATGGAACACTATGGAACACAATGCTATGGAACACAATACTGTGGAACACAATACTATGGAACACAATGCTATGATACAATACTATGGAACACAATACCATGGAACACAATGCTATGGAACACAATACTGTGGAACACAATACTATGATACAATACTATGGAACACAATACTATGGAACACAATACTATGGAACCCAATACTATGGAACACAATACTAAGGAACACAATACTATAGAACACAATGCTATGGGACAAAATACTATGTAACACAATGCTATGGAACACAATAAACACACTACTATGGAACACAATACTATGGAACACAATACTATGGAACACAATGCTATGGAACACAATACTGTGGAACACAATACTATGGAACACTATTGAACACAATGCTATGGAACACAATATTATGGAACACAATACTATGGAACACAATACTATGGAACACAATGCTATGGAACACAATACTATGGAACACAATGCTATGGAACACAATACTATGGAACACAATACTATGGAACACAATACTATGGAACACAATGCTATGGAACACAATACTATGGAACACAATACTATGGAACACTATGGAACACAATGCTATGGAACACATACTATGGAACACAATAATGTGGAACACAATAAACAAACTACTATGGAACACAATACTATGGAACACAATGCTATGAAACACAATACTATGGAACACAAATACTGTGGAACACAATACTATGGAACACTATGGAACACAATACTATGGAACACATACTATGGAACACAATACTATGGAACACAATACTATGGAACACTATGGAACACAATGCTATGGAACACATACTATGGAACACAATACTGTGGAACACAATAAACACACTACTATGGAACACAATGCTATGGAACACAATACTATGGAACACAATACTATGATACAATACTATGGAACACAATACTATGGAACACAATACTATGATACAATACTATGGAACACAATACTATGGATCACAATGCTATGGAACACAATACTATGATACAATACTATGGAACACAATACTATGGAACACAATACTATGGACCACAATACTATGGAACACAATGCTATGGAACACAATACTGTGGAACACAATACTATGGAACACAATGCTATGGAACACAATACTATATAACACAATGCTATGGAACACAATACTATGGAACACAATACTATGAAACACAATACTATGGAACACAATGCTATGGAACACAATACTATGGAACACAATGCTATGGAACACAATACTATGGAACACAATGCTATGGAACACAATACTATGGAACACAATGCTATGGAACACAATACTATGGAACACAATGCTATGGAACACAATACAATGGAACACAATACTATGGAACACAATGCTATGGAACACAATACTATGGAACACATACTATGGAACACAATACTATGGAACACAATACTGTGATTCAACGTCAAAAAGTGTGGGTCATTCGGGGTAATTCTTTTTATCACAAAGTTTACATAAAAAACTTAACACAAGACAAATGCGGGTCTAACATTCGTTCTCATTATTTTTGTGAACAAAGAAACATACATATGTTATTGATATTTTAAAGGACATGAAATATTCTTGATGTCTTTGGCGAACGGCGTTTTCTATCAAAAGAGAGTTTGTGCTAAAACTCTTCTAGATAAAAACTTCCAACAGAATATACAACGTTTGCCATGATCTGATATAAAAATTATGTTGATAACGCGAATCGCGGGGAAATTTCTCAAGATAGGTCGTATATATCTGCAAGGAAGAAATCAAGTAAGATAGCTGCCATTAAGGAAAATGGTTAGTAATGTAATTTCGCTAAAAAACCTTATAAATGATTCACAGTTTAGCACATTAATAAAAGCATTTTGTTAAAGCAAACAATCTCACCATATTAAAGACAACATACGTATGAATCAGTAGTTCTTATTTTTAATGTTTGCGTATTTTTACGCCAAATATGTTATTATTGAATTCATTTTTTGCTGAAAAAATGTCACCTTTACGGAAACACGTTATATGATCTGACATTGATGAAGTAAAAACTAAAAAAAATCCGTTTTGAATCAATTTCTATCACATGTCTTTGACTTTGTGACTTTTATATATCACGACAATAACGAATGTTTGCGTTGTATTATTATCCTACAATATGCTGCGAATTTACCTTACACCTTTGAAAAGTGCTTTATGCTGTAGTAAGCAAACATTTATGTTTTCCCGTTTGTTTATATACTGAAATTACAACTTTTGCTATTGTTATACATACCTTATTTCTGATTTGCAAAAACATAATATATGTTTGTTTTACATTAGTATGCATCTATATTCTGAATTATTGTAAACTTTCTGATCGACGACTCATAGGCATTTCTGATGTCACCCGCTTGATTTTTATATTCTGAGAATTTGTACTTTGTGTATACACAAGTCAAAATAATGAACAATTGACTTACTTACTTACTAACTTATAATCTAATGACACCTCATCAAAGAAGGATATATTTTTACATCGTTTGGTTTAAAAAACGTCACATATCGTCTGGGTCGCTTGATTGAAAATGATTGAAGCGTTCTTATATAACCTAGATGAGGTCGGTTTTCTAAATGGAATATGAATTATTCATCTTGTCGGTTATTCCTCCTTGAAGTACTATCTATGTCTGTGCGGATTAATAAAGATACGAATATAAACATATATAAGGACACATTTATTTCTTAAAATTATTACTAAACACATATTCTAATTAATGTCGCAAGCCTTCAATGCTCAACAAAACAGTCAGTTGTGTGGCGAAGGACAACTACTTCTCGAATTTCTTCACTGTCGAACAAAGTAAATATCCTGCATTCTACTTTAAGCGTAATGCATATTGTGCATTGTGCCAGTGTAGTAAATAAGAATGCATAGCAAATTCTACGAAGGAAAATTTTATTAATAAACATCTTAATTTGACCGGAAAGCTTCAGCCTATAAAGCATTCATTAACTATCAAAGCCATGCCTCCGTTTTCTGACTGGGATAGAGAGCTAAAATTTACTTCAAAAAAGTATATGTTGTTGTAGTTAGAATCGTGGCGTTATTGGTTTTAAATTCATACTTTCCTATTGTGCAGAGAAGTAGTTAATTATTAGTCCTTTTTTCACCGTGAAGTGGGGTTCGGCCATCGCAAGTATGAACGACATCGAGGGCATTTACAACATTTGGATACTCTGTGTTTCAGTGTTACACCTGGATTGCGTTTATGGGGCCTACTTTGATGGTAAGAATCTTCTAATGTGCTTCTCTTTCTCTTCATTATTGATCCATTATCTTGATTAATAAATGCATGTTTTAAAAGTTCTATGGTGAAAATATATCCTGATGGTTTAAGGGAGATGATTACGTAATATCAACTTTATATACCTCTTGCAGACGTCTTCGGCAGTCCTTTCATGACAATATTTATAATGTATATTACCGGTGCAACTAGGATTAAATTAACAAGCCCATATTAAATAACTAGAAGTGAATACTTTCTTTACATGACGATGCTTAAAAAGCATCGTGTATTAATAATATGTTGAGAATTATAAGTGTATGATTTTTCACTCTGTTATGTACATAAAATGATCCTGTTTCCCATATATTTTGTGTGAACGAGTAACCTATAAGCGAAAACAGTGGGCTTGTTTTTAATTACTGTCTTTGAACGAGGCGCCTGCTTCCAATGTACTTTAGGGAATAAAGGCGTCTGGTTTCAGGACATAAGCTAAAAAAGGCGCCTGTCTTTAATTTCCTTAAACAAAAATACTTCATACTTCAGTATTTTTGGTGAGCGTTTTGCTAATTTATCTCCATTGACGATCGTATACAAGTGTCAAAATGGAGTGAGTACTGTTCAATGTGATATAAGTTAAAAGTTACAGCGTACAAAATAAAGTTTTTCGATTTTAACAACATGTTTGATTCTTGTGTTTAACGTAGTGGGTTGCGTCGCTCAACCATATTTTGACGTAAGAAATGAAATATTTTCTAAATGTTCGGTAAATTGGTCAGCATAAATTGTTATGCTTGCTTTAATCAATTATTTGAAAAAATACCTTTTCGAAGAAGGTTAGTGCAAAAAAGGGTCTACTGGATCATTTTACTTACGCAAAAGTAATAGTATCACATATAAATGTTGTATAACAAGTTACTTATAATAGCTTCATGTATATTTCAAATACAAACTTTTTGTGCCTTTCATTTAAGTTTTTCAATTAACATATAAGCGCATCCCAAAACTACCCAAGAGACATATGTTGGTCATGAAATGTTCTTGATACATACCTTTGTATCATATTCAAACTATTGTCGTAATTTCCAAAAGTATCTTTATAACGACTGATGTGCTTTATTATAATGCTGAAGCCGAGTTTACCTTACTGTTACTATCTATGATTTTCTCTAATCTTTCTACTGGACGATGACTTACTTAACCGAAAATTTATTCTATTAGGCCACACCAAATTAATGTTTAGTTCCTCGGATTTTTGCCAAAAACAATTGGAGCGAGCTAGCGAAAAATTTTTGTTTATTTTTTTTGTCAGTTTTCATAAAAACCGAAGCGAGCGAAGAGCGAAAATATATATTTCCTTATATTCAATATAAATAAGAAAGATTGTTCAAAATAATTGCCCTTAAACCCATTTTAATGCCATCTTGAACTGAACCTCTAATGGACATTGGGAAAAGGTCGTAATACATACTTTTTATTCATCCGTGTTAGGTACAAACATTATATGATTAAATCTAATTTCTTATATAATTAAATAAAACGTACTTTAATATGACGATCATTCTTAATAATAAATAACCCTGCTTTTAGTAAAAAGTTTGAAACGACTTATGCAACTGTATTTAGACATAACTTAGGATTGATTTTCGATTTGTAAAAAATGATCACTTACACAGGTATCATCAACATCAGACTCCATATAACATAGACTTAATTTTGTTTTTATTATCACAGGAAATGCAATGACATGTTCTTATTAAAACAAACAGAACAAGGGTATTTTTCCGAGTACTTTTTTTGGTTATTTAGATGTTTTTATGCACCAGCCAGTTGTATATGCCCCCCCCCCAGTCAGGAATAGCGGGACTTTGACTTCCGGTCTCTCAAAACTCGGGTAAAATACCCGACCTGCAGGGACACACTGCTGGTAAAATCCCTGCCAAATGGCCCCGCAACCCCGAATACCTATGTGAGGCCCATTCCCGACTATGTTCAATATGAAGACTAAACCACATTCACTAGGTACTGCGGGGCGACCTGTAAGATAAAAACACAGCCCATTGCCTCTGCTGTTCCCGGTATACTCCTGGAACAAGGGCGAGGGGTGGGCGGGGCAGTGATTACAATTGACAAGTGCATTACAATCCTGGATTATGCTGTAAATAAAAAAAAAATATAACGTGATAAACTTAGGCTTACTTATGTTGAGGTATATCCAGACCAGTGTTTATATCGCTATTTGTGAAAAGATATTTGTTCAAAACTGTTGTTTTGTCAGAATTTGATCAAAAAGGAGCTTGATACATCAATTTGGACCAAACCATGATTCATGTTCCAGTTAAGTTGACCTGTCATCTTCAGCATCGTCGTAACGAGGTAAAATTTTGGTCCCTTGTATTATGACTTGAATAAAATAGTACTAAGTTGATCATTCCGATTTCCATTCAAAACGAGTCACTAATTACGCAATATAATCGCTACCAGTCTCAGATTCACATGCTTTATTGCATAATGATTGCTTTAAATAATGATCCTTTAGTGCATGAGACGATCAACAATGACTTCAAGCATGCTCAAAACATATTTTTGTCAAAAATAAGATTTAATTTCCAAACTTCGAGCCACATTGTTTATAACGGAAGCCGCCATTTTGATTGAATTTATTGAAACCCATGCTAAACCGATCGATATACAGTATAAAAACACAACGCATCGGTAACTTCCCTTTACAAAAAACACGAAAACTAGCGTAGAAAAATTATACTTGATTATTTTTAGCCTTTTAATAAATTATTACCTGAAAAAAATCTGCTTGGCGATCAAAATGGAGGTGCGGGCGCACAAAAAAAATAAAAATATTTTTTTTTACATTTTCAAAAAAATAGGAGTTGTAAAACCGCGGAACGAAATATCAATTTGGTGTGGCCTTATATATAAATAATTTTATCACAATTCACTTATAAACGATCAATATGACTGTTGTGTCTTAAGAAAATCACTTTAATTTTAATTCCTATCGAAATATTGCGGAACATATATTTGTTGTTTTGCTTTATCACCCATAATGTATTGTTATATAACATAATACGTGATTTATGCGGATTTATATCGATTTGTGATTTAGGAAAACGAAAGGGCTTTAAACAATTTGTTTGATATCATGATGCGAGCTTGCATTCAATCCTCAAAGTGTTCGTGGTGTACATCTACGCGAATTGTTTGCAGTATTAACAACGTTTGCCATCGTCCAAACCAACAGACACAAGTTGAATATACTTTGCCTTTCTTGAAAACACGTGCCAATAATACCGGTTCTGCTTTATCTCTGCTGCCAATGGTCCTGATAATTGGAATGGAAATGAGCTGTTTACACTACACAATTGATATAGAATTCCCGAAAATTGTTTTTAAAAATGTAGCAGCCGAAATATTTAATTTAATCAACTCTTTTTGATGGCAGTGTATTCCCCATTGCAGAGAAATAAAATGCACTTGAATTTGCCTTTTTGCACCTTAGTTTTCTTTCTCGCATTAAGATAAGAAATTCATAGTTAACTCGAATGGTATCAGACTAGTTCGGCAGTCGTTGTAAAACATCTTCTAGTGTTACACATTTAATGAACTTTTCATACAATTGCGTGTCTAAAACAAACAACATTAAACTTTCTATTAAATTTCCTCAGGCTTCTAAATAATCATCCAGAGAAACTTAACGCACTTCATTTCCATACACTATAGACATTTATATCGCCATACGACTTGTGAATCGTGAACAAACTGATTGGTACAATGGATACGGTGTCACAGGATTTTGGAATTAGCGATATTGTGTTTAACAATACTTACAATGTGCGCAACATTATTCATGTTGCAGACAAGTGCTGTTTCTGTATTAAAGGTATTTGAAATTGAATGAGTTCAGTATGCCATTTAATTATTTGTATTAGAAACAAGGGTTAGACAATAGTCATAAAACACGATTTAAACGTTTTTTTAAGATTTAGCCTTGTTTGAAAAAAGTTGTATCCAACATCAAATATTTGATAGAGTCCCTTTCATTGTTTTCAAGAACAGAACAAAGGAACCCACTCATAAAATGCCACTATAATGACAAGCCCTATCGCTGAATAGTCTGATAGTAATGCGTAATACTATGATCGTGTAGGTCACGAGGGTTTTAAATGCACATAGACTGCATTTAAACCCTTTTTATATCAGAATAATTCCAAAACATAAAAAAGTCTTAATTTGATTTTAAATAGCAGCCAATGTGACTTTTATCTTCTGTAATCTCATACAAAACTAAAACTCATTGTGTGACCATTCTCTGTACCAAACCACAGATATTATCACTGTTTAGTACTTCCAAAGAATATTGTGTAAACATGCAAGTTGGAATGATTAGGCAATCAAAAGTCTTTTTTAAAAACTTGGAATCACTTGAAAAATTAATTATAGTAGAATTATTTCGTTTCTGTTTTCAGTAATTCCTTGGTATACGAACATTAGAGTAAAACATTATTTCTTTCCGTGCTCGTAATTGAAAAATATCCCATGTATTGCCAAACTAATTATCGTGTGAATCTTTTTCGGACTCTAATTTGTAATGTTTCTTCAGGAAATCAGGCACTACCTAATTCCAATCCTCCTAGCGTTCAAAAAGACGAACATTCTTCTAGAAAAACCCTTTATCTAATGTGCTTCCAGAATGAACATGTGTATATGAGAATTGTATATTGGAATGAGGTATTAAACGTATTGTTTTCATTAACTTTTTCTTAAGTTTCTCTGCAAATGTTGACAATACACTAACATATTTGTTTTAAATCACATACGTTTACATTCAATAGAATTAAGTTAATGATCAGAGTTGCATTATACTAGTATGTACGGCTGACGGCAGCAAGGTTAACTATTTGTATTTAATTTCTGACCATTACAAGAAGGTAAATATACCCTAACATTTATTAATAACGATATTTAAATCTGTATACAATTTGTGTTTTCATGTGTTATGGAAATGTGCGTTAGGCTTTGAACAACGAAGGACATTGGTTAATTGTTTAGCAGCGAAGCTTGTCCCTGTAGTTTAACTTGTATTATTCAGTTGTGACATATCACTACCTTACACATATTTACATGTGAGGTATTGCTGGTGAGTGAACGTGAAGCAAAGGACCAACACTACTACCCTTGAAAGCAGTAGTAATGAGTCCATCAGACAAAATTAAAATAAGGAATAAGACGGCTTTTTGAGGACCATGTGCATGGGGTCACATTTCAGTAGCCTGAAGTAGATGATTTCATCTTTATTCTTATTGTTGAAATTTGTTATAATAAATAATTAATTATGACGTCAGTGTGGAAGAACTGAATCAACTGAATCACATGATTTTTTGCACAAGAACGGGCATATAAATTATACTCACTCATACGTCACGTTTACAATACGTACGTATATAAATGCAGTATGCTAATGTGTGATCACTTTTGAGATGTTTTGCAAACCTTTTCATGATTAGAGATTAGAACCAAACTTAACTCACTTTACTAAAACTATTTTCTTTTTATTAAAGCGATTAACCTATGCAATAACAACAAAACAATTACAACTACAAGGATGAGTATAATCTAGGGCACGTTTGAAGGCATAAACCTGATTAGACAACACGAAAAAGTTGAAACTTAATTGACTTGAGTATATGATGCATCATTGGTAAAAGCAACACCACAATATACCTTAAGGAAGGGAAAGCATACCATTTCCTTGGCAAAAGCACCACCACCAGATACCTTAATGAAGGGAAAGCATACCATTTCCTTGGCAAAAGCAACACCACCAGATACCTCAAGGAAGGGAAAGCATACCATTTCCTTTGCAAAAGCAACACCACCATAACTTATGGAAGGAATAGCATACCATTTCCTTGGCAAAAGCAACATCACAATATACCTTAAGGAAGGGACAGCATACCATTACCTTGGCAAAAACAACCCCACCAGATGCCTTAAGGAAGGGATAGCATACCATTTCCATGGTAAAAGCAACACTACCAGATACCTTAAGGAAGGTATAACATATCATTTCCATGGTAAAAGCACCACCACAATATACTTTAAGGAAGGGATAGCATACCATTACCTTAGCAAAAACAACCCCACAATATACCTTAAGGAAGGGAAAGCATATCATTTCCTTGGCAAAAGCAACACCAACAGATACCTCAAGGAAGGGAAAGCATACCATTTCCTTTGCAAAAGCAACACCACCATAACTTATGGAAGGAATAGCATACCATTTCCTTGGCAAAAGCAACATCACAATATACCTTAAGGAAGGGACAGCATACCATTACCTTGGCAAAAACAACCCCACCAGATGCCTTAAGAAAGGTATAGCATATCATTTCCATGGTAAAAGCACCACCACAATATACTTTAAGGAAGGGATAACATACCATTACCTTAGCAAAAACAACCCCACCAGATACCTTTAGGAAGGGATAGCATAGCATACCATTTCCATGGTAAAAGCAACACTACCAGATACCTTAAGGAAGGGAAAGCCTACAATTTCCTTGGCAAAAACAACAACACAATATACCTTAAGGAAGGGATAGCCTACCATTTCCTTGGCAAAAACAACACCAAAATATACCTTAAGGAAGAGATAGCATACCATTTCCATGGTAAAAGCAACACCACAATATACCTTAAGGAAGGGATAGCCTACCATTTCCTAGGCAAAAGCAACACCACAATATACCTTAAGGAAGTGATAGCATACCATTTCCATGGTAAAAGCAACACCACAATATACCTTAAGGAAGGGATAGCCTACCATTTCCTAGGCAAAAACAACACCACCAGATACCTTAAGGAAGGGATAGCCTACTATTTCCTAGGCAAAAGCAACACCACCAGATACCTTAAGGAAGGGATAGCCTACCATTTCCTAGGCAAAAGCAACACCACCAGATACCTTAAGGAAGAGATAGCCTACCATTTCCTAGGCAAAAGCAACACCACCAGATACCTTAAGGAAGGGATAGCCTACCATTTCCTAGGCAAAAACAACACCACAATATACCTTAAGGAAGAGATAGAATAACATTTCCATGGTAAAAGCAACACCACAATATACCTTAAGGAAGGGATAGCCTACCATTTCCTAGGCAAAAGCAACACCACCAGATACCTTAAGGAAGGGATAGCATATCATTTCCATGGTAAAAGCAACACCACCAGATACCTTAAGGAAGGGATAGCATACCGTTTCCATGGTAAAAGCAACACCACCAGATACCTTAAGATAGGGAAAGCCTACAATTTCCTTGGCAAAAACAACAACACAATATACCTTAAGGAAGGGATAGCCTTCCATTTCCTTGGCAAAAGCAACACCACAATATACCTTAAGGAAGGGATAGCCTACCGTTTCCTTGGCAAAAACAACCACACCAGAAACCTTAAGGAAGGGAAAGCCTACAATTTCCTCGGCAAAAGCAACACCACAATATACCATAAGGAAGGGATAGCCTACCATTTCCATGGTAAAAGCAACACCACCAGATACCTTAAGGAAGGGATAGCATACCATTTCCATGGTAAAAGCAACACCACAATATACCTTAAGGAAGGGAAAGCCTACAATTTCCTTGGCAAAAACAACAACACAATATACCTTAAGGAAGGGATAGCCTACCATTTCCTTGGCAAAAACAACCACACCAGATACCTTAAGGAAGGAATAGCATACCATTTCCTTGGCAAAAGCAACACCACAATATACCTTAAGGAAGGGAAAGCCTACCATTTCCTTGGTTATAGCAACACCACAATATACCTTAAGGAAGGGATAGCCTACCATTTCCGCGGCAAAAGCAACCCCACCAGATACCTTAAGGAAGGGATAGCATACCATTTCCTTGGCAAAAGCAACACCACAATATACCTTATGGAAGGGATAGCATACCATTTCCGCGGCAAAAGCAACCCCACCAGATACCTTAAAGAAGGGATAGCATACCATTTCCTTGGCCAAAACCGCGATAGGCCAGAAATGACATAGTAGCCTGTCCTGCGCACAGGAGTAGAGCTCCATTATGTTTAGTCTAGCGACCACGACAATAAGTATTTTTTTTATTTCCAAAACAATACATGATATATCGTGGGAAAAGCCTACCATTTCCTTGGCAAAAGCAACACCACAATATTCCTTAAGGAAGGGAAAGCCTACCATTTCCTTGGCAAAAGCAACACCACAATATACCTTAAGGAAGGGATAGACTACCATTTCCATGGTAAAAGCAACACCACCAGGTACCTTAAGGAAGAGATAGCCTACCATTTCCATGGTAAAACAACACCACCAGCTACCTTAAGGAAGGGATAGCCTACATTTTCCATGGTAAAAACACCACCACAATATACCTTAAGGAAGGGATAGCCTACCATTTCCTAGGTAAAAGCAACACCACCAGATACCTTAAGGAAGAGATAGCCTACCATTTCCATGGTAAAAGCAACACCAGAATATACCTTAAGGAAGGGATAGTATACCGTTTCCTTGGCAAAAACAACACCACAAGATACCTTAAGGAAGGGATAGCCTACCGTTTTCTTGGCAAACACAACAACACAATATACCTTAAGGAAGAGATAGCATACCATTTCCATGGTAAAAGCAACACCACTAGATACCTTAAGGAAGAGATAGCCTACCATTTCCATGGTAAAAGCAACACCAGAATATACCTTAAGGAAGGGATAGTATACCGTTTCCTTGACAAAAACAACACCACCAGATACCTTAAGGAAGGGATAGCATACCATTTCCTTGGCAAAAGCAACACCACAATATACCTTAAGGAAGGGATAGCCTACCGTTTTCTTGGCAAACACAACAACACAATATACCTTAAGGAAGAGATAACATACCATTTCCATGGTAAAAGCAACACCACCAGCTACCTTAAGGAAGGGATAGCCTACCATTTCCTAGGTAAAAGCAACACCACCAGATACCTTAAGGAAGAGATAGCCTACCATTTACATGGTAAAAGCAACACCAGAATATACCTTAAGGAAGGGATAGTATACCGTTTCCTTGGCAAAAACAACACCACCAGATACCTTAAGGAAGGGATAGCATACCATTTCCTTGGCAAAAGCAACACCACAATATACCTTAAGGAAGGGATAGCCTACCGTTTCCTTGGCAAAAGCACCACCACCAGATACCTTAAGGAAGGGATAGCATACCATTTCCTTGGCAAAAGCAACACCACAATATACCTTATGGAAGGGATAGCATACCATTTCCGCGGCAAAAGCAACCCCACCAGAAACCTTAAAGAAGGGATAGCATACCATTTCCTTGGCCAAAACCGCGATAGGCCAGAAATGACATAGTAGCCTGTCCTGCGCACAGGAGTAGAGCTCCATTATGTTTAGTCTAGCGACCACGACAATAAGTATTTTTTTTATTTCCAAAACAATACATGATATATCGTATGCCGACCATGTCCTTGTATCAATAAATATATATTATAACCCCAACAAATCAAAATACGCTTGGACAGTTTTGTGTTCATGTTTCTTCGTTAATGCATTATATGGCATTATTCGTTTAAGATTAAATAAACTTGACATTTTAATGAAAATTTAGTGCGAAAATTGATGTTTACGTCACACAAGTTAAACAACCGTGGATCAAGTACTTTGTTCTATACGGTGATGCTGTAGGTCATTTTCACAAACTGGAGTTTGCAAGCACGATAATTTTCGAATTATAATTTTCTTATCGAATAACTTAATTATAACTTTAAGACATCATTTAACTAGAAATAAACATATATCATCATGTCTGAAATATTCGGACAGTACTTAGGACATGTTTAAATATATTTTGTAATGACTGCAGTCTGGATAATAAACTTAAATGCGAGGTTCTTCTGTTGCAGAGAACCATTGATTTCGGTATTGAATAGTTTTACTAACAAGGCCTTATTGGAAGCCATGATGAAACTGTCAAAACTCGTCCAAATCAACCGAAATATGTACAAAATGGTGAGTTATCTATACACTACATTTTCTCACAGGAACATGAGTTAGAAAACACACATCAAGAATGGAAAGAATACGTATTAAATACTTCCTCTTAAGCGATACTCTCCCTCGAGCATATAATGATATTCAAGACAATATGGACATTTTTGGGAAATTATCACTTACTAGTAAGTAGCTACCAATCATGAACGTATAAATAGTTGAACTCTGTGATAACTCAGTACTAACAATAGCGATTAAATCATTACCTATATTAAATCCAAAGACGCCATTGGGGTAAACCATTCAGCGTTTTTTTTGGTAAAACAATATCATGATATATGAACGCAGTGAAGGTATGCATACAACCGTTTATGGCAATGCCTAGTCGCAAATGCCGTCTTCTCGTATTTAGGAATATTATTGCATAGACATGTCAAACACCACTGCTCCTGTAAGGTTTTCCTAGATAATATCATATTTGCGTGACACACGGTCTCTATGATGCAAATGGGACATTTGCTCCAACTTCCCCACATAATAACGACAGTTCCCACCAGTATGTGGCCAATCCGTTGAAGATTTTTAATCAGGAAAATGATATGATTTTTTTCTATATGAAGTTGTTTTTTTTTGGATGCCACGAATGTTTATTATTTCTGCAAACAAGTAATCCTCCACAGTCTTAAAAGGGTTAAGGAAATATGAATTACATGCAAAAAGTCGCATAATCACCTCAAAAACATGCCATTGTCCCTATTATATAACTTACATACCTATTAAGTTGTCCAAGGGAAAACTTTCACAGTTCAAAGAAGTGCGTAAAATATGAATACGAAAAAGTCTTACTTCTGTCCTAGGATTTCTTGCACAAAAACATACTTCTTCTGGATGTTCATGACGACTAGACATGCTTTCGTTTTTGCAATAAATGAATTTGATATTTCTTGATGCTTGAGGAACCCATATTATTTTGTTATCATTTTAATAGGCAAAGCAAAAAAATATAAAAATACTGTTATGGCCTTTTTAGAATTTAAATATGATTATTATACGACTTCATTGTCTTATTTACAAATGAACGATGTTTTCATTGATGGCAAAAAAGTAACTTTGTGAGAAGTTATATATCTTCAGGAGCGTATATGGAACACTTTGATGTAAGGTCCTTTTGCTGGGGGGTATGGTGCTTTTTTTAAAATATAGATGCACAATGGTGCTTTAAACTCTCTGCGATCATGGGAGGCAGTATCGGCCAGGGAAATGTTGTGTACTTATAAGTTTGCCATCATGACTGATATTTTTCCACCTGAACTTGAACACCTTAATAATACAATGAAAACTACAGGGACAAATCGATACTTGCTTTGTCGACAAAAGTCGGCATTTACAGTTTATAAGTGAAAAAGTGAGATAAATCTTATTTATTATCATGCTTTATAAACATTAAGATAGTAGCTATAAAACAGATCAACGGCACTATATGATCACATCGTTACTATATATGATATTCACTTATTCAAACCAATTTTAACTACTGGACTCGTTTGTATCTCTATTAATTTAATGTACATTTGTATTATAGGTGGTCTCTTAGCTGTGCTGTAAACGTTTATAATGTGTAGCTAAATATTTGAAAATAACTCATATATTGTCTCGTACCTGAACTGTATACTGCAGATCTACGTATCCTAATACAAGTGCAAATGAAACTACATTGAGTCGCTCACTACTACGTTCTTGTATATCGCATCCTATCAACAGACGAGGATCATACAAATGCCACGTTGCCAAAAGCTGTTATTGAGGCATGAGATTTATCTTCAAATAACAGACAATCAGAATGAAAACAACTTTCCTTTGTTGATGATTTATGTAAATCCGTTTCACTGATATCTTCAAATGGATAAATATCTGACTGAATTGAACATTACGTAATAGAACAGCAGCAGAAGAACCGTCGGGATGTGAATATATGTTATGTCTATACTTGTCATGTGACAATCCATATTGAATCCTGGCTCTTTACATGAACATCTGATTTAAATGCATTTATTACAACAATCTTATCATATTATTGTTATATCCAATTTTGTCCTGCTGAAAAATTAAGTCTATTACATTACATAAATTATCCTTGTACGAGAAAAGAAAATCTACAGTTATTCTTTAAATGATTCATCTGGTAATGTGCTTAGAGCCGAAGTTATCAACATTTATTTTTGCCGTCCACATCAACTATGATTGCTTCTATAATCCATGACATTCATCGAAGAACGACTTACTCTTGCATCGTTTTGGTGAATAACAATACGTGCGTCGTACGTATCGCTTTATGGAGAATGTTGTGGAATGAGCCAGAGAGGGGACTCGATTTTCTTGTTGATGTCGCAAGCCTTCAAGGATCTTCGAAAATAACAAGATAGGTGGAACGAAAAAACATTTTCAACAATTGTTTCATTAAATTACATATTGTTAAAATTATTGTTAGTGAAACACATGTAAAACATTGTGCACATGAACTATTTTAGTAGATTTAGAGAAACAAAATTTACAAAAGAAGATCTTATCCATATCAATGCAAAATTTGACCGAAACCATTCAACTTATAAATCATCTATCGACAGTAAAGGCAATACCTTTTTTCACTGATATGCTAAAAGATTACAAATATATTTGACTATTTTTTTCTTTCCTCGTTAGTCATGTCTTCTTCTAGATGCTTTTTATTGCAATATGACACTATTCAATAGTAAGAGCTAAGGTCGTCACTGGAAACTATAGCAATTCAGCCTGTGATATTTATTTTAAAACAGTTAAGCATCAGTTCAAACACAATGGCAAACACAATGAGAACTTCTCTAGGACGTCGGAAAAATATACTCTGTAAACGAATCTGGATGAAGCTGGCCTCGTTGTCATCTCCAGGGGATTGATAAAGTCATTACAAACGCGTTGATCTGTGTGTTCTGAAAAACTGCAACTACACAAATGTAAATGTTAGACATGAAATATAGGACAATGACCCTTCTTAAACAAATCCGATAATTTTCTGCAAGGAATACTTGACGGAATGATTAAGTCATGACTGACAGACTCTTATTAAGCGTGAATGACCATGTTCTTGTTTCCTCCCGAACATCTTATGCATGGTCTTACGTGTCAGTAAGCCAGACATGAATCTTTTCTTTGGTAGAATATACAATTATTGAATCAATTCTTGACGTATTAGTTATATCCCCGCAACAAAAGCCCAGAAGGTTGTATATAGGAGTAACTATATACGACTGTCCGTCCGTATAATCATGTGAATCGAGCAACGTCTTTAAATTTTCATGGGATGTCTTTATAATTGGTGAGTTCGTTTACTTTGAACATGCTAATATAATTAATTTGCGCTTGGAAATGTCGTAAATCATAATTATGCTACTTTCGGGATGCGTGACCTGAACGAACAGCTTTTACAGTTGTTCGTGGAATGACTTAATAAACGCACGGCAAAGTAGAGCTTGATATGTATTTAGTAACCTTGACCTGAACAAATATGAGTTATTGTCTTTGGAAGTGTCACATGTCCATGTTCGTCCCTTGTGTGACAGTTTATGAATCAAAATATTTCTACAGTTGTTCATGGAATAACTTTAAATTCGATATGCGTAGCAGTCAAAGGCATAATCTTCGTTCACATTGACCTAAGACGCTTTGTGTTTTAACAAGTCATATCACAGTCAGAAAAAAGACTACCACCGCAGGCCGCCTTTTCGACAATCCACTCTTCTCAATGGGTTTTTGGTCGTCAGTGCTCTTCTTAATGATTAAATATTAACCTGTAAGACGATAGGCGGAGGTGTGAGACTGAACACTTATCTGACTTAGAAAAGTGCACTTGTCCTTTGACATGACACATTCCAAGAACGTGTTGACATTTGTGGACCAAAACAAAAGGAAATTTTACTTAGTCAGGAATCGGACAATAGTTTTAAGGATTACGAAATGATTTGTACAGGGGCGTATGTTGTTCAGTTACAACTAAGTGATTTTGTGTATATTTTGTGTTTTGAGTTATATTCCAAAAAAAACAGATATAAACACACTTTTCCGTTTTGTGTAATTCTTATAGAAGAAAATTAAACCTGATACATGAGGGCACAGTAAGCTAAGGGTAAAGGATAAAATGAAATGTTGTTGTGTTTTATCTTCTATGTTATTGTTAATATATCATTTCTCTTGACATTACTAACCTATTATAATATTAAATGTGTTTTCATCTGATCTAAGAAAAACTAATAGGGTGTATTTAACGGGACTGTTCATTGGATATCCATGCTCAAGGTATGGACAATCAATTATATTTTCCACCAAAATAAAGTGAGCCTGCTTTGAAACTCTCTCTCTCTCTCACACTCTCTCTCTCTCTCTCTGTCTCTCTCTCTCTCTCTTATACATCATATTGACCAATCTCAAACACATATCAAAGACATTTTTTAACAACCGCCCGGAGAAGTTCAGTTATTTTGGTATATTTATGTATATTTTAAATGTGTCTAAGAATGGCAAATCTATTTAAGTGTTTTACTATATTTGATAAGTCATTGTATCTACTGTTCTGTACTTTGTGAGGTTGTATTTATAGTTATGACACACTTCACTAGGCCCTTCCAGCGCTGTTTGTTAATTGGTAGAGACTTTATATGGTTGCATACGTTTTTTTTCCTTCTTGCTTGCCATGACTCTTTGTAGGTTAACAGGGTGTTTTCTATGTCTGTTCTAAGAAAGGAAATATTTTAAAAATGGGGAACAATGCCAGTACTAGAATGCATGTTCTACATTGTTATATTAATGTTATATTAAAGTACATCATGAAAACACGTAAATGATAAAATAGTTCTGCATGCCACAATATTTACGGTGTTGACAATTTGACAAAACAATGATATTTTAAATACAATAGAACTTGTAAACCATACGCTTTACATTAAAACATGCTTCTTTTATAACATAATCCGAGCTGCTAGGGATACTATTCGATTATTTGAGTTTATTAGCCATCTAATAATAACGGCATGAACTATAAAAATATATTAAGAAATGAACAAGCGGATGGATAGAAGGAAGGTTACAAGAGCTCTTTGGCAGCTTTGTTACAAATGAAATAGTTAAACAGTTATAGCCAACAATAATTATTTCTATTCTTTTCGTGAAAGGGGATGTAACTCACTAGCCTTATCCCCATGATCTACCTGGACTAAAACTATACAGAAATTCACTTTAAGTGTACATACTGCACCGAACCGCATTGTGTTTAGGTACAGAAATATATGGATGTGGGAAAATAACCTATTTGAGAATTCTCTTGGGGTGATTGATACTTGCTTGTTGTAAAGCTTGTACATTTCGTAAAAGAGAAATGAATAGTAATCAATTTCTAAATTCAAATCATCACGTTTTAACTAAACTGTACCCCAACACAAGAAACTACTCTGGGCGAATTTTATCTTTAAACCAACAGACTAATATAAAACATCATTTGGCAAGTCATATTCAGCATATCATCCGTGTCTAAAGATAGCCAGCCGTATATTATAAGACCTAAACTTATGCAACTGTGTTATGATACAAAAACAATACACGTACTGACTTACAACTGCACGGCCTCTATACGCCAGCTCCACCACTTTACGGTGGTGCAAAGAAAAAGAGCTGTCGACACTTCCGTGGTGGAGCTGTGCCCTATGTTTACATGAACAAACGTGAGTATGATTTGTATTTTATTTGATAATTTCATTTAACGGACATATTTCGAAATTCGGAGAAGAACACTTCCACTGTAGTCTGGTTACTATTTCGTTTCAATATTGTACAAACTGGCGCCAGGAGCTTTTCTCCCGAATCAGACTTGTGCATATTTTGAGATCTGATTGCATTAACTATCTTTTCTAAATAGCACATACACATCAACTTATATGAAACAAAATGAAGTCAATATTTATTGTGGGTTAACAAACAACATCCCTAGTATATTACCGGCAATTAGCAATGCACCGTACACTGTATTCATATAAATCATTTAGGAAGTTATTTTTATATTCAAAGAATTACCATGTGGCATTAAAGATGTTGGTGTGCAAATATGTTAGGACCCTCGAGAGTAATGTAATCATATTTTGTATCAACAGATGAGAGATGAGAATATATAAAGCTAAATATGCGTTTTGTGTTTATGTTGTATTCATTTATAAAATAAAATTACATTTTTCATGCACTATTCGTTTAAAACGAAAAGGTGTTGCTATTTTAGCAATCTTATAGTGTGCACATTTTGCTAACGTAAGGATTGAAACAAAAATGTGGATGAAAATTACACCGTTCCATTCCAGATATTCCAGTTGTTTGTCTTGTTTACAAAATGAAGCCAGTAGCCACCAATATTATTATTCTGGAATAACTTACTTTGAATCAGATTAAGGCTTCTTAAATAATAAAATGTGTTTATTTCTGAAGCTTCTTGTTTAAAAACGGAAATATTTTTAAAATACCGATTTACCTACTCAATCATCATTAAACTCAGAAGTGAACAGTTGTTCTGACTGGACTATTCGGCCAGTAAAACGACAAATTTATACAGATTATGTGTTAAAAATACTAATCAGTCTGTATATGATAAAAACAATGAAACATTAATTGATGAAAAACGTTTCATTCAATATTGAATATCAACAGAAATATGAACGAAATTACAGTCTACAGTCTTTCACAAAGCAACATGGAGGAAAGAAACACACATCAGGAATGGAAAAAATATACGTAGTAAAGACTTTAGTATTGACTGCCCCTACACATTATTCGATGCCTCGAGCCTATTTTGATATTCGGGCCTCCGGCCCTCAGGAAAATATGGCTAATTTCGGGCAGTTATTCCATAACGGCTAGAAGCTACCAGTCATTCACGTCAACGTAATGGTACACTGGGGTAACTGTGTACTAGTAAGAGCGATGAAGTTATTTGACACATTCAATCTTAAGACATCATTGTGGAAAACCATAGCGCAATGTATTCGTTTTGGTATATGGAAATGCTTAGTAGTATATGCCGTCTAATCTTATTAAGTAATCTGATTGCCTAGACATTTCAAACACCAGTACAACTTCAACGTTTTCCCTAAAGATTATATTGGCGTGACATACGTAATACTACAGTCCTAATCAAATATCAGTCTGAATGTTTCTAAACGAGTGTAACGTTTAAGTGCATACGATGCACATGGGATTTGACTCCAATACAGCTTCCCTATATTATAAAGATCTTACCTACAGTATGTCACCAATCGGTTGAAAATTTCAATTAAACCCAATACATGAAAATGTGTCTATATTTATAAAAGTGTTTGAATGACGTAAATTTCTGCGAAAAAAAACAAGGGAATGCCTTGCAGACTGCTAGTTCAATATTTCTACCAACTAATAATCCCCCAGAAGTATTGTAAGTGCGTCGAAAAAATAAATAGTACGCAAAAATCGCATAATTACCATAAAAACCTGCCATTTTACTTATTATATATTCAGTAGCATATGTATTAACTGTACATTTCTTGGCAAAAATAAGCTTTCTATCCACATTTAAACCATTAACGAAATCTTCAAGATTTCAATGCGACGACTAGATTTGCTTTTGTTTTTCCAAAAAACAATTTTGCTTTTTCATGATGCTTGGTATACCAATGTCATTCTGGTATCATTAAGGCGGGTATATTCACTCAATGTATATAGTTATTTTTACGACCTTTTTAGAAGTTTAATATTAATAATTACACTGCTTCATTTTCTTATTTATTACTTGTCGGCGTGTTCATTCATACCTTTATAGTAAATATAGTAAAGTTAGTTATCGGACTTAGATTGACCATTTGAATGTTTTGGCTTATTTCCTAGGAGGTCTATTTTATTCTAGATGCAAAAAGGTGTTTTTCTTTTTGCATTTAGGAGTTTTTCAAGTCGTCAAACTTATAATGATTATTAATGTAACTACGTTCGACAGTCCCCAATATTAGACACTTTATTTATCTGAGAAAAATACGCCTAGTTGCTTTAGACCGTTGTCGAATATAAAAATGTCATCAACTCACTCACTCTTCAGTTTGTTTTTGTTGCAGATTCGGATTTGTTTCTTTTCTTTTCTGACATATACCTTAAGTCGACACTAGTTTTGTTGGCATTTGCAGTTTATCAATGAGCAAGTCGGTATAAATTTGAAAACATGTTAACATGACCACATGATCATATCATCAGTATATATGATAAACTCTTCCAAACTTGGGTCTTTTTTCAAGATTAACTGCTTGGCTCGTCTGTATTTCCATATTTTTGGTAAATTAGTCTTAAAGATGGTCTCGTTACAGTGCTACTAACTGCTTATCTTGCGTAGATAAATATTCAAATATTACTGCAAATTACACCTGTTGTGTGACAATCCATAAGTGTTTACGCTCGTTTTACATGCAAACGCCTTTATTTCTAAACCTGTCTCCTGAGGCTTAAATCAACAAACTTTTGATTTGGGTTATCCGACCCTATGACCTTCGTATGACGAAGCATAAGTATATTCAGATATGCTGGTAAAATATTTTTTTTTTTTACTTTTTGGTAAATTACTACTATTAAGGTTTTCCTGGTATTAAATATTAAAGTCTACTACACTTCATTATCCGAACTGTCATTGTAAGATGAATGCATATTTTCGTTCCATATCTAAATGATCCAGAATGAAAGTTCACAACTCTTGTGTATGCTAGTATTATTTCATGACACTAATAATCCAACAAGGACTAATTGCCTGTAGCGTTAATAAAACAATGCCAGTGTCGTCTGGGTCACTTGATTGAACATGACTGAAGTGTTGTTATTGAACTGATATGGGACGGAAACGAATAATTCGGCTTGTATGCTAGTCTTAATATCAAGATCGGAGTCCGCGAATGGTGTTTTTGAACTCTGAGAGTTATTTTTTAATCCGTCTTCGGTTACCGAAACCACCTAATATATATGAGACAGGTTAAATTTTATTTCATACGTTTCAACTTCGTTTTTACATCTCGAAAGATATTTGACGGCATTTATATATATATATTATATTTTTTTATTCTATGTATAATGATACTTTCATTATTATACTAATAAAGACATACTTTAAAATGTCAGAATGTTGTTATTGACTGACTTTATAGAACCCTTAGGAGCTAGCACTTTTTCTCCGGCTTCTTTCGTTTACAAGTGATGTTTGTGTCCAATCCCTGAGTACTTGAAATTACTTATTTTTTATGTGTTTTTGTTTCACTGAAATCTTCATTGTTTTCAAGTAAATTCTTGCTCTGATGAATTATTTTTTATAAACATAGATATATGTTAGGGAACACTTGAGTAAATGTCCAAACAAGTAACTAGTTAAAACCACAAGTAGACTCAGGTACCAAGGCGGTTTTCTCACCATATATCAGTGATATTATTTTGTGGAGCCTGTGCAATGCCTCTAAACGGGGTTTATGTTTTCAATGTTCGACTTCTGTACTCGTTTTAAGACATTCAACATTTTTCTTAAAAAAACAACAACTTAAACTAAAAGAAAACCTTGTTGTTTGTAGACGTCGGCATTTTGTAAACGAAGTGTCTCGTTAATTATACTACTGTGATTAAAGGGGCTGTACTCCGTATGAGAAATAGCGAAAAAACAAGAAGAAAACTGACATAAACTTATCGATGCGTACAGTGCATTGAAACTTACTAACTGAAGTACCACACAGTTTACAATTAATTTATTTGTCGCAGTTTTTTCGTATTTTTCCATTAAAAAAGATTACTAGGTATGTCTACCTAGTAGAATTCATTCCTTATGCATGATTGGCTAGTCGATGTTATCACGTGGTATTAGCAAGTTAGGTATAAAGCTAAAATTTTCAAACCGTTTAGGGTAAGCCTTCGTAGCACAGTGGATACAACACTTGACTGCAATTTTGGCGACACCGGTTTGAACCTGGTCTCCGACTCGATTTGTTTTTACATTTTGGTATTTTTTTTTACAATTATGATATCAAAGAGTAAATCAGTTTATTACATAGTTGTCCTGAGATTCGTTACAGAAAAAAACTTGTTTTGGTGCCAATCTGGTGTTCAATCCCTTTAAAGTCAGTGCGGCAGAAAAAAGACAATGCCAAGAGACTTTCCACATTGTCGCCCGTTGAAGGTTTAATATAATACACATATCGTTGTTAATTTAGTAGTATCCATGTTTCGTCATAGCAAATATCAGCATCTATGTTTAATGACAATCTTTCACTAGGCAAACTATTTGTTAATCTTTGTTTCCTTATCGTAGTTGTTTTAATACTTAAATACTTGCTATTTACACCTCCACTTCTATTCTTCAAAATGAACTGCTTTCGGCAATGGCGAATATTTTCCGGTGAACGCAAAAATGTTTTAATTGCTATTGTTTGTAATTTGTTAGCAGTCCCGGAAAAACGTAGAGAAACATTTTAGGAAGTTAAAATTTATGATATGTTGAATGTATTGTTGTCATCAGTGTTTCAATTCTTCGTTTAAAAGTGGATTTCAGTGGTTGATATTATCCCGCTTTATTGTGACCGATTGTTTCCGATTACGGTCAGGTCGTTATAATTAAAAAATGGGTGAAAAAAGTGAAAATAAAGATTTCTTAAATGAAATGAAGAATGTTTTTATCAATTTTTGAATGAAAAACGAATTGTAGGAGTAAATAGAAGTAATGAATTGCTGGATTCGTGTCATTTACAGATCTATGAACGCAATTGGGCTGGTTTAAGTTCGCGTTGACTCCATACACTTTAATCAGCTTAACTGCTTCCATACCTTGATAATGACATCAACCTCGGATTTCATAGTTAATACTCAGTTGATCACTTAAAACTATAGACATTTAGCCAGGTAAATGTGTTATATTTCAAAGTTTGGCAGTTTATCTATGAAAAAAGTAAAACTTGAAATTAATGTAAACTACAATTAGAGCGTCACTAAGGGCGTTTTTGTTGATACCAAACCAGTTTCAGTTTTGGTTTCAATGGTTTCAGCAGTTACGAAACCGGTTTTGATAGTTTTGCTTGAAGTAACAAATGCATGGTTTTGTGTACATTTTCATCAATATGGCGGGGCGGAGCTACTGTAGCTACTGAGCTACACAATTACTAATGTAACCCTTTTCATTTAGCTCATTTGCCCATTGTAAAAAGATTTCAACAAACGAAGTTGACCACTATCCGCCATGTTGTTTTCGAAGTAAATTAGTTTTCGGATGGAACGAACCGATGAAACCGCCTCTGGTAGGGGTTTCGATAGTTTCAAAAACCGGTTTTGGTTTTTGTTAAAAACGATTAAAACTGGTTTTGGTTTTATTTGAAACTGTTACAACAAATACACAGTTCGTGAAACCGATATAAAACCGAAACCAATTTATTACCAACAAAAACGCCCTAAGTGTTCGAGGAAAGCTCATATTTCAGTTAACGAGTAAGAACAAGTTGTAATTCCGTAGGTTTAATTTATCATTTAATACACATTGTTCCGCGTGCCTCCTTGCATGCAAGCGATCGCAGTTGTTATATATTTGTGGACCACTGGCTTTGCAATATCAGCAATTACAGTTTTGATGTACTTTTAAAAGCAAGTACGATTTTAACATAATCAAAAAAAATATTATCTCAATAGACCTTTCAGATTTAAGGTTGTGCTACACTATAGAAATATGCGCTTCATGATTCACATGCTCTTTTTCGAATGCAAATAAAGCGGAAATTATAAAGTCCTGTTTGACAGACTCCTACTTAGTGTGAATGTCCATGTTTTTGTTTCCTCCAGATTTTGATATGAATGATCTTACTTGTCAATAGACCAGACATGGAGATTTTCTTCGGTAGGAAATGTTGAGCTTATTCTTGATGTTTTTATTATCCGCTCGCAAAACGAAGTTTAGAATGGTGTATATACGAGTTTTATGAATTTCTGTTATACCGTGTGTTATCACAACCGTGTGACTCGATAATTATACAGGGTTTTTTTACGAAAAGGCTTTATTATTGGTATTTTCGTTACCCTTGAAAATGCCAATGTACAGATTTTGCCCATGAAATCGTCGCATAGTAATCATAAGTTTTGTACCGCATGGATTAAAGGAACTATTTTAAAAGTTATTCTAGGACTTATTTTATAATTTGTAAAAGTGATATCCAATGAAAAATGATGCTAGAGTCTTATTGGTGGTCTTAACGTTTACAAATATAGCAGTTGGCCTTTGAAATATCAGATTTCATGACAGTAATTCTCTTTGTAGTATCATTTGAAATATTTATTATCCAGTTGTTCATCGAATGACGGTTTACTTGCTAGAAGAAGTAGTAGTGCAATGTATACATTCGTTCACGTTGACCTAATATACCTTTTAGATTTAGCAAATCATATCACAGGAGTTATAATTAATCCCCCACGCCGATATTTTTGACATGTCACTTTGTAATATATCAAGTGTTTGCGTAGCGTAGAAGACAATTACACGGGCAATGTGTTACAATCAAGGGCCTACAGTTTATAAGAATGTCTTGCATTAATAAGAAACGTTTAGTTAATCATGCATTACGTAGTTATTGTGCACTTAACGTGTACACTTAGTAATTCATTTTTTTATTTAAAACGATTAATATATTCGAAAGCTCACTTCGTACCTATGTTGCCACTGACAATACGGACATTGCAAACGATACCAGTTTTCATATTTGTTGAGTATGGCCTCTTTTCCACAAACCATGACATCAGCCGCGCGTGGACGTCTGCTTCCGGTCCACTTATTTTTTATGTTATGAATAATATAAGAACAGATAAGCTCGTGGTTAGCAACGTTTTCTTAAATGCCTTTTAAACATAGTTGAGCAATTTGAGTGTTCTTGTGTTCAATGTTGTTCATTGGTAATCCCCCTGCAATAATTATCAATGCCAGAACTAATACGTGTTGCAATGTTCAAGAATTGTATTTTTGTCCCAGAAAATCGTTCCAAAAACTGAAATTCGAGGTTATGAGTGAGGTATCACAGAACATAAGCGCAAAATAACAACAAAACAGACCGAACGTAACGAAAATTATGTGGATGGTTTTGAGGAGTAATAGAGCACAACTTTAAGCTAAAATACAATTATGTCAAGCTGCAATGCGAAAACGTTTGCTAACGTTTAAACCAACAAGGTTTCAGAGAATAAGCCGTCGATTTTTTTTTCTTTTTATAGGAAATCATAGAAATGTCTTACAAACTACGAATTGCGCGTAAAACTGTGATTTGCAATCGTAAACCCAAGCATGTTATGCATTGTAGGAATAACAAACTGAACATACCGAGATCACTGCAGTAAATCAATTAACAGTATGTGCTTGTTTAAGGCACAAGGATCGAAGTATACGTTGACATTGTTTATCCATACAGAATAGCTCGTCTGTTTAACAAGAACTTAGCGAGAGATAGGCTTGGTATCGTTGTCACCGCCAAACGTCTGTTCACTTTCGCTATAATTCAAAGGAACAAAATGAAACTTGATGACATATGTTTCATGTCACAAATTGCAAGAACCTGACAATGTTCGCGTTCAATCCTCTGCATTATTGTCTCAACCAAAACGAAACTGCTATTTTCCTGCTTTGCATGTAAGTTATGCTCCTGAATGATGCTTTCCTTTCTCTAGAATATTAAAAAAATCGCCACGTCACTGCAACGGAATGAATACATTTTTTTGTAACTGATGCTTCGAAAGCTCATACTACAACTGAAGTTTTTATATTCGCAGAAATTTTTCATGTTGCGGTAAGGTGGTGTCCGCTAAAGGAGTCAGATTAAAAATTCAGAGAACAGTACTTTTGTCGTATATATAACCACGTATAACTGGTTTCAGACAATGAGCACCAGTAATTAATCAGAAAGTAAATTAGGCAAGTGGGAACATTATACCGCAGACGACGTATTTCGTTTACATTTTGAGACATATATATGGTCAAGATTTATACATCCCGTCAAAATTAAAAGTCATTTGTACAAATAACAAATAATTGACAAAAAACGCTAAGAGGAGAATCTGTTGCCGCTTTATCTTACTCTCATGACGTAAATATGGTCCTAAAAGTCATTGTTAATTATTTTGCTATTACGCAAACCGATGACTGGGTCAAGGTCTTTCGGATTAATTTGCTATTTACTAGCATATGTGCGTTGTACGGATATGAGTGTGATAAGGTGATATGACTTTAATCTTTTAAAACGATTTCGTTTTCAAATATATATCAAACATTATGTAATGCTTTTTACAAGATTTTCTACGAAAGTTCGCTTATACTCGCCAAGACACGCTTAATCACTACTCAGATAAACTACTTCAATGTTGTCACCAACCATGTGGTCTCTATATCTTACTGACACGTGGTTTGTCTTATTGTAAAGTAACTTGAACAATTTGTACACATAGCAGATACATATAGATTCAACCATTGTTGTTTATTATATATGTTGTCTTATTTTAACACCAATGATATTCGATCTTCCTCTGATTTGTTCCTGTTATATAAGCTTGGATGCCACACCTAACCTTCCCATGACTGACCTACCGTCATCCCATACAGCTATCAAACTGTTTGATGTAACAATACAACTCTTGTTAAATAAAATAGCCTCATTAAAAGCAAACTAAAATTTGGTTTGCGTTGTTTGGGAGATTGAACACCAAATTATAGCGACATTTATGATGAAAACAATCTCCTGCAATCTCTATTGCTGGTTCACTATTATCTTATTGCGCAAGGGAAAAGCATTATATTATATATCTGTAAATTGTAGAACAGTTTAATCTGCTCCTCAACAGTTCAATTAGTGTTTTATTCCTCTATATAGCATTGTTTTCCTCCCATCATATACCTTAACTTTATTGTAACACTTTCATATAAAACTAAAATTAAAGAATGGAAACTACAAAGACAAGCCTATTATTTAAAAGTTTGACAAATTTAACATGAATTAAATCATACTTATTGGTCTACACTTGAAAAAAACAACATGAAGAGTAAAGCCAATAGCCTTTTGTTATGCCTCGTGTCCCGTACTCTTGGTTTCCGATGCTCTATGGGAATTTCAATATTGACTCCACCATCTAGTCGGTTATTTAGATCAATTGTATACGTTACTGATAACTGTTTTTGGCTGCATCACTCCGCTTGGTTTGATTATTGAAACAATGGGTATTTAAATATTACTGACAAACAAATGCAAATGAATTCACCAGAAGGATTAATATTTAAAATTATACAAAATGACAACAAGTACTTTGCTAGTATCGTGACGTAATTGGTTTTAGATTCGTACTATCCGATTGTGCAATATAGTAGTGAATTATAAGTATTTTTTCGCCGTGAAGTGGGTCTCGGCCATCGCAAGTATGAACGACATCGAGGGCATTTACAACATTTGGATACTCTGTGTTTCATTGTTACACCTGGATTGCGTTTACGGGGCTTATTTTGATGGTAAGAATGTTCTAATGTGCTTCTCTGATAGCTTTTCTTTATCGAAACCTTCTTGCATTAAACTATGTATGATTTCAAAGTTCTATGGTGCAAAAATATATGATTTAAGGGAAGAGATTACGTAAAGGGCCTGATATAGACGTCTTGCAAGTCAGAATTTAGGCATTTATTTAATGACAACATTAATAATGTATATTACCGGGACAAATTTTACGAGCAACATTGTATTAGAAATGTGTACATTCTTAACTTAACAAGGCATCGTGTAATAACTATTATTATAACATAACTTACGGCACAGGAGTGATATAACCCCATGCAATAATGTTCATATATAACTAGTGAAAAAACTATGCAAATAAGGAAACTGCATCACAGAAAAATGTATTCATACGCGCTGTCAAAAACATGTAAATAAACATTAAAAACGATGTTTCAAAAGAAAAATCATGCCGGTGTCAACAAACTCAATTACACGAAGAAACGAGTGGTGAAGAAGGCTGGGCTTAATCCAAACAAGCATCTCCCTGATCACAATTCCAGAAAATACCTCGTCCAGAAATTGAATGATAACAATTTTCCTGCGAACCAGATTATTTATGTAATCATCGGTACACAAACACATTGCATCTATATACAATTATAGGCCCATAAATTCAAATCAACACAAGGAATTATCCATCGTCCTGTACTCCAGTCAAAATACCCGTCTTCTTCCTTGCAAAATACTCATTTTAGGCAGTTCGACAGCAATGCTCAAGTTCACACAGTGTCACAGTCACTGATTCCACATCAAATCCAACTTTTTCTGGTGGATTTTACAACATGTGGTGCTCCAATTCACGGAGGTAATGTTCTTGTGCACATCCATCAAAATCTATGCTTTAATCGACCAGCTACAAAGCGAATTCGCACTATTGTAAACGACTGTGACGCTGACTTATGTTCTTTTTAAACTTCAACCGCATAATGACATGTACAAACTAATACATGAATACTAATGACGTCACGCAGTTATGACATTAGTCTTTATATTGATTTTCTTGATTAAAATTGATTGTAATATGTATCTTTTAAAGAAATCCTTTGAAAATCGGCTGATAATTTAGATCTGATTAATGTTTTTATTATTAATAAAAAGTTTTTATGTCGGGCTGTTTTCTTTCCTGCGGATGAAGCATCCTAATAACACAATGTAAATACTTCGCACTATGACAAGAGAAGTGTATTGAAGAAACTTTGACCTAGATTTCAACCGTAAATGAGTTATGTTATAATATAATCTTAAATTCGTGTTTATTTTATATATATATATGTTTTTAACTCGTCATTTAATCACGATAAAAACTCGGCTCTATCCTCCATTTTCAAGATTGTGTAAGTATTTATAACACGATGTTTGCAATTATTTTCAAATGAACAAGGCGCTTGTTTAATTTGATTTATGTGTGTGATAAGTTACCTGTTTTCCATGTATTTAAAGCAAACCAGGTGTGTTGTCTGTTTTCTCATGTACTTTAGTGGGAAAAGGCGCCTGTATCCATAGACTTTCAGTAAACAAGGCGCCTGTTTACAATTTTCTTTCATGTTGTGTTTCTTCCTTTTAGGCGAGCAAAGCGCCCTTTTAATGTCTGTTTTATATATTCCATTCCGCGTTTTGCAATTGGGTCTCCTTTGACGATCGTATAGACATCAAAATGTGCGTACCGTTCAATATGGAATAAATAAAACGTTACAGCACTCCATCCAGCTTTTCTATTTAAAAACAAAACATGTAAGATTACCATTTTGTTAAAACAAACACTACACCAGAACAGAACAATGAAATGACCACAAACAATAAACATTTAAATTTTCATGAATGCCTAAAAATGAATGAATGACAGAACACATGTATTTTATATTAATGTCTGGATGATGTTACTTTAGGGAAAAATAATTGTATAACTTATAAATGTTCCTAAAACAAATCACTTATTATCGCGTAATGTATTGTCCTAAAACAAAACAAACTTTTTTCACATATTTAATAAAGTACGCTGTAATTGAATTGCCATATAACGCCGTCCCAAATTACCCAAGGGGCAAATGTCGGTAATAATCGGTGTCATCGTTCCTAAATTATAGGAAGACAATTGTCGGTATGTGTATACCACGTGACAATTCCGTCATAAATGCTACGTCTGTGGGCTATATTTTTGCTTTAGATGTAGACTATAAACAAAGATAACTTTACTATATCTTCACCATTTTAAATGAAACATAGCGCATCTTCGCCTCTTTCACCAGATCTTGATTGAGAGGTTAGTTCCTTAATACATTTCGAAAAACCTTTCAACGAGACCACAACCTGGTATATATTTTTTGGACACAAGTTTGTCGAAGCGATTTAGGAAACTAATCATCCAATCTAACTGCGGTAATAAAACGAAGGCGGGGCTCTTTAATTGACATACACTGTCCTTTGTTCTATCTAAAATGGTGAAAAAAGTTATTTTTATTTTAAGTCTTCATTTGAAGCAAAATGTTGCTTTTCGACATAGCATTTATGCCATAATATGAGTATACACACGCTGATTGTTATAGCTATATAATTAAGTATTCGATTAAAACTTTTGTTTACGACTGATTTACCTAAATATTCTATACTAGTTTCTCTACGAGATAATGACTTACTAAACCGATAATATCAAGTAATATACAAACAATGATATCACAATTCACTTACAATAGCTTGACCAACATGAAACTTGTGTGATTTTCAACACAAACTATTCATTCATATTATATCAATAATGCGTCCAAAGAGTACCATAGGGTCATATAAACGGGCTATGAGTCATTTTTAGTGTTTGGTTGCTGTTACGGCCACACGTGTTTTGCCTTCAGGTTTATGACATGCGTTTTGCTATTTATAATATATTTTAAAGTAAGATTGCATTTTCTCGAACATATATAAAGCTTCGAATGAGAATCGCGACTGATCAACTTGATTAGAATATATTAAATGCCAAAGAAGAAAATGCGGCTTTAATCACAAACAGCTAACCTTCTTTATAGGTTTTGTTTTAGAAATTCACTGTTAAACATTTTTATCGAAATATTGCATATATTTGTCAATTTGACTTTATCATTTATTGTAAAGTTATATTTATTAAGGCGTTTCTGACGAAATGCAGACTTATATCGATTGAGGAAGACGAAAGGATTTCAAATGGTGTGTTTGATTTTTAGTGGTGCACATTAATTGAATTGTTTACAATTTTAACAATGCTTAACATCGTCGAAGCTATCAGCCGCAAGTTCCATATAATATTGACCTAGTACTTATTTGGAAACACGTGCCAATATTACAGGTTCTACTTCATCTCTGCTGCCAATGGTACTGATGAATCGAATGAAATTACCCTTTTACTCTATACCATTAATATAAAATTCTCAAAATGGATTAATAGATTCGCAACATTTCATTGTATTAACTTTTTCTGATGGCAGTATAGTGTCCTTTGCAGACAGATAAACCGCAATTATGAACTGTAGTTTTATTTCTTGCAAAAGATAATAATTACATCGTTAACTAGATTGGTAACAGACTAGTTAGGCAGCCGTTGTAAAACACATTCTAGTATTACACTTAAAATGTTCTTTTCATACCGCTGCGTCCTTAAATCAAACAACATTTAACACAGGAGTTGGGGAATTCTTATTTTACGATTTCGTGCCAGGAAATGCAATTAGGTTACTCTCATTAATTATACATAGATAGACAACTAAAACAGTTTCAGACTGGCGCATGCTTATTTTAAGTTTTACTGAGTAAACAAATGATCTCTTAACATTTCTGTTCTAATGAGCTCTCGGCACAAATATGCTTGACTCTAGTTTTAATGCTGTTTATAATTGCATTATTGAGCAGACTACCATATAACATTTTTTGTTTTTGTAAAACATAACATAGTATATAATAACCATAATATCAACATACGTGTGGCAAACCATGTAAAGAGGTCAATTCATTTACCTCAAAATACTACTCATTTTCCATTTCATATTTTGGTCATGAAATACCCTGGATAACTTTTTCTGTTGTAACATGCATGAGGAAAGATGAACTATGATAAAGTACGAGGTCATTAATGCCTAAACGTCGTCAATATTGTTCATTCTCGTGTTAATCCAACAGAAGGAACCGCTAAAACAATGCATTCACTCTCACAATTTCTCCAAAAGAATGTAAACGACACAACCAGAAGGTTGGCTACTGCTTTCCACACCGAAACACGTCAGGTCAAGCCCTGGTGTAAATAAGTCGGTGTTACTTACTCAGTTTAATGTTTATATCGAATGTCCGAATTTAAGCAACTAAACGAGCGGTTAAGATGCCTCCACAGAATAAAAGCACGCCGGACAGCATTTATTTGTCTGAAAAATGAGCTGCTCGTACATAACAACCTCGAAAAATGCTTTACTGCTTTTTGAAATCACATTGGATATATAAATGGCCTCACAAACATTAGGTTGTATTTAGACAAAGTTGTATTTTTTGTACGCGTTTGGACGGCAGAATGCATTTTATGTAACATTAACTATGATGTTAATGAATAATAATGGTTGAAAGTAATTTTGTACTGCGACGAACGATTAATTTTTTGACTATTTCAAATAAACATCAACCTACATTTACTGTGGCTATTATTTACTGGCTAGTCAGTGTCAGACTGCTTAAGAATTTCCTGATGGGAAATATGGTATTATCTATCGTAACTGAACAGACAACATAGACATTTACGACGCCGTACTTTTTTATGTATCGTGCACAAACAGCTTGCATCAAAGTTGGGTGTTACAGGAGAAACACAATGAGTGATCTAGTGTTAAACCATACAGTTCAAATGTGACAGAACATGCATCATTTTGCCGACAAGCGTTATTTCTACATTAAACGTTACTGGGCTTTGAATGTTAGGCTTCCATTATATGTTTGTTTTTTAAACAATTGTCTGGCAGTTACTGGATGGTGCTTTATCATAAAAAGATACAAAGGCATAGATTGAAAAAAGTTCTAACATCAAATATTCGAAACGAGGCATAGCATAAACTTTGAACATTTTTCTATTCTGTATATTTAGTTTAAACATATTTTATTCAGTTCATATAAACAAAAATAACAGTACAGCAATAGTATGATGAAATGGATTGTAAAACAAGCAATGGAATTGCTTATAATTATTCCTTTCCATGTAGCATACAGTTACGCATAGAAGGTCAGTGTATGATGTGTAAAATATGACGAAAGATATTATTCTAATAACTGTTCAAACTATTTTTATTTACATTTTACTTGAATGTTTTGGAATAATAAAAGTAAGAAAAGGACAAACAAACATTACCCTAATCTATATATCACTAACCTTTATTGATAACGATATTTTAATAATTCTTATATCTGTATCTAAATGTATTGTGACGATTTACGTTGATTCTAGTACCTGAAGCATTAATTGTTTCTTTAACGGGGCATTTCCCTGTAATTTAACTTGTATTGTTCAGTTGGGACACTATACCTTACACAAATTGGCATCTGAGAAATTGCTGTTAAGCGTATGTCTAGCCCTGAACAAATGATACTCAGTAATACAGATAACACAATACATTCATGTAGGGTGTTGAAAAGATATAAAACAAATTTAAGTTCTATCAAGAGCTATTCACATTTGATGCGCAAACATATTAAAACCAACGAGTATAATGCAATAATGTCTTTGTATCGAAAAGAGAGATTGTAAACCAAACACGTTTAATTTACTTAAGAATGATTTGTTTTTATGTTTTATTCTGTTCTGAATCTTGTTTTGCACTATTTGTTTGGAACGAGATAGATTTAATAGTTTAGCCAATATTTAGTGGGAACATTGTTGTTTACGTCAGAATTGAAGTAACATTCAAGGGAAACAACCGTGGCTGAAAGTAATCTAGTTGTTTGAAGTCATTGTATTCGAACTGGAGTCAGCAAGCGCCAAAAGTTTCAAATGATACTTTTATTCTCAAATAAAGTTTTTATCATCAGTTGCACATATGTTGTTGTTGTTTTTTATATCTATCGTCTGAAAACGGAATTATTTGATAAAAAACAACAACGTTGAACAATGTTTTTCCGACGATTAACTCAAAGTTGTTTTATGACTGGACTGTCCGGACAGTAAACGCGACAGGTTTAAACATATTTTTGAGCTGGAGTCTTGATACAAACTTAAACGAGAGGTATTACTGTTTGCATTCGATATTGAATCCTTTCTCACTAGAGTCCGAAGTGAACGCGTAAAGAAAACTTCCCAAGCAAGATGAACCAAAACATGGTAAAAATGAGAATCTATCTATACACTTCCACCATGGAACATAAATAAACGAAACACACATCATGAATGGAAACATATACATATTAAAAGCTTTATTTATTGGTTGCTGCTCCCCATTACGCGATACCCTCGATTGAGCCATAATGATCTTCTGGCCTTCGGCCCTCAGGACAATATAGACATTTCCGAGAGGTTATCGCATAGTGGCTAGCAGTCAATCATTAACGTCTAAATAATGGATCACTGGAATACCTCAGTACTAGTAAGAGCGATGAAATTATATCCTACATTCAATCCAAATACACTGTTGGGGTAAACTATTGCGCAGTGTGGCTTCTTTGGTTATCTTATTAAGTAATGTTATTGCCAAAATATGTCAAACATCACTGCAACTGTAAGGTTTCCCTAGTGAATATCATATTGGCGTGATCAGACTACAGTTCCAAAATAATATCAGTCTGAATATGTCTAAACGATTTTTGTGTAACGGTGAACTGCATATGGTACAAATTGGATTTTGACTCCAACTTCCCAATATTATAACGACCCTTCTATCCAGAACCTGGACTATCGAAAGAAGAATTTGTTTCAAACAGAAATCCTGTGAAATTGTCTATATGTATGAATGACACCAATAGTTTCAGTAAACAAACAAGAAATTGTCTTGGAAACGGCTATTTTTAACTGACTGCTAATAAATAATACTCCACAGTTCTAAGAAGTGCGTAGAAAACGTCGTAATGTAAGCAATTTGTTGCACAAAGGGATCAAAACCTGTTATTTTTCTGCCCACACGCAAACCTCCACAGTTCAAAATAGTGTGCAGAAACATGAAAAAGGATAAGTCTTATTCCAGTCTAAGGATGATTTGCACAAAAACAGACTTGCTTTAATTTTTATGTCAAAAATGCATTTGTCATTTTTAGATGCGTTTTGTTTGTTTTTTATGCAAAGCAAATCAATTTAACGATTTTATGTTATAGATTTTTAGACTTTAGTATGAATTTACTACTTTTACTATAATATTTCCTCGATGTGTTCATTTATATCGTTTTTGCGCCTTTCTAGTCATCAAAATAAAATTGATTACGACTTAATTACATACTACCATCGTCCAAAAGTATTTATTTTAGGTTTACGTTTTGGCCCGTGCCTAACGTGCTATAGGACCTACGCCGGCGATCGTCACTCATAAAATACATTATTTCTATTGCAAGTATGTGTCATACATTCCTATACTGCAACAGCTTTCTCCGATTGTAGTTGGCAGTATCGGCCATGGATATGTTGTTCACTTATGAATTAGCTTTGTTGACCTATTAAGGTTAAACATGTAAGTCCACCACTAGTTACGTCGACTAAAAGCTGGCATTTAAGCTTAAACGTGAAATAATCGACATAGAATCTTGATAACCTGTCGTGATCAATCTAAGCAAGGACCTATAAAACAAGTCATTATGACAATATAATTACATCATCATTATATATGAAATACGGATATTGTGAATTTATCCCATAGACTGTTTCTTAACTGTGCTTTATATGCGTTCATACTACGTAACTAAATATTTTAATATAACAAAAGTTAAAATGATATTATATTCAATCCCTCCATCACCACCACTACGTTCTAATAAATATCACAACCTATCTACAGACAAGCATTATACGAATGCCACGTTGCCATTACCAGTTATTGATACATGAGATTTACAACTATCTTCAAATAATAGACACCAGAATGTAGACAACAGTACTTTTTGGATGATTTATTTATATCTGTGCCACTTAAAATTTCGAATGGATTAACCTCTGATTGAACTTAAGACGCCGTGATGAAAATGTGTGATATCCTTCTCTACACCTACAACAGCTTAATTTTAAAGCATTGCTCCATACAATGGATTATATCTCAAATGTATATTCAGTCTTACTATATTAGTTTTATGGTCAATTTTATTCGGCTGAAACGTAAAGTCTATTATATAACAAAATCCAAAGTAGCAATTACTGTTCACATTTAGCGCGTAAAATGGTTGGATACGAAGTTACCAAGATTTATCTTTTGCCGTCCACATCTACTGTGATGTTACTTTTATCCCCTGATGACTTTATGTTACATCGTTGTGTTGAAAAAAATGCCACATGTCGTCTGGGTCGAAAGTGTTGATATGGAACTGACCCGGGACTTACATTCAGCTTTGCTTATTTTAATCCGTCTGCGTCACTATTTGTAATGATCTGTTACGTATCTGTTAAAGAAATGGACAGTTCAATTTTGACTTCTCAAGTCCCATTCTAGTTGTTTGGTTACGCACACTTTCAGTCTTTTGTTATCAAACATGTAAACATGCAAACTCAACAATAGCATATACTGATGATATAGTAGCGTTCACTTGTACATGCTCTAACAACTAACAGCTTATATAGGACGTGACTGAAGTAAACATTTTACGCCGACCGAGGTAACTAAATCCCCCGTTTGGCTTTTCCTCTTTTAGTTGCTTTGTAATTTCATTATGGCACCAGTTCCTTATATTTAGTGTTCAGTTGGTCACGGGAAACTGAAGCAATTAAGCCAGTTCAAAATGTTAATGCTAATTGTTTTAAAACAGTTAAGCAGTAGTTTAAAATCAATACAAAAAGAGTGTTTCTAAGTCGTCCAGAAACGATATTTTGGTAACGAGTCTGGACAAATTTGGCCACATTGCCATCCCCAGTGGACTGATAGACTCATTACAGACGCGTTGATCTGCGTGATCTCGGAAACTGTAACTACACGCAAGTAAGCGCTAGACAATTACATGTTAATTCGCCAGTGTGCTGTTTTGACCACTGTCTTTGTAAGTTTCCTCCGTAACAGTTAAGAAGAATAAAACATATCCAAAACAATTTTCTCTCCTGAGTACCGCTGTACCTAAGGACCATGTCCCTTCTTGGACTTATAAGCTCAATTTCTCAAATGACCTTTTGGCGGAAATGAATAAGATATCTCTGACAGACTCTTATTAAGCGTGAATGGCCATGTTCTTGTTTCCGCCCTAATTTCCCATGCACGATCTAAATTGTTCATAGAGCAGACGTGAATGTTTTTTTGGTAGAACATATTTAGTCTATTCCTGACATAAAAATTATATATTATGACATTTTTTTTATGAAAATTAAGTGAATTTGCTTTCTAACCTGAGCACTTTACTTGATGAGTTTGATTTCCAACATGATTGTTGTATCCACTTAGGTGGTATGTCACTTGATATGTCGACACTGGATAATATAAGATGATGTGTATCAAAATACAATATAAAACTTGATGATATAAAATCATTATAGGCATTATATTAAAAAATGCTGACTTTTTATTTCGAAAACGTTACTGCAAATCTTGATTATACTTTAAGATTAACGACGTCTCTTTCTCTCTTTCTCTCGTTCTCTCTCTCTCTCTCTCTCTCTCTCTCTTTCTCTCTCTTTCTCTACTTTATATAATATTGTTTATTTCAAACACATATGAAAGTTTTTCTATAGCATGCACCCACAACAGTGCAAGTACTTAAATAAATTTTATGTTTAGTTCCATTATGTCTGAATGAGCAAATCTATTCAGCTTAAAGTAAATCGGATGTATCATTTTCACTGCTGTTCTGTTATTGGCGGTTTTATTTATAGGAATGACGCAGTTCACTTCGCCCATGCAGCGCTGTTGTGTTTCCTTATTTATATGTATGTATTCCTATGATTTCTTAAGCAGGTGACGTTTATATTGTGACATTTCTTTTCTTCTTTCGTGCTATAATTCTGTGGATAATATGTCTATACTAAGAAAAGAAATATAGCAATTACCAATACATATTTGAAAGAGGGGAACACGAAAAGTTATCAAATACATGCACAACATTGGTATATTTAGGCACATTTGGCAACAAGTATATAAAATAACACAACAATACTATAATGACAATATTAATTGTACATCAGGCGTTTTACATTTAAATATTCTTTTATAACAATGCTAGGAATGCTATTGGTATTTTGAAATTAATTGGCCTTCTAATACTAAGGGCATGAGCTTATGAATTACATTGACAAATGACCGAATGTTCGAATAAAAGCTTGGATGGACAACAGCTCTTTAAGTATTCAAATTATTTTTATTATAATTATATATATTTATTAATGTATTAAAACGCACAGTTTCTGTTCTTCTGTATTTGCATGCGATGTTTCCTGAAATAAACATTCGATACTGTAACATACAAAATGATTATTTATTTTGATTTAACAAACAGTATATGTAGTGTATTACCGGACAAACGCAACCCTTTATAGTTTGATATATCAAATTCTAGGACAAAACGCACTTTGAAATACCTATATGTCCTTAGAAAACAAGTCCGTCCTTTAAAAAGAACAATGCATTATCATTTACAATGAAGTGATTTCTGTAATTTTAATTTCCGAAAGCTCATGTCATACAGTTTTTCCTGAGGCTAGTTAAGAGGTTTGTTAATTTCTAGGCATCGTCAATGTGCTAAAAAGGTTAAGCGTTTGAACTATCCTATATTTCCCCGGTTTGTTTTGACCTTGGACTTATTCAGTGAATTAAATTGATGCCTTGAATCGCTCTCTGTGCATGCATCGGAACTGACAAAGCCGTGTTTGACAGCCACTAATTTTACCACGATGTAGCATGTCTATAATTGATTGTTATGTTTCTTGGAGAACAGCTGTAAGACGAAATAATATCAAATAGCAGAGCAATTAGAGGTAATGTATAACCCGACGATGGATACAAACAGGAAACGTGTATTTAACCCACTTTGAGATCAGTGCAGTTAACCTAAACACTTTAGATATATAAAAATACATTCGAGAACTTACAGCCATTAGGGTATCAACTATTGTTAAATACTGGTATTTGATGGTGGGAAGCCATTCACAATTCGTTGACAATAATTCCAAACAACAAAAGTCCTCAATGTCAAATGATCACCAAATACAAAAGAATAAACGCTTAAATAAATATATGCATACGTTAAATCTGAATAGGAAGTAGTTAACTGGTTGTATTTTTAATCACATTAGTAGAATAACACTTGTTGTAGTAGAAAGTTCATTCTTGAACTGATTAAGACAGTCTTAACTCACCTTTTTTTATTCTCTTTGTGTTAAGACTTTATCAATTAAAGTTCTTCCTGTAAAACAATTGTATACACTGCGGGTGCACACTACCTTTGGAATGGACAAGGAGTTGCTCGGTCAGTATCAGATGGATGAACGAATTACATGCCCTAATTGCAATATATAACAAAAGAACGACTTATAATTATGACATTTATAAAAAAACATTGATGCCATTTCCATAAATTGATAAAAATAAAGCCCTTTTAATTGTTTTGACCAAAAAAAACCCGTCTGGATATAACTTCTTTAGTACTTCAGACGTTATACTTGTATGTTGCCAATAACATTGTAAAACAACTAAGGTAACTAATTATAATGAGTTACTCTCTTAATGATATAAAAATTTACTTGAAAAGTTTATAAATGTTGATCCTATATAGAACAAGATTGACTTTTCATTTTTCCTACAAACATGTGGAAAAATGAAATTTCCACTTCCGTTGCCTATGAGAATCAGCTCATGTATTTGGTGTCTTCAAGTGAAGTATTTCTTGGGTCTCTAGTGACTCTTTCAAAAGAGTTTCTATGCTAGAGTGACAGCCGATCACTAAAACCCCGAGCAATTAGCCAACTCATAAGATTGCTTCGCATTTGCGTTGAGGTTTATCTATTTTATCTATTTAAAACTGTTTAGAATATTAATAATTAATTTTAATACAAACAAAAAACAGAAAGGCACGTCTCAGAGTCGGAATTTGTTTATCAGTTAATGAGTATGGACATTTAAACCACGTTGCCATCCCTAAGGGTTTGATAAGCTCATCACAGACACTTTGTTTCGTGTTGCATCGGTGAATGTTAACCAGGCACGCGTGCTGAGTTTGCAAAAATCTAATGGAGCATACAGGGGCGAATCTCAATCATAAATCGACACTTGTATACTATTGTATAACTATATGTAGCCATATTAATTATTATTATGACACCAGAACCTAATGATCAGTCTTCACGTGAATTGTAATCCATTGTTCTGAATAACAATTATTGCCTGTTAAATATAAACATAACTCCTTCAAGGGTGAAATAATCATGTTGACTAAATTAGAATGAGTTGAATCTAGTGTTTTATCGGGCTCATTGTTTAAAACTGGACTTCTTATTCGCAGGATATCGCTGTTTATTTTTCACAAGCATGCGATGTTATGCATGGCTAAATATTGACCAATCAATAAATACAGTCACCTTATCAAACTCTGGTAATAAAACGAAGGCGGGGCTCTTTAAGCGGCAAAGATTGCCCTTTGTTTCATTTAAAATGGTGTAGCAAAAGGAAAGTTATCTTTAATTTAAGTCCTGATTTTAAGAAAAATGTTGCCTTCCAACGACGCATTTATGACACAATTTATCACGTGGTATACACATACTGAAATAGTTGGACTTACTTTAAACAAACCAAAGAATTAACCGGTTGTGTAAAATTGGCTTCTGGTTTACGTATTACCTTCCCAGGAGCCGTACTAATGAACTTAGATATAATATTATAATGATATTCTGAGCCTTGTTGTTGCTGACTGGAATTACAATCAACTCTTAAATCGGGTTTAATATTGCACCTCTTCATTCTTGCTTCTAATCGTCACCTTCTTCACTCTGTTAACGGTGATTAAAACACTTGCCTGTCAAACTTGTTAACTTTATATCAAATCAAAGCCTTGTTGATGCATCTGATTTATTGACACCAGTTCAGGTCTAAACAAAAAACAATCCTTTAATTTTCTCATCCGTCTTGCATTGCCTGTCAAATGTGTTTATTTTACAGCAAACCAAAGCCTGTAAAATATGTTGATTTATCTGTTTATTGACACCAGGTCAGGTTGAAACCGAAATTCTCCCGAAATATTGAATAACAGGCGGTTGATACAAATTTAGCTCGATTATGAAGAGAACTATGAACTTATTGGAATACGTATCAGATGTGGAGCTCGACTACCACAACTTCTTGAGTGGGTGACGGACTCCTTACTGTACTATTTAAGTTTAACCAGAGATGGGAGATATGGTGACTTAAGAACACAATTTGTAGAAGACAACAAGACAACGCTTCCACTCAAATGTTAAACGTATTTCAACAAAATTGTCATAGGCATTCTTTATTGATGATTTTCACATTCATATTTAATAGATTTTGTCTTTTTTAAACGCAATAATCAATGGAATTGGTTAAGATGCTTGTACACTGTAAAGTTATCTTGATAATAAAAAAAGCATAATTATGCTGTAAAATTCGTGCAGGTTTAAATACGACTTGGTTTAAAATAAGTTCGAACGTCTTAAAATACTTTTACTTCCAAAGTCACAATAATAATAATAAATAGCTGTCAATTAAATTTTACTAGTTTATTGTTTTTAAATGGATATATTTCAAAGTAACGTGTAAAATCGATTATCCCACAGGGTGGATTTGTTTATAAAACCATGGAGTAATTTTAAACAATTATAGCAAAGCATATGAGAACACACATGTACTTCTGACTTAATACAAATATTAATTAGCTATATCCGGCCATATGTCAATTCTAAACACAACGACAGTCTCGGAGAATAAAAATAGACAAAGCGTAGCAATATTTCTAAATACACCAATGAATTCCATCACCCAGATATTCAATCATAATATAATGATACTCAAAAGAAGACAATATTGATTTAAAACGTATTATATTCAGAAAACGGCCAAATACACAATTTAAGTTATTTGTTAACTTCAACTTAGAAAGTGTCTCCAATAGTTTGTAGGATGATTATGTTACCCGTACAAAATATTGGAATCGTTTTTCTTCATAATGCTTATTCAATATGCATCTTGAGCCTTATTTTTATAATTGTTACCCATGTTTGGTCTAAAGGTGACAAATTGTTGAAGTTTTTAAAACACCATTACTTAGAAGACATTCAAAGAAAGAATAACACGCTGTTCAGCTGTGTTCATGCTAGTTTATGTTTTCATGCCAGACTTTGGGTACTTGTTCTATATATTAGACGGAAAGTTCCTAATTAATTAAATTATAATCTGTTCATATATTTCATTTACAAATCGCCATATCGAAAAATGGTTAGAATTATTGTGACATTAAATTCTTTTTTGGGTCATTCGGGAACATATATCACCTGTTTGCCATGATTAAAGGACCCTTGAAAATGTCATCATGCACTTAATACATTGTGAACTGTTTTGACCACAGGCTGTAAAACCGTCTGTGGACAAAACAGATTTAAGTTATCCCACCGGTATGCATTAACTACGAATGTATTCAAATATGAATTGTGTAAAATAAATGCTCACATAACCTAGGATTTGAAAATTGTGCACGAAATGTTCAACTTTTTCTTTCAGAAGCCAATGACTTATTTCATTTCCTTATTAAACGTGTGTAATTGTGTTGGGAATCCCAAAACCACGACCCAAACGAAAATATGATAAATATTCTTTTATATATACGATTCTATTTAATAAAATAATTCTACTAAATTGTTGTATACTATATAGATATTAAATAAATATACCTGTTTGCAATATCTTGAAACAAAAGACGAAATATTGAAACTAAAATTAATTAATATATAAAAAAAGAATTGGGTATGTTGTCAATAGTCAGAGTCTCAGAGTCACGACATCTGTAATTGTATCTTGTTGCTTACAAAATCGATAATAGTTAAAGAAACGATATTTTTACATAATGGAATATTGTTGCACTGGTTTGTTATGGCACTGTCAAAGCAATGTGCGTGACACTTGCCACCACGCCATGATTCAAGAGTATTGTGAAAGTCAAATGATAGGGTGAATCACTTTATTGAGAACTGTACTTTCACTTCTTTGACAAATATTTAATCAATCCCCATGTTAATCTTATGTTAACAGGATTGTTTCAAAAAACGCTGCACACATGCTTCTTTTAGAAACAGCATAAACAAAACAGCGAGAACGTCACGAAGTGACGTGTTTAGTTATATCTTTCTTGAATAATATATATATATATATATATCTTAAATAATTTGATTCTCAATTATTTTTCATATAAACCTTTTTTATAATTAACTGAATGTTGTTTTTTTAAATACGAATCGTATAACAAAAATACGTTGTGTACATATAAAGAAAATGGATACTTAAGTATTATTAGAGTACACCAAGAGACATCTGATTACTTTAATAGACAAATGAATAAACGGATTAAGAAATACATTGGCATGGAGTAAATCAGTCAATAAATCATACCAACGTTACAAGTGGGACAAACCAGTTCAGTGTCTGTGTCCAGCAAATTATTTAGTGTCTTGTCCGGCAACTGTGTTAAAACCATAGGGGAAAATCTGGCTCAAAAGTTATACTTAATAACACGTAAAAAGCTGTACGAGTCCTAACTGCTAAATGACAACTGAAGTACTAAACTGTTTTGACACGTTCCGTTTCAATGTCAAAAACTATAGAAGGACCTAATAACTTTTAAACTTTCCGGGAAATAACAAATTAATGGTTATTTAATGAACAAACATTTCATAACATTGGATTATACGTCAGTGCACAAGGGATATATAAGCCAAGACGACCGTTGGTCTCCATTGAGTAGCAGATTTCAATTCCGGACTTAACCTTCGAACTTGGTATGGCAAGTATTAGTATTTCGTCCATTTAATATCTTTTAATCAAATCTGTATAAATAAGCATTTAAATGATCATCATTTACATAAGATGGATTCTTTTATTATATATATTCATTTTAGAAGACACACTTTCAAGATGATACATATTTCACCACTCAGACTATGTCTAACGAAGCACGCGAGTTACCCGACGGTGAAATCCGACCGGACCCATCAGCCGGCGGAAGTGAACACCGAGACACAGGCCAACTACCGTAAGACAGAGAATGAACTTCGTAGTAGCAAAACCTTAATGGTTAAAATTCCTGAAAAAGGTATCGCTGACTTAGATCAACAAAGAAAGGTTTCAGAAAACTCTATGTTGGCGTACACAGTTTAGATGAAGGCAATATCGAACTCTCGAACAAATGGGTTGTTCAGCGAACTTCAAACTCGCAATTCCAGCCGCACAGATGATGGCCACGGTAATGGGGAGTCTTTCGTCCCGGTCATCTATCTGCAGCATGCCTCCGGAACTAGAGCGCTCATCGCAATTCAGAGATTCGTAGCCTCAAGGAATTCTTCCTGTTGGCTCCCAAGGCGGAAACCGACAGCCTTACCGACAGTGCCTACAAATCCGGTACCGAGGACGAAAATTCGGAACATCGTTACCAAAATCCGGAAGATGCGGGGGATAACATGTCGGTCGAGTCGGGTATCATACAACTTCCCGTGTATATTATTGTATTTACTCAACTCATTGTTACTGTAGGTTGGACAGATTCCTATACCGAAATATAACCGGCTAACTTATACTAATACTTTCACCATAATATCTCTGAAGCAACTTGACCACAGGAAAAATTCTGAAGAAGAATTAAGTCAATTCGGTGGAGAAGTTCTTGTAAAACAGCCTGAATGTTCGTTAAACACTAACGCATTCGATATTGCATCCTTTTGATATTAACATTGAATAGCACTTCGCAGGCGTTTCTTCCAGTACGAGAACCACTAGGACCAAGAAAATGTAATTTTAACGTTTAAAATTTCCATATTCAGTTGTGTTATGTGTTATCATTTGTTCGGATAATAAAAACGTATTACAAACACGCCACTCTATATATTTTGCGTAAAATAGGCTATGTATGTAGTCTTTATAAGAAAAGCTTTGCTTCAACGGTTTTTCTTTTTCTTTCTTGTTTACAGGGGAAAATTATCCTCACCAGTTGCGGTGTATGCTGTAAATAACTAGATTGAACCCAAACACCGCAGAATAACATCCTCAAAACGTCCCTTGTAATAATTGTTACATTTTGAAGTTCAAAATCTGTCTAGAACAGTGCAAGGACGTAATGTTCCCGGATAAACAACATCAAGTTTTAGCATATTTAAAGAGATTATTTTAGAACAATATTAGGACATTGCAGTTATAGAATCTGTTGGTAAAATGTTCAAGAATTAAATATTGTAGTTATATATACATTCATGTGACGAAATTGAATGGTCAATATGTATGAATGACAACAAGGCTCGTGTTAAAAATACATGTAATTCTGTGAAATCATATATGTTCGTGGGAAATTCATTTTTTGGTGGATTTTCGTAGGTACACTTATTTCGAATTACACACAAAAATGAGGTGATTTAAATGGAAAAAAAAACTTATAGGAAAAATGAGTCACTATCAAGAACTATTTAGGCTGCATCCTTACAAGACAACAATATCGGTTGCACTTGAAAGATGCAAAGAAAATGTTGTTGTTGTTGTCGTTTTTTTTTTTAAATTTTAATGCATTATCATGTTTAACTCATTAAAACTCGGATTAGTAATATCAGCGATATTTTTGCGCTTTTGAACTTAGAAATTTGTGGCCACGTTTAGCTATGAATTGAAAATCCCATTTACAAAGGCTAATGTTTGCTTAGGAGTACCCCAAGGTAAAGCTTACATCCGTTTGTTCGAACGGATAAAGCCATAAGCCCAGCACAATTTGAAAACATAAATGCAGTAGTAGATATACTTTGTACCAGAAAACGGACAGTTTGTTTGATTTAAAAGGTATTATCAGTAAGTGTGTCAACCGCGGCTTTAATAGTTTTAATTTTTCAGAAATCGAAATCTATGCGAAAAGCTACAGAAACAAGCTCAGCAGCAAAAAGTTTAAACATAAACCCGGTTTAATGACACTGGGTAAACGCCAAAGACAGAACATTAAAACAAAATATCACATACAAGAAACATGGAAAAACAGCACAAAACTCCACAAACAGCACAGTGCATTTATACTATATATAAAAAACTGGGTATGTTTATCGAAATCGACTACGAAGAAAGGACCCCTACTGTCGAATGGTAATGCTATAAATACTACACGGTAAAATTGAAAAACAAAGAAAAATAAATTATGCTTTGTGAAAAATAAATAAGGCGAAAATTATGTTTATTATTAAAATATTTAGAGAGAAAATGCGGGACATCGATTCAAATCTATATGGCAAGCAAAACAACTGCAGAATATGAATGACAATTTGCCAGACACGCTGTGATTTGTGTGCATGACTTTCCAGAAAATTAATCATGTAAGAAACGTGTAGAAATATAATCCGATTACTTCATTAGATCAGAAGCGTTATTGCATGTAATACATCGTGCAGCGTCTATCGAAGCGTCGTAGCGTGTCATTGTTCTTTACAGCCATCGTGCACCGTCCGTCTATCGACGGGGATGATTCACTTGTTGAAGAACATTTTTTTTGTATAAGCAACAACTAAGTACACGACCATAATTAAACCCATGAAGCGCAGAAGAACATAGTTGAATATCTTCAAGAAAACCATGATGCAAAAACAATCCACGAGACGGATGCAGACAATACAGGTCTAGACACTGTCTAGGGGATTTCGGTTATGTAAAGCAAGATTTTGTATGCAATGTAGCACTGTCGTATTTTGAGACATCGCGCGCTAAGGGGGTTCAATATGGCGCTGGTGGCTTAATGGAATATGAAGTAGACTTTGTAATTGCCAAAAGGCAGGCAGTAATACAAAACAGAATTGAGTTACGGTGTATATGATTTATGTACAAGTTAAAAACGTGAAATCAAACGAATTGATGAATGCAAACGCTGTATAATTCGATATATTGATACACTTTTAATAACATTAATATAAATAGAAACCGCTTATTCAAACCAGTTCCAAGTATAAGATCAATATATGAAGTAATCCAAGAATAGGACGGAACATTGAAACTTGAAAAAGAATGCTTTTACATGTGACGCATGCCGCAATTACTCTTTTGCCACGTGCGTTGCGTTCTACTGAATATAATTTATATTCTTTATACATATATGCAAAATGATAATGGTGTCCGTTGTGCGCATACAATAATAACATATTGAAAACATGGATGTACAAGATACAAGATATAAGAGTCTCTATTTAATGTCGGGTTTATGCTAACATGACACAGTAGCTTAAAGAGCTATTTTCGGACATGAATTACAAATATACATAACATATTAACACATAACAAAGAGCTAGTGACTTATATAGTTTCACATATGCAAGTGTCTTAAACTTTTAAGACACATATTTAATTTATATATTTAGTTATCGATTGGCAAACATTTTAGAACTTGACTTACAAAGTGAATTACTAGTACTATATTTTATTGATAACACACGACATGTACCACTGTATTCACCTATAGTTCATTATAAAAGTACCCAATCCCTTTGGACCAGGAAATTAAATTATCAAGATTATAGAGCTACCGAGCGAGATTCGTTAACTTTTAACTGCTCCTGATCATGAAGTGGCTGTAAGTGTAAGGAACGTTGTCTGTATTTGTTATCAAGCCAATGTCTCTTCCGAACAATCTTTCCGCTCTTTGTTCTTTTCTCTCTACAATGATTTTGTATGGCCTTGATTCCTGTCTGTGCATATATATCTTATTAGACATACGCCTAATACAGCACAAATAGCATGTCTGTAATTGCCTATTTCTAAGAGCACAACTCTAAATTATGTCATTATATCAACGAAACAAGACCATAAACGATATACGCTGTTTAAGGGGTTATATTGATTTGCAATTGTGTCACGGATAAGACAATATTCGGACATTTGTTTCAAAAATAGCTTCTACGGAATCATTAAACGGTATCTCAGAAGTCCACTTTATAATGTCAATGTTGTTGTTTTTACATGTATTTCCAAAACCAGGAAATAACGTAACTCTGTTGGTGCCATTATAATAAGGACAACGTACTTTTTTACAATTATGTCATTTAGACAAAATTATTTAAGGAGAAATTTGTCACAAAACAATCCATTCTATAAGCAGAATCTGCACTTTTAAGAAATAACATTCAAAATCACGATCCTTTGTTTTTAAGATTTGTCATACATATCTTGAAAACACTGACCAAGGAATGGTCTCCGGGGATGTTTTACCTTAGTCATAATGAAAAAATGAAAAAAACATACTTAAAGTAACCACTGTGTTTTACCTTTTATTTACATCAAGATGCCTTGTTTTTCATAGTTGACAACACCATAGTATTTCAGTACAATGCGTGTGACATATCGGAAAAAGAACTCCCTCCTACACAAAAACAGGATATGTATTACAAACTTAAATGGTTGGCATGTAAGTCTCTTAAATATGTATGTACATATTATTAGTCTCTCAATTATGAAGACATACACTGTACGAGATTCAAGATTCGAACATTCGCGCTATGGAATTAAAAACACATAAAATACTCACCACGTATATAATTGTCTTAACCTGGCTGAAATACAATAATTATTGTACTTCAATCCTTGAAATTATAATTATAAATTTAAATGCAAGTGCCAGGATTAAGTCACTACGATATCATTAGTTTCAAATATATCTTTTCCAAACTAAAGACAATAATCATACGAATGACACGTTGTCATTATCTGTTATTGGTATGTCAGATGACACTTTGCCATTAGCTGTTATTGGAATGTCAGATGACACGTTGCCATTTACTGTTATTGAAATGTCAGATGACACATTACCATAAACTTTATTGGTTTTTCACAATGACACGTTGCCATTAACTGTTATTGGTAGGCCAGATGACACGATGCCGTTAACTGTTATTGGGTTTTCACAATAACACGTTGCTATTAACAGGTATTGTTATGTAATATGACACGTTGCCATTAGCTGTTATCGATAGGCCAGATGACACGTTACCGTTAACTGTTATTGGGTTTTCACAATGACAGGTTGCTATTAACTATTGTTGTTATGTAATATGACACGTTTCCATTAGATGTTTTTAGTATGTCAAATGACACGTTCCCAGTCATTCTAATTGGTTTGTCAGTTGACACGTTGCCATTAACTGTTTATGATTTTTCAGAATGACACGTCAACATTAGCTGCTATTGGTATGTCAGATGACACGTTTCCATTACTTACTATTGGTATATCATATGAAACGTTACCGTTAACTGTTGTTGAATTTTCAGGACGACAAGTTGCCCTTTACTGTTTTTGGTATGTCAGGTAACACGTTCCGATTACCTGTTATTGGTATGTTAGATGACACGATGCTCTTAACTGTTATTGGTATGTTAGATGACACGATGCCCTAAACTGTTCTTGGTATGTCAGATGACACGTTGACATTAGATGCTATTGGTATGTCAGATGACAAGTTGACATTAACTGTTATTGGTAGGCCAGATGAGAAGTTCCCGTTAATTGTTATTGTTTTTTTTTCAGAATGACACGTTGCTATTTTCTGTTATTGTTATGTCAAACGACAAGTTACTATAAACTGTTACTGGTTTTTCAGAATGACACGTTGTCATTTACTGTTATTGGTATGTCAAATGACACGTTACCATAAACTGTCATTGGTCTTTCAGAATGACACGTTGTCATTACCTGTTATTGGTCTGTCAGATTACACGATTCCCTTTACTGTTATTGATATGTCAGAAGACACGTTTACATAAACTGGTATTGGTATGTCAGGTGACACGTTGACATTAGCTGTTATTGGTATGTCATATGATAGTGTTCAAACTAGCATTTTTTAATCATGCTCACCATTCCAACATTCTTAATTTCTAAAGGGCCAGAATTTTCAATTCACGCAATCTTCGTGCACGATAACCAAACTGAAACAGCACCGTTGTTTATTTATTTGTCATCTAAGCCATATATTCATTTTATTTCCATAATGCCAAATATTTTTGTCAAAACTTAAGTTTATCATTTCTTAGAAAAAAGTAATGTTGTTTGTCGAGCCAGCTTGTCATTGAATATTAAATGCTATTTGTCTAGTCATCTCAAATTTCTCCGTATTTTGCTTGTTAAGGGAGCTATCTACGAATAAATCAAATGTTGTTTGTCGCTATTTTTGAAGTAACATGACATATGTTAAGCAAGCTCGAAATTCAATGTCCTTTGGCTAGCTACAATCAATAACGTTTGACGACAGAACTCAATTAGTTCGTTGAGCGAAATATTTACAAGACGTTAATGATAAATGAAATAAACACGTTTTGTTTTGAAATGCATCAAAGATAGTGTTACTTCCTTGAGATTCCCTTAAAATACAGCTTCATAAATACAGTCTTAATTAATCATCGGAACAACCAATCTGCTAGGATTATGGCAGCTCATAACATTACTTGCTAGGTTTCATCTGAGTGAATCAGTTATACATTATTAATTTCAATCCATCCCATGAAGATCATAAGAGTGTCTTCAGGTTGGAGACGGGTATCATCGAAGCATGTTTAGACGATTAATTTATCTTGACAATTAATGCCGCGTTGCCATCCCTTGGGTACATGCCAACCCAAGGGGTTGATGAACTCCTAACATGCTGTCACATGGGGTTAATAAACTCATAACAGGTCATATATCGGGCTTGATTATCTCATTACTTGCCATGCCATGCGGTTAGAAAACTGACTACAGGTCATCCACTGGGCTATATAATCTCATTGCATGCCATCTCATGCGGTTAGAAAACTCACTACAGGTCATCCATTGAGGTTGGAAATCTCATTACTGGCCAATGCCATGCGGTTAGAAAACTCACTACAGGTCATCCATTGAGGTTGGAAACCTCATTACTTGCCAATGCCATGCGGTTAGAAAACTCACTACAGGTCATTCATTGAGGTTGAAAATTTCATTACTTGCCAATGCCATGCGGTTAGAAAACTCACTACAGGTAATCCCTTGAGGTTGGAAATCTCATTACTTGCCAATGCCATGCGGTTAGAAAACTCACTACAGGTCATTCATTGAGGTTGAAAATTTCATTACTTGCCAATGCCATGCGGTTAAAAAACTCACTACAGGTAATCCCTTGAGGTTGGAAATCTCATTACTGGCCAATGCCATGCGGTTAGAAAACTCACTACAGGTCATCCACTGAGGTTGGAAATCTCATTACTGGCCAATGCCATGCGGTTAGAAAACTCACTACAGGTCATCCATTGAGGTTGAAAATCTCATTACTTGCCAATGCCATGCGGTTGGAAAACTCACTACAAGTCATCCATTGAGGTTGGAAATTTCATTACTTGCCAATGCCATGCGGTTAGAAAACTCACTACAGGTAATCCCTTGAGGTTGAAAACTTCATTACTTGCCAATGACATGCGGTTAGAAAACTCACTACAGGTAATCCCTTGAGGTTGGAAATCTCATTACTTGCCATGCCATGCGGTTAGAAAACTCACTACAGGTCATCCATTGGGGTTGGAAACCTCATTACTTGCCAATGCCATGCGGTTAGAAAACTCACTACAGGTCATCCATTGGGGTTGATAACCTCATCACTTGCCAATGCCATGCGGTTAGAAAACTCACTACAGGTCATCCATTGAGGTTGGAAACCTCATTACTCTCCAATGCCATGCGGTTAGAAAACTCACTACAGGTCATCCATTGAGGTTGGAAATCTCATTACTGGCCAATGCCATGCGGTTAGAAAACTCACTACATGTCATCCATTGAGGTTGGAAACCTCATTACTTGCCAATGCCATGCGGTTAGAAAACTCACTACAAGTCATCCATTGAGGTTGAAAATTTCATTACTGGCCAATGCCATGCGGTTAGAAAACTTACTACAGGTAATCCCTTGAGGTTGGAAATCTCATTACTTGCCATGCCATGCGGTTAGAAAACTCACTACAGGTAATCCCTTGAGGTTGGAAATCTCATTACTTGCCAATGCCATGCGGTTAGAAAACTCACTACAAGTCATCCATTGAGGTTGAAAATTTCATTACTTGCCAATGCCATGCGGTTAGAAAATTCACTACAGGTAATCCCTTGAGGTTGGAAATCTCATTACTTGCCAATGCCATGCGGTTAGAAAACTCACTACAGGTCATCCATTGAGGTTGGAAATCTCATTACTTGCCAATGCCATGCGGTTAGAAAACTCACTACAGGTAATCCCTTGAGGTTGGAAATCTCATTACTTGCCAATGCCATGCGGTTAGAAAACTCACTACAGGTCATCCATTGAGGTTGATAATCTCATTACTTGCCACCCCATTGGGTTAATAAACTCACTTCAGGTCATCATTTGGGGTTGATAATCTCATTACATGCTATTCCAAGCAATTAGAATACTCACTACAGGTCATCCATTGGGCTTGATAATCTCATTACATGCCATCCAATGGGGTCAATAAACTCCCTGAATGTCATTCATGGGGGTTGAAAATCTCATTACATGCCATCCAAAGCGGTTAGAAAACTCACTACATGTCATCCATTGGGCTTGATAATCTCATTACATGCCATCCCATGGGGTTTGAAAACTGGTCACCCGATGGGGTTCATAAACTCACTACAGGTAATCCCTTTGGGTTAATAACCATATAACAAGCCATCCCAAGGGGTTAATATAACATTACTGGTCATCCCTTTAGGTTCATAGCAGATTACAAACCATAGGGTTTATAAACCCATTACATGTTATCCCCTGGGGTTTATAAACCCCATGGTGTTCATAAATTAACTAAAGGTCTTCCCTTGGTGTTGGTTGATAGACTCACAACGGCCATCACTGAGATTGAAAAACTCATATCGGACATCACTGAGGTAGATTAACTCATTACAGGCCATCTCTAGGGGTCGATACAATCACTGTAGGAAATCCTTAGGGTTGATAACCTCTTCACAGGCACATCAGGTGGCGAGTTCAAGATAAACTGTAACGCAAGTAGGTCTTTGAGAGTTATATTCACATATATGAGCAATATATTTAATAATATGATTATGTCAGATACATCTACGTCCTAGAATAAACAACGTTACTACAAAAGGTTTTCTCTGACAAACAAAATGCTTTTGACTGTAATTGCCTCCAATATATCGATTATTGTGGAAACATTACTCAACGATAAACATATACTCATTTATATCAATGAAACACTTGGTCGATAGTATGGCACATCTGAGATAAACACGCTCAATTTCTCGAAAAAAACATTTGGCGAAAATGATTGCCTCGTGTCTGGCAGACTCATATTAAGAGTAAATGGTTATGTATGCTGCCGCAGGACTTTACCTAAACTCATGGAACGTTTCAATAAAATAACATGAATATGTTTTTACACAGAGCAAAAAGAAGCCCTTGCTTTTGCTATTGAAATTGCCAACGTACTAAAGTTGGGACGATTCATTTGAGATGTTTGTTAAATATTTGAACATTGTCGTCTTCAAACAATATATCAAAACGTAGTTTAGAACCTAAACCACATGTTGCATTTATTCATACCAGCAAACTATGTTCCCTTTTATCTTCAAATTAATTTGATGTCGCACCATGTTGGGAGGATAACACATTTCTTGAATGTCATATATTAAATGAATGAATTCCATCATTCAACCGTTCGACATATATCGTCAACAATTACCTCAAACGACTTTTACTTGATACTTAATGAAAATAATTATATAATTTCTAGACATTTTTTTTCGAAAGATGAGAAATTCCTGTAAGTTTGAACAAACATAGCTATATTTGTCTTCATTTAGTGCGTAAATATTTGCCTTGAACCATTTACATGTCATTTTGACATTCCTTACTGTAAATGCTAGTCAATATGCATGTATGACATTAATACGTGAAATGCTAAAATAAACAAGGAACAAGATATAACATGGAGACAAGGACAAATCATCCTAATCTTCTGGCTCCAAATTGCCGCTTTACCAACTAAAACGAGCTTTTGTATCTTTTGTATATAATTTTAGAGTAAAAAGAAACGGAATTGACTTAAAGCGTAGAAATGCGGCATTTAAAGTCGAAAAAGATTAGCAATTGGGAAAATCTAAGGCATAGAGTGGAAATCGTTACAAAGAGGAACTTTATTTGTTTCAGTGTTATATTCTTATATATTTTCACCAGCGAACACAAAAAACTACATTTCACGAGGCTCTTTTAGTTGTATTAAGTACCTGAAAAGGTATATAAATTACGGTTAATTGTTATTCTCAAAAGAATGAGCAAAGTTGTAAGCGAACGTAAAGTAATTTTAAAAAAAGGATGCGTTGAAATTGAGTCCCAGCCATATGCATGCTGACGTTTGATCTGGACGCGAGAGCGGGCTAAATTTTAAAACTGTGAAACCTATAAAAATAGACCATTCTGTACTACTGTTGTACATTTACCCTCTACGTAAAAAAATTCAAATGCAAATGCCCTGGTTGAGTCTCTCCCTTACCATTAGTTTCCAATATATCTTATCAAAATAACAGACAATGATCATAAAAATGACACGTTGCCATTTACTGATACTATCTCAAAAAACAGTAGTACTTTGGACAGTTCTACCAAAGATTTGTGTATATTTGTTGCCTTGGTATATTGTCATTACCCCACATCTGTTGTCAACATAAATACTGCCTTAAAATAACTTAATTTTTAAAAAACACAAACATATACTAAAATAGATAATTGCACCGTTCGCCTAAGATCGTATAGCGGACTCATCATGTTAAACATTTTCAGTTTACCAGTTCCGCTATTTGTTTTATCGTTACTTTTGTATCCTAGTTTTACTTCAGTGTCGTCCGTCTAGTTTCTAGAACACTCATTATATTTTGTGATTCGTTTGCCTACTAATGAACTTGGTAGGTTTAGGGTATCTATATAAGACATGTCCATTTTATCCATCTAAAAATAAGAGCTTTTTCTAAAATCAGTTCAGGAATACTTGGTTTTATTTTTAGGTAAAACTCACTAAATATTAGTCTTATGTCATTTTGTCGTACGCACATTGGAATAATCGTTCCTTTTCATGGCCGCTTGCTGAAATATTAGCTTTATAACGTAAGGGTTGCTTGATTGAAAATGATGAAGCCCTTGTTATGCAGCTGAAAGAATGGGCAATCATGATGTTATCTCCGTCATTTTCATTTTGACATAGCGGGCCTGACTTAATTTTAATACATTAATATCGAGTTTTATTTACGTTTCCAAACTTTTAATTTGTAGATAATCAAATTGTATTCTAAAACTATGCACTTGCATATAAACGAAATGGTTGTTTCCTTGTAATACACAAGATAATCATTCAGTAGATTAATGACCTTTTTGCCGGAATAGTTGAGAGAGTAAAATAGTTTTCAACAAAAGTAGACCCTGCTGATTTTATAATTATATCACCTTTATTATTTTATGTCAGCCCAGACGTTGATAATTGCATTCTGCAAACTAACGTTAACAATTAGTCTCCTCTTATTAGTCGTAACGACATTACTTTGACTCTCACACGCATTAAAACAGACCATTACATAAGCTTTGAGTGATAAAACAGTTTTTGGAAAAGCTTAAAACGTGATGTAATAAGCAAAATATGATGATATGCTTCGTTTTATTGGTTTCATCATTTTCTAACCTTCATTCATTTTAAAAATGATAGCAGTTTTGGTGGATATTAGTTGAATAATAACTTTCGGTGCTAGTGTGTAATAATTCTCACTATTGTTCATTGATTGACAGCTTCTATTTCAATTGGCAGCCAAGTATCTCTGTATTTCCAAAAGGTAAATAGCCGCAGCATAGAGTATGTATTGTTGATGACAAGCCTCTTGTAACTTGAATTGGTATGCACTAACAGAACAGTCTCCGTAGTTAAAGCTCAAATAACATGGCTTGTTTTACTTCATCTTTGTTCATCTGTTTTGGATATAAATTTGTTTAAACACAAACACTTGACGACTATGAAAGTGTCATTGTAGGTTCACTAGTCTGGAGAAGTAAGGCCGATTTGTCACCCCTGGGGGTTGATACACTCACCACTGGCACCTCTTTTTGAGTGTTTTCTTTAACGTTCTGAACTGTAGTTCGTAGCACACCTGGAAATTATCCAATTATGTATAGCTGTTACAATGCATCTCAAGCATTTCTTACGAGGTTGCCTTTTAATGGACGTTTCAAACATTCACTTTAATTAGATTAGGTAAACTTACTTTACACCTTTACACACATTGACAGTAACCCTTCTCCTAAGCAACTAACATGCGCATGACCTAAATTGCATTCAATGGTTTTACTACCATCATTAGCAGTGAGAACCGAGATCTCTCTTAGATTATTTATAAGCAGAAAGTCCCAAAATATCCCGCTCTACTTCAACAACGATCTTTTTTGGGGGCGGATATTATCAATTCGCGCTGACTCCTATTAAGTGAGAATAGTCATTTTTTGTTTCGGCTCCACATGTCGTCAAAAAGCAGACTTTGAGCTTTTTCTTCATTCGGAGAAAAAATAGTTACATTTTTGCCAATAATTGAGAGCATCGTATGCACTTCAGCTGCTGTAAGTCTGTTATGGTGATAACTTGAACACATGTAAAATTATAAAACGCAGTTGTCTTGAGCTACTTTTAGATGCGTCTGAATACATTTTGCTCTTGTAATTCAATACGCATTTTAAAAAATCCGTCTTTAACATATCCATGATTTTTGAAAACAAAGGCCACCACAAGTTTACACTATTGCTGTTTGAAAACCACAAAGTTTTATTAGAACGTTTGGGATGATTTTGAAACAACACACCTCTAACATCTAAAGTAAACAAGTTATATATAAAAAATGACAATTAATTAAAAAGCTTCATGCACTTTGGAGGAATTTAAACTCTTTTGTAAGATTTGCCTTGTCGTGGCAAGTCTTCTCGCATAGTTTTATGTGAGCTGTGTACAAATTGTCCATGTTGCAATTTTACAACATATTGCTATGTTGAAATGTTATAATCAAAACATCCTGTGTTATGCTCAGAATGTGTATAGAACTTTTGTCCTTTATTTGGTTTAGTCAAACATGTTTTGGGATATAAATAAGTGTATAAAAATATATATATGAAATACTAAGTACGAACGGTTTTCTTGGTTTTATATGTTTCATTTCATTCGGCGAATTTGAGGAGAAATGTTTTCACTTCATTTACTATATAATTTTAAAGTCTGGAATCTGTAATTATTCAGGCAATTTAGAGTAAAAATCGGCAAAGAACGACGCACTTTCTTACCACTTTTTCGTAGGAATTGGTCAGATCATGATAAAACTTGGTCGAAACGTTCCCCCTTGATGAAATATAGACCTCATGTAAAAGTCGCATGCGATCAAAAACTGGCTAACTAGGACACTACAAGCATTATATTTCGTCAAACTTTCATGAAACTTAATCCAAATTCTTTCTTTGGTGAACAATTTAAAACTAGCTTATTCTGTGTCAAACACAAAGTCAAATCTTAGATTTATTTTGCCTAGAACCATATCAGCGGAAACATATCTTGAAAGGGATTGGTAAGATTAAATTAAAAATTGTCAGAATGATCACCTTGATCGAAAACTCAACGGATATTTAACGTGAGTCTCACGGGGTCAAAAACTGAATCATAAGGTCAACTCTTGGAAAAAAATCTTTGAAACGCACTTAAGGCATTATCTTTTGTCCACTTGTTATCAATCAGAATGATTCTACTTGACAAACACTCGGATGGATATAAAACTGGGTTTCATGTAATTAAGAATGAAGTCACTAGGTCAGCTTTAGTCTGGAACCATATCATAATAATGAGAGGTCAGATTATTTTCTCGGAATGTTTCCCTTGATGAAATATCACTGCATTTTAATAGTAATGGGAACATAAACTAGGTCACTAGGTCAAATATTAGAAAAAAATATTAGGAACGTACAAGAGGAAATATATCTGGTCCAATATTTATCAAACTAGATCAGAATATTTTCCTTGATGAAATCAATGGCTACTTTAAAACTGGGTCACATAACTTCAGAAACTAGGTCACTAGGTGAAATATTTGAAGAATCATATCTGGTAAAAATTGGTATTGATTGATCAGACTCTGTTCTATCTGTTTTGATTTGATACAGTCTTGGTAGACTTTAAACGTCGTACACATGGGGTCAAAAAAATAGTTCATTACGTCAAATAATAGAGAAATTTTGGGAACAAGCAGAGGCAAACTTTTCGCTCCGATCTTATATTATTGCAATATTTTTAGTCCAACCTTCATGAAATTGTTTATATGTTTAAAACTTATTAACATTTAAAATTAGGTTTCTGGGTAAAATATTTATTATAATATAAGATCAGTAAAATGTTTGATAAACGGGATAACCGGTAATAAACGGTAAGTTGTTAATTTCCAATTATATATTTATTTAAATTTATAAAACATTTCTTCTTTTTTTTTAAACATTTTTTGACATAATTTACTGAAGTCCAGTGTTCTGTTTTGATCAAGGCAAGTACATGTAACAACAAAGGAATTTAAAAGTAGTTCTGAAAGTTGATATTTTCACTCCAATCGTCGTTTCAATAAAAAAACTCATTATATTGAGAATGATATTAATGCTGATATTATTTAGTAGTTGAACCTATCGTTGAGAATGCTTGTATTATTCATAAGTTTAAAGTCCTCCATTAGGTGAACGTTTGGTCAGCGTTTGCTTCGTCCCAGCTGTTTTGTTTTTCTTAGAAATAATAAGAAATACCCTTCAAAGCCGTATTGTCTCTCAAAAGCCTCATGCAAATTATGTTTTGCACTTTGCCTAAGCTCGGCAAAGGGATCCAGATCATGTTCTTTCAGATTAATCTCTAAGGGTCAGAATTATTCCCGCTACTGATCTGTTTTCTATACATTTAAACAAGACATGGTCTTTGGAAATATAATTTCTTATAATATGTTTTTTTGTAAAATCATCTGAGCATGTTCCTTTGGTTAGGGCTTGCAAAACCACGGCCTTATTGTTTCATAAATACGTAAACACTCTCATTGTCTGATACTTCTTATCTTTGATATAAAGCACTAGCTTAAGGTCATCTTCAAAGCTAGTTCAATTTGAAAAGTGGTCTGTATAAAAGCAAAACCACATTATGTCCCGGTGTATTTCCCGGTGTATTTCAATGGTCATGACCAGGGCGAGCGATCAAAACACAGGAACTGAAGTATCTGTAACATCTGTCTGGTATTATATTGATGACCTGACGCAAAAACGTTTCAAATTATGTTGATGGGAAATGATAAGGGCTCGGATAATTGAAATATTTGCCAAAGTTATATGTTGATGAATCGGTTTCTAGGGAGAAAAAAGTCTTTGTTGGCTTCTTTATCGTATATCTATACTTCAGATCAATAATAGATACTAATATTTGGCATTATATATCATATTAGACAGTTGTTACAATTGATGGGAGTTTTCTGTAAGATGGGTTAAACCCAAATATATTTTATCTTCATTAAGCTAAAACTCACAGTATTGTGATAAAGTCAGACTTATTAACTAATTTATGATCTAATACGTGGACTGATAGAGTAAAATATGATAGAGCAAAATATGATAGAGTAAAATATTAACAAGACAAAATGTGAAGACAAACATAAATCACCGTTGTCAACATCCGAATTATCAATAAACACATTTCGTTTGGTTTCCCAGACCAATGATGATACTTATTTAGTTCGATTGATTGGAGACTTTTATCTTTGGCGAACATGATACAAATCGTTTATTGTCACGATTCTAAACAATTTATATATAAGATTTTGTATATAAATAGCCGACGGCTAAAATGATAATTTACAAACTTATTCTCTGCCTTTCATTAAGACTGTTAATGCGCATACCTATTGGAATGTTTAACGATTAGAAGCACAGGTTATTGTGGTTTACACTGTCACTTGAATACAAATCGGTCCGATAACAACGTGCCATGTTTAGTTTATTAAGACAGTTGACCACGTGATGTAAATCTCCAGTCATTCGGTCATGTGACCGCGGAAACGGACTTCTTTTCTACTCTGAAATGTTAGAGAAAAAGCACGAATACTGCTTCAGAAGTTAGCAAACAACCGAACTCAACAGCACATCACACATAACTTTTACCGCTGTACAAGATAAAGACAGTGGCAAAGAAAATAGTCCGCCCAAAACAGACCTCAGCAATCCCTCGACCAGAAATTATCAATCACTGTTCAAGATAAAAACGCTGGCAAAGAAAATCGGCCCCTACCCCACCCGCAATTGCTGCAATATGTGCAGAATTCAACGATAGTTAATTCAATTTACGTTGTGCATGACAATATCTCACTTACAACAGAAAATAATTCTCTCTTTTCCGGTGCATTTCTGAACATCCAACACTTTATTCTTTAATATCATAATGAATTAAATCCATTGAATATGTGGCGATTGTTTGTAAACACCCGTGATATTGAACCATAACTTATGTATTCTATGTCTTGCGGAATTATTGTTAGATGATTAAATAATGTTTGGTCACTGACCCACGTTTATGCACTTTTAAAAGCTGTTATGTTTTGAATTGATATTGATGTATAAAAATGCAGTAACTTTAACTATTAACGTATTGAATAAATTTAAACAGTTTTGAGAACTATGTTGAGGGCGCATGTCAACAGGGAAAAACAGTTGTCCCCCTTTTTAAAGGTATTTGATAATTTTAAAGTAATGTTTAGTGTTTTGGTAAACGAAATAACAGGATAAGTAGACTGCTAGGTTAGTGCCGTGGATGGAGAATGTTTATCCGGTTCTGCTGCGGAATTCGCCTTTGGCTCACCCGATAAATTCATCCGCCTTACAAGATAATCTTCCTCCATCCACGACACTAGCCTAGTATTCTCTATTCACCGCAGTACTAGGTTTACATGAAAAGCCGATTCAATCCTGGCGATTCCCACCATTATAGGGCAAGGGAAGACCTTTATAGACTCAAAGAAGGCGACTACGCACCTAGATATCAACCAAACGTGTATGGATTATTCCCTACAAATCTCCTGAAATTGTCCCTTAGACATTTCCTGCAAAATGAGTAATTTTCTGCAATTCGGTCGTTGGGGAATATATGTTTCGGACATCATGGAGCTATCTTTGTTGAATATGTTATATGTCAGTTCATGTTTCCCCTGTTTATTTCATTCATTATACGAATGTTTAAGCTTATGTTTACCCCCATTCGAAGTTTGATAAGAAGATATATAAACATACCTATTCAGCCACATCTTTAATAACTTACATAGATACTTGTGTCTTAACATGTATCTCCCTTCATATTTTAACAGTATGCATTTATAATGAGAGTTCTTGTCCGGGCTATTCCAAAATAACTGTAAATATAGGAAGATAGCAACGAGAGGAAATGCAATTTGAAAAAAGCTTTAATCCTTGATTTCATTTTTTTTGTATAAGTTTCCGTTTACCATAGTTTTGTTAATACAAGTTCTTTTACACATTCCTGTCTAGATTATAACTTTTAAATACTAAAGAAACTAAATAAAACTAAAAATATAGTTATACATGGACAGCAAAGAGAAGTGCAGTGCGCAAGAGATTTTATCCAACCTTCTATATTTAATGTAAATCTTCTCTCTATCACATGTGTTTACTTTTTTGTCCAAAGCTTAACCCCAAATGCATTTGAGGTTTTGTCTTCGAACTGCTGATGCATATAGATATAGTTGAGTAGAAGTACAATGCAAGTGAATTATTACCCTGTTTAAGAACTGTAGCCCTTTGGTATTATCTTGTGTTTCTTTACTTAGGTTTTGCGTAACTCCAAACGTTGCTGAGGTATTGTGCACACATACTTAAGCTGTGTAGGTACATTGATAAAATGTTTTCTTTAATATTTAAATATGCGCGTCTTCAGATAATATATCAAGAAACATAGCCTGTAGAACTAGACGAGTTGTTTACCAAAATTTATTTTTGTCTTTAAATTAACCTTATGTCACCTTACACTGGGAAAAAAAATACATTTAGAGGTAATGCTTCTTGAAAGTAATGTATTCAAGGAATGGATTCCGTCTTTGACCTCTTTAGTAAACTGGTCATCGTGCAATGTCCGTGGCAACAATTCCCTCAAACGATTTTCACTCTTCGCGGGCGATTATGTTGAAAAATTGTAGGTACATCCTTGCATTGACCTCGTTTGTTTAATCCTTTGCGTTTCACAGATTTAAATAGCTGCCTGTGCTGAAACCAATTTTATTGCATACTAGGGATTCAGAGTAAGTCAGATTTACTCTATCAAGTGTGTGTATGTGCGTGTGTGTGTGCGTGCGTGTGTGTGTGCGTGTGCACGTGTGTGCGTGCGTGCGTGCGTGCGTGCTTGCTATCTTGCTTGCTTGCGTGCGTGCTTGCGTGTGTGTATGTATGATTATCTGCATAATAGATAATTCATTTTTATATAGTACCTTTAAAGTTCTGATAATCAATTTAAAAAAAAACAAAAATAGTATCTTGCCTAGGCAGGTTTTTGCGACTAAGTGGTCTATCCATTAAAAGTACATATTTTGTCTTCAGAATCTATTAGTTCGATGATATTTATATTGCAGCATTTGCATGTCGTTTTGCCATTCCCTTCTGTAAATGCTAGTCAATTTGCATTTATGCCATAAAACCGTGAAATGATTAAGTAAACAATGAGCAAGATAAAGCATAATGAAAAATTATCGTTTTCTTCTGGCTCCGAATTGCCGTTTATCCCTTAAAACTTGCCTTTGTTGTCTGCAAAGCATGTAAGGCTTGAAAAAGAAAACTAGTTATGCGGTATATTTAACACATTTAATTTATTCCATACAATTGAAATTATACATTTTTAAAGATGCACTCTTAATGCCAAATAAGACTCACCACAATTAATATATTTGTTTTAATATACCAAAAAGGATAAATTAATGTCGAGGTTACCGAGTTTAATTTGAAAGAAAAGTGCAGAAAACACGGTATTACTACCTTATGAGACAAGAGAAACGATAAACTCACTACATGCAAACCCTTGGCATCGATAAAATCACTAGAGGTCATCCATCGGGAATGATAAAATCCCTAAAGGCCACTCATCAGGGTCGATATAACTCGCTACAGGCCACCCCTTGAAGCCAATAAACTCACTAAAGGCCACCCCTCGGGGTCTAAAACTTACTATAGGTCGTCCCTCGGGGTCGATAAACTAATAACAGGCCGTCCCTTGGGGTTGATAACCTCACTACAGGCCATCTCTTGAGGTCGATAAACTCACTACAGGCCGTCCCTCGGGTTGATAAACTCACTACAAGCCGACTATTGGGTTCGATAATCTCACTACAGGCCGTCCCTCGGGGTTGATAAACTCACTACAGGCCGTCCCTCGGGTTGATAAACTCACTACAAGCCGACTATTGGGGTCGATTAACTCACTACAGGCCGTCCCTCGGGGTTGATAAACTCACTACAAGCCGTCCCTCGGGTTGATAAACTCACTACAAGCCGACTATTGGGGCCGATAAACTCACTACAGGCCGTCCCTCGGGGTTGATAAACTCACTACTAGCCGTCCCTCGGGTTGATAAACTCACTACAAGCCGACTATTGGGTTCGATAAACTCATTACTGGAATCTATTGGGGATGATAAACTCATTACTGGAATCTATTGGGGATGATAAACTCATTACTGGAATCTATTGGGTTCGATAAACTCATTACTGGAATCTATTAGGGATGATAAACTCATTACTGGAATCTATTGGGGATGATAAACTCATTACTGGAATCTATTGGGGATGATAAACTCATTACTGGAATCTATTGGGGATGATAAACTCATTACTGGAATCTATTGGGGATGATAAACTCATTACAAGCAAATCCTCGGGGTCAATAAACTCACTTCAGGGCGTCACGTCTGTTTAATAAACTCACTCCAAGATATCCGTCGGGTATGATAAATTCACAACAGGTCACCCCTCTGGGTTGATAAACTCGCGTGCATTGGGTTCGATAAATTCACTACAGGTAATCCAATGAGGTTGATAAACTCACTATAGGCCATCCCTTGGGTGCGATAAACTCATTAGAGGAAACCGTCGGGGTTGATTAATTCATTAAAGGCCAACACTTGGGGTTGATTAATTCACTAGAGTTCATCCCTCGTGGTTTATCAACTCACTAAAGGCCATCTCTCAGGGCCGATATAACTCATTACAGGTCAACCTTGTGGATCGATAAACTCACAACAGGTCATTCCTTTGGGTTGATTATCTCATTATAGGCAATCCCTCAGAGTCAATTAACTCACTACAGACCATGCCTCGGGATCGCAAAACTCACTACAGGCGACCCCTCTGGGTCTATAGACACACTACAGGCCATCCCTCTGGGGCTGGGGGTGCTCGAGAAGCTCATTACAGGCAATACATGGGTTCGAGAAACTAATTACCAACGACATGCAATCGGATATAACAAACCCATTTAGATTTATCTTAATTTTGTTCAATGAAATTTGCATCATTTTCCATTCCCATCTGCAAATGTCAATTAACATGTATGACAGAATTAGGTGGAATGGTAAAGAAAACAACGATAGACATAACATTGATACAAGGAAAAAGCACCAACGTCTTTTGGCTCTGAATTGCCTTTAATTCCATTTAAACGTGTTTTTATTGTTCAATTCAGATTTAAATTGCAATACACTTAAAGAAGCCAGCACCGAAGTAATTATTTCACGTTTACCTCCTTTATTATTACATACGTTTGAAATATATTAAAACGACGGATAATTGTTGTTTTGTCTCTTCCACATCATTAAATTCCAATAACTCTTATTCAAAGTATAGATAATGATCATAAGAATGACACGTTGCCATTAACCGATATTGATACGTCTGATTTAAAATATCAGAATTAAGCTTTGTGAAGACATTTGGACAGTTCTGCCGAAGAATTGTGTTTATTTGGTGCCAATAAATTCTTTAACAGAATCGGAAACAGCTAAATGGTTTAAGTCGTTCGAAGCAGCTTGTACATATATTCATAATAGAATCTTAGTCGTAACTTTAAAACTCTTCAATATGTCGGACCAACAAGGTGGCAACAAATTCATATACATCGGGACCGGAAAAAAAGTTCGAAATACCGATAAATTCGGTTTATCGGTGTTCGAAATAGCGATGTTCTACTGTATTTTCATCTCCTTAATTCTGTTATCAGTATAATTATATACTACCTAAAATGCATTTCACACAAACATGTATCAAAAGAGAGAGTTCATTCAGTATAGTTTGTGATATATTTATATGAAAAACTACAGAAAATGTTTGCCTTTAAATAAACTTTGTAGGTTAATGTTATCCATTTAAGGTAAGTCCATTTTATAATGTATCCAAAAATTAGAAAATTTTCTTATCAGTTTAGACAAACTGTTGTTTGCTTGTAAAACACAAAATGACATTCATTAACTTAGCGTCCTTTTCAATAGATAAATGTCCTTTACGTCTGAATTGTTGAGAGAGTAATCATTTTTCCACAAAAAGTACACTCTGTTGATATTACAGTTAAATAAGTTTTATTTGTTTCTGTCGACCTAGACGTTTATAATCGAATCTGACGTCAACAAATAGTATCCTCGTATTTGTCATAACTACATTACACTGACTATTAAAAGAGTTAGACAAAGAATAGTGTTTTATATTTTCTAACATAATTTATATAAGCCTCTAGGGATTTAACATTTTTTGAAATGGCTTAAAACAAAATATAATCAGCGAATGATGATAACATGCATTGATTCATTGGTTTTCATTTTTCATGCTTGTTTATATTATATCTGTTTTCGTAGAATATTGAATAATAACTTTAAATTTCGGTGCTTGTTTCTAGTAACATCCACTTCTGTTCATTGACTAAAAGCTTCACTTCATGTTCGCAGCCCAGAATCTTAATGAATTACCAAAAGGGAATTAACAACCGCATGTGGTATGTGTCGTTGACGACAGGCTTCTTCTTACTTTTTGCCAGATTATGGCTTTGTTCATAATATAATTTGTCAGTTTAAACACAAACACAAGCAGATTATAGGAGCGTCATAACGTCGGAGAAGGTTTTAAAAGCATACATTTGGAAACCATTCCTTTATCATTAATGACGTCTTACATTATATAAAGCCGCAGTGTAGTTCATAGCACACTTGGAAAATATCCAAAAATATGTTTTGCTGTTACCAACCATCATAACTAATCTTCATGATTGCGTCTTTATGAACGTTTTAACATTCAATTAATTGATGTCAGGTATACTAATCCCTTTCAAATCAAACACGAACAGTAACCTTTTTCTCAGCAACGAGCATGAATTTGACCCCATTGCCTTGAAAGATTTTTTTACCATAACGTAGCTATAAAAGTTGGAAATCAAGACCAAAAATGTTACTTAAAAGACATTTTAGTAAAAGTCCTAAATTATCGCGCATTTCTTCTATAACGATCAATTGGACGATATTTTTAACTCTTGTCTGACAGAACCCTATTTAGCGTGAATGGTTTTGTTTATTGTTTCTGCTAGATTCTTCGTCACATTATGTACCTCGTCAACACAGCAGACATTGAGCTTTTCCTTATTCAAAGGATAAAATAGCCACTGTTTCAAAAAACAAATCGAAAGCATATAATGCCAGATTATGTCTTTGTTTGTTATACGCTTGGTCAATTAAACACAAATAGATTCAGAGTATGAGAGCGTTATACCGTCGGAAAAGATTTTCTAGGAAGAAAGGTAATTTGTCAGTTAACTAAGGTGACAAGCACGGCCACGTTTTCACCCTTGAGGGTTGATAAACTCATCACGGCACTGCGTTTCCCGTTAGTGTTGGACAAGGATATCCGAAGGTGTGACTTTTCGAATCGCTGTCTCTTGAGATATTAAAGGTTACATTTGGAAGCTATTTCCTTATCAGTATACCGTCTAACATTATACAAAGACGCATTATTCTTATATAATTCTATAATTGATATGTTCTATATTCTTATGCTTTGCATAACCCACCCACTTGGTATTGTAAAAGAAAGACCTTATCATAAGTCATTAGTGTTGTTGCATTTGTAAGCTCCTCAAAGGGAGAGCATTAAGTCGCCGCCTTTCGTCATTCCGTCCGTCACACCCTTCGTAGTAAATAACTAAAAAAATATTGATGGGAATTCAATACAACATTAAAGAAGGAAGGCAATGTGCACAAGAACAGTAAGCAATAATCCACGGCCCCCGTCTATAGGGATACAAATTAAAAAGAAATTGAATGGACAAGCGTCTATGGATAAATATTCGGGTTGTAATAAAAGTGAATGCTTATTACAATTACACATTCCACGATTTTTTATAACATGTTTTATAAAGAAATGTTAGCCAGACGGCTATAACCATATTTAACTGACATATTCACTGACGTTTCATTTTTACGTTTCAAGATTTTAAGATTTTTCACTGGTCAGACGACCGTTTTTCCTTTTGTCATGTGAAATGCACTGTGCTTGTAATTGCTACATTTTCACCTGCATACCTGTCGGATTTTTAACGATAAGAACTAAAGGGTTAACTCCAGTACAACTTTTACTGAGATGGCCGATTTATTCTTGGCAATTTCAAATAGTAAACCATAATGAAAACATTATAGGGTCAGGAAATACCTATATAAATTCAAGGAAGGCAATTACGCACCTAAATAGCAACCTTACTTATATGGAATATTGCGAAATGACTTGTCATTTGGTTGATAGGGGTATACACATTTTTTTTTAATCTTTAGCGTGTTTCTCTCACCATACTGCTCTCGTGATTACTAATGTAATATATCAAATCATCTCATGCCTGCTAATTTCAATCACTTATTAGAATGGTTTAGCGTATATTTTCTCATATTCGAATTATGATGAAACTATACAAACACACTTATACCTTTACTTTGATGTGTTGCATCGGAATTCGTTCTGTCCTTGCTTGTATCTCCGTGTACCTCTACGGTATGCATTAATAAGAAGACTGCTCGTTCGGACCATTTCAATAAGATTTCGAATATAGAAATATAGTAATATTTACTCAATTAGTTCCCGTGTACCATATTTTGTTATACTAAGTTCATACACATATTCTTGAACAACAAATAACTCAAAACTACTGGAGGTATGTAAATGACACTTTAAATATGGTTACAAAGCATAAAAAAGAGCACTGAGTAGGATACTTTATCCTACGTTCGATATTTACATAATAATCTCCCCTTTATTGCTTGTTTATACTGGCCAAAGCATTTGAGGTTTTTACATCAAACTACTGATACATTTGAATCTAATAGAGGAGAGGTACTTTGCGCGGGAATAATAAATTTGTTTTAACCCTTTGTTCATTGCCTTTGGTATTACCTTGTGTTTCTTTACGTAACTGTTCGAAGCATAACTCATTAGCATAACAGCTACAACAACAGCATACGTATTTAAGGTATTGAGCACACATACTTGTGTTTGTACATTGAACAGATCATTTTCATACTTAAACATGTTCATCTTCAGATAATATATCAAAACGTAATTTATAGTCTTATGAAACCCATTATGTGAAACTAGATGAAGAGTTGCCTTTATACACACCAGCAACCCATTTTGACTTAAGTCTTCAAATAAACCTTACGTCACATCACACTGGGAGTAAAATACATTTAGGGGAAATGCTTCTTGAAAGTCGTGTAGCACATGAATGGATTCCGACTTTCTCAAGGTAACCGATCATCGTTCGCCGTATGTCGTCAACAATTTCCTCAAACGACTTTTACTCTGCGCGGACGATTTCGTTCAGAATATTGCAGGAGGCATTCGTGCGTTGTTTTCGTAGGCCTTTGTTTAAACCTTGCGTTTCACAGATTAGAATAGCCGTCTGTGCTGACAGTAATATAGTTACATACTGTGCATTCAGAGTAAGTTAGGGTTATACTTTATCACTTGTGTGTGAATTATAACCTTAAGTCAGGGTACGACCTGCCCCGGTCTTCGTCGTTTCTTTAATTAGTATACACATTATTTAGAAAATGAAAGTGTTGCTTCAAACCCGTCACGAAGTGTCTCATTTCCAAGTTAAACCTTTTGTTAAGCACACGATTTCTAAGATATATCTAAACATAATTGAATTGTTAAGTTCATGAAATGACTTAAACTTTGTTTAAAACCTTAACCCTCGATAGAATATAACTCAAAAGCAAATGTCTTGATTGTGTCTCTCCCACATCATTAGTTTCCAATACGTCGTATCCAAATTACAGACAAGGATCATAGGAATGACACGTTACCATTAACTGATATTGGTACGTCAGATTTACAACTATCTCGAAATAACAGACTAAATCTCGATGTAGACAGTTCTGTCGTAGATTTGTGTACATTTAGTGCCTCTTAAATCCATGTCACAGTCTCGGAAAATGCGAGCGGGATAGAACGTTTGAAGCCGCTTGGGCAAATATTCATTATTATGATCTTAGTCGTAACTTAAAAAGTCTTAAACTTGAAGTTACATCAAAATTGGCAATACATTGATTTATTTCTTTTTTCTTACCCTTCTTGTGTACATAAATACTGCCTTAAGTTCGCTTCACCAAAACATATACCAAAATAGATACTTTCACCGTCCTACTTAAATTTACTGAAAACGAGCCAAGCTTGTTAGACCTTTTATGTTATTTAGTTTACCTTTTGCTTATTTTATATTGTAATTAGTATGTGTGATCTTTCAAATCTCTGATTCTTAATATAGTAAAGGCTACATTTGGAAGCTATATCCTTATCGGCAATTTTACAAGACTGTCCGAAATACTCGTCTCTCAATTTACAAAATGTTCTGCACTGTAGTTCATAGCACACAAGTATGTATGACTGTAACAAAATGGTTTGCATTGTTGTGTTTGCGAAACATTCACTTTTATGATATTTGGGAAACTTACTTAGCTCCAAGAACAGTAACGCGTTTCCTTAGCATCTGAAATCATTGCTTTGAAAGGCTATATATAACGTGGCGATAAGCATTAAACGTCAGGACCGAGATCACTCCGATATGATCTGTTAGGCCACAACAGATTGATTATTTGTTCTACAGATTTTGACAAAAAAGTAGGAGCGAGCGAGCGAAAAAAACATTTATTTTTTAATTTAAGGCAAATCAGAGGCGAGCGAAGAGCGAAAAAAAAAAGAAAATGTATATTTCTTACCAAATTTATCATACAACTATGTTAAGAAATGCTTTTTAATTACTAAAAAAGGTTCTAAGTTAAAAATGAAAAGGTTTTGATTGTATCACATGACAATCTGTCTCAATATTTGACAAATGGCAGTAAGTTACTATTAACTTTCATTGCATCAGTAATTCAAATGTGGATATTATTGTAAAGACAGCATTCCTCACAGTAACGTGCAATTATTCGAATACCAAAAAGAACAACTATTGTATTCAATCCGTACTAATCTAACATACTATCACAAAAAAACATTTTACACAAGTAAGAGTAATTCATCATTTGAGCATTTCTAAATATTGGGTCAGGTCTAAATTTGAACCTCTTGAATCACACGATAAAATTGTACTGACATTTACATGGCAGAATATCGAAAATGTAAATAACACAGAAAACATTTCTGAAAAAATATACACTGTGAATTGAATTGTGGGACAGTATAATTGAAGCAGTAGCAAACAAATCTGCAAATGTGGCACTGGTCATAATAATAAGTGCAGGTGTTGGATTAAAGATGTTTCCGTTTCAAGACCTCGCCTTGACCATGAAGCTATGGTTTATAGGTCCGTGCCTTGAAAAAGAATAACATGACAGCCTCCATAGCTTCAATGCCTGTAAGAACCAGGCCACTTTATCACTAATTGATCAAAGAAAATAAGTGACCAATAATAACAGTCAATTGTAACCACAATATAGTGGGGCCTTTGACTTTCGGTCCAGCCAAGCCCCGGCAAAGTCCCCGCCTTCCAGGGACGCACTGCTTGTGAAGCCCCCGCCAAATGCCAACGCACCCAAGGGACTATAGGTAAGGCCCATTTCACGCTACATTTGGCTGGAAGACAAACTCACTGCATTCACCCGGCATTGCGGGGCCACATTGGAGGTAAAAACACAGCCAATTTCCCCAGCTATCCCCAGTATACCCCTGGACGGGCGTGGCTACAATTGACTGGTGCATAAGAACAAATAATTTAGAAAATTAAAACAGTCATAATACTTATAAAAGGTTTTATATCCTGATTTTACTGATGTTATTATAATACTGTATGTGTAAATACAGACTGTTTCTAAAATATTTAAAAGTACTACTTTTTTATCTGTTTATAACACTTATGAGTATATAAATACTAAGAAATGCATTTTAGAATTTAAAAAAAATAACTGACGAAAACATGTCCAATGGTTGTAAGTCGTGTGTCCGGCGTGTATTTGAATAGAAGTTTTCCACTCAAAATCTGATTTAGTTATTATTTAGCACTAAATTTTGAGTACAAAACAATAAATTACTTAAAACACATATAGATAATTATTGCCTTCGACGCTGTGAAACTGCTGTTTTTTACTGAAGACTATAATCTATTGACTATGACACTGATTTTCACTTAAAACGTGTATTTTACATTACGAAATCCGATTTAGTAACCTGAAAATTAATACCGGAAATAAATAACAACGGTGCGTCCTGCAAAATATGCCCGACAAAAAAAGACTGTCAACAAATATCAGCTGTTTTGCGGTTACCCGGACCTGAATTTGTCCTGACACGAGGAAAGTTTGCTCGCGAAGAGTGTAAAGCATGGCAATACCTTAAAAAAAAGACGAAGTCGACGTTGCAGGTTTAAATTTTAAGTAAACGAAATTCAGAAAATAGGGGAAATTCAGAAGTATACAAAAAATAATCCGCGCGGCCAAATAATGTGTGCGGGCGCAAATTTTTTTTTTTTTTTTTTTCGATTTTCGAATTTTGGGTGCGGCAAATCCGACGAACAAATGATCAATTTGTTGTGGCCTTAGCAAAAGTCCTAAATTATAACGCTCTACTTCTCCAACGATCATTTGCCAGATATTTTCAGTGTCTGGCAGATTCATATTTTTGTGAATGGTCATATTTCAGTTTTAGCTTGATTTTTCTTCACATGATTTAACTTGTCAATAAAACCGACAATGAGCTTTTCTTTATTCAGAGGAAAATGGAATCACTGTTTCGCAAATTATGATCAAAACCAAAGTATGCCAGAGTTTGAAATGTTTGCAATACATTTAGAAAAAGCTTAGTAAAATTAAATTGAACACAACTAACGTTGTAAAACATGGTTGTCTTGAGCTAATAGAAGAAATTAATTGCCTAACAATTCAATTCGCATTTTGCCTTAGAGATAAGTTTTTTTTCTTTTTTTCTAAAACAAGGGCGTTTTTTTCACATATGAGCATTCTTTAATTGCTGGATAGCATCAGCATCATGATTAAAGTCTTCATATAACGTTGAGATTAATTTTTGAAGCAACATAATTCTAATACTCAATGTTCACCACTTTGATATTTTTTGACAATTAAACAGCTTCCTATAACATATAATGATTATTGCAACTAAGAGTAAGAATCGGAAAAGAACTGGTTCAAATAGATCAAGACACCCAGATCAAAACAGAACAAATATAAAGTGACAGTAGTTATCATTCCTGATTTGACTTTATTTTATGAATTGAACTGAAGTCATCATTAATTATTCCGTAATGTTTCATCATGAATACGACTCCACTCTTACTTTCTCAAGAGCCGCCTGGGCGCAATATATGCTTATAAAACATATTTGAAAATCCACGTTTGTAGACGCTAATCGTTTCGCAAACGTGTCCGGAGTAAACACTATTTGTTCGGTATAATGAAATAAATATCAGATCACATGGATGGTGAAATCATTTAATATTAAGTATAGAAACGTTTATATCAGCCTTGATCAACGTCTGTCACCACTTCAATAGGCTCATAAACAGGATATCATTGAGTAGTAAGGCTTAGTGTGTGTTTAGGTCAGGACTTTACGAGCTGATACTCACCAATAAATGGCAATAGTATTGTCTTATTTATCACGAAACCAGAAGTCATTAGAACCATACGTTGAGAGGTCTAGAAATGAAACCATTTGTTGACTTTCTACATATCACCAACCAGCCTTCTCTTGTTCTTTAAGGATTAAACTTCGTATGTATTAACCTTGGAAAATAATACACTTGTTTGCTTTTAATCGTTCTGATATCATTAAATTATTACCTCCATTGATCTTTTTGAGGTTTTAGTTTTCAATCCCGTGGGTTCAAGTTTTGATCCGCACTAGGTTTTAACTAGACTGGGACAACAGTGACGTTAGGTCTTCCTGTGCATTGAATTTGACTTTTACATTTTCGTCGAACAAACTTTAACACTACTTATGCCGTTAAACCGGCCCATCAACATGTTTGACCAACACGAGATTGATTTTTCATGTATCAGTTACGATACCTCTTTCAATTTCACGTGAAAAATTCTCCGGCGCTTCAGTCCTTATATTCCTTATATTGAGAAATAGTTTCAATACTAATAAAACACTAACATAATTTAAGTTTTGAACATATCGCTGATAAAACTGGTATTATTCATGAGGTGAATATTTGGTCAGAGTTTTCTTCGTCAAAAGTTTGTTCGTTTTTTTTCCAGAAAATTTAGAAATACAATTCTCTATGCAATAGCCGCAGGTACAAGAAGAGTTGGCACTCAGCCTAAGCTAGACATCCCGAACATGTTATTTCAAATTAATCTATTGAGGTTGGGTTTGGTCCCGCTACCGCTCTGTGTTTTATACATTATAAACGACATAGACTTTGGAACAATGATTTCTAATAACAATACCCTATATTTTAGAATAATTATCAGATGATATTTCTTTTGCCAGGGTTACTCAACCACAGGGGTTTATTTGTATCATAAAAGACGTAGGCTACCAGAACACTCTCACAGTCTGATGCTTCCGAAAGTTGGTATAAAGGTCATCGAACATGTTTGATTCAACTTATAAAGCGTTCTGTAGAAAGCCAAATCCAAGAATGTACAAATTATGCCCCGGTGTGGTAATGACCAGGATGAGCGATCAAGACGCCACAAACGTTTTGTAAAGCGATGTTTCTGTAATATAATTCTAGTGTAGTATTTATAACATGACGCAAAAACGTTTCAAATTATTGAAATTATTTTATTGGAACAGAAAAAGGCTAAAATAAAAACGATGTGGGCCATAGAGATATGTTGACAAATGGGTTGTGTCTAGGGACCAAATTGTCTGCAAACACTTTGTCTTTTACAGATCTTATATCTATATTTCAGATGATCAATACTGATGTTAAATATCATATATCCTTTTAGAAAGATGTAAGCAATTGATAGTAATTTTATGTAACTATGGACCAAACCCAACTATATTTTGTCTGCAGTAAGCTCAACCACAAAGTATTGTGTTAATGCTAAACAAATGCATTCATTTATGATCTAAATTCGTGAACTGATAGTTATTACTGAGGCCGGCGCTAGGGTTCGTTGGCAGTAATGTCTTAGACCGGTGTAAGGGGGCGTCGTTTATATTCATTACTGAGACCGGTGCAAGGAGGTGTTGGTAGTTATTTTGGGGCCTTTGCTAGGAAGCGTTAACAGTTACTACTGAGGCGGTGCTAGAAGGTGTTGACAGGCATGTCTTAAACCAGTGCTTAAGGGCGTTTATAATCATAACGGATGCTGGTAGTAGAGGCGTTGACGGTTATTACTTAGATCGGTGCTAAGGGGCGTTGATAATTTTACGGAACCCGGTGCTACAGGCTTTGACGGTTATCACTCTGAGACCGGTGCTAGCGGGCGTAGACAGTGTTGCAACCTTCCCTTGTTTCATTTCTAGACCGAGATATCTCAGTCATTCTTTTGATTCCGGATGATTTCCGTCCAGAATGCATTTAGGGTTTGCTATGAAGCCTAATATTTTGAAAAGCTTCCGAACTTTATTTCTTTATTGTTGTGCGGAATAGGGACATTGGGCAATCCTTTACACACGAGACCCATCGCAAATATTTGTTTTTCGTTTAAAAATTGCTTCGAGCAAAACCTTTCGAGTTGAAATTAAACTTCCTTAAAATTCCTTTTCATTCTAATGCATTATAAAAAAATCCTACAAATATTCATTTACGAAATATGCATGCCATTATATTCCAGTTTAATGAAAATATGTTATTACATTTATACATTTGAATCATTCTCTGTGGATTAAAAAGCAATAAATTGTTGCTTTGTTGTCTAAGGAACGATGTAAACATACCATCTTAACTCCAATATGTCACCAATCATCCCCCATGTGGGATTGGCCTTGTGTTCTGTATTAATCCGCAAATATGTGTGTTTTTCGCCGATGAAACTGTTGTTACAGGAACTATAAACCAGATGCAGACAACATGATAAATGATAAATAATTAAGTATCTCCTGAATCTTTTGATTAACTGATCGTAAACCATTCTTTTTTTGATGTATTCGTGCATTTATTGGTGTACACTGCAACTCAAAGGTTTGGGTTTAGTTGATTAACTTTCATTTCGACGAACGGTCTAAAATTCACATGTATAATGTTAAAAAAGAAGGAAATGTTCTTGCATTAAGAACAGCTAACTTCATTATCGAGCTCAAATTAATCAGAGCAAAATAGTCGCTTAGCTTTGTGATATTTTGAAATGTCATGTTAATAGTGCAGAGGCGTAAGTTTCTCATATTATTAATGGTTGAATATAATTTCAGTGCTCGTAGTATTTGGTTCCCGTTTTGCGTAATAACTGTGTATGGTGTCGAATTGAAAATATTTCAAATTACGCAATTTTCCAATTAACACCTGACATTTTTATCATATATATTTTAGCATTAAAGACACAGAAAAGATTTATGGCATTCGTATGTATGATCTTAATGTATTCACTCGCGAATCGTAAAAGTATTGCTTTCTGTGATTTTGTTTTTCGACTATTGACCGTAATTCAACAACAATATCCTGTATTAATGTGTTTTAATGTTTTAAGCTTATACTTTACTTTTTTTCAAAATGTTTGTAATTGTTTGTGTTTAATGCAAAAGTGTCAAAATGTAAATCAAGGTAATTGGATTTTTTTGATGAAGTGGTTTCACGAAACAGTATTTTAATTAGATTTTTAAGGAAAAGTAGAACATTATAACTCCTTTATTAAAACAAATCATGGCAACATAACAATAAATCTTTTTAAGGCAACATTTATAAAGAAAAAAATACAAACCATTGTTTCTTAACGCGAAATTTTAATTTACTGTATACGAAACAAACAGATACTTTAATCACACACACACACACATATCTCTGATAAGAAAAAGTGTAATTAGTAAACTCTCGAATGAAATAAATAAATTATGAATTAGACCTGCCGAACTTATTCGGAGGATTTACGCGCATCTGAATGGAAATTCATGGTTCCACTCACATGGCTAATTCTGTATTACCGTTGACGTCTCAGACGAATTCCACGCATGTTCACTTATATATGCCAATCAATTCTTCACCTATCAAATTGTGAAACCCAGGTCTAATATAAAAGAAAATAAACGTCGTGTCTCTCAAGTTTAGGGCCAAACAGAAGGAGCATTTATATATACAATGTTTAAGAACTGTGAAATTGGAGAGATAAAATAGTTATTTAGAGAATCTGTTTTCTTTTTTTAAGACGCACTAATACCTATTTGACAGTTCAGAAAGAAGAAAAAATAGATAATTATGATAATCATGATTAGAAGTCACATCAACTCAGACATAAACTCTCTGACTATAAATGGTTACGTTTAATTTAAAAACTTACTGTTAATTAACTTTATAAATAGTAAATGGAATGGTGTTGTCTAAGCACAAGGATTTTATATCGTAGTTGAACCTATGGTTGCATATGGTCGCGGCCAATCTGTATTTACTCGAATTTAATGTAACATTCGCAAATGAGGCACATTTTTGAGAAAACTTTTATGAATATCTTCGTTTTACTAAGCATTGGTAACAGTCTGTATCAGGTCCAAATATATGAAAATACTGTCATGTTTTCTTTGTCCGTAAAACATTCAAATTCACATGACACACGATTGAGTAAAGGCCACACATAAGGCAGACCAATCAAAGTTGATGCTTTATTGACCCATGTATAATAGAATGCCTGCAAAATGGATATATAAAAGATATTGTCTTTTCTAAAAACTGCCAAAACGGCTTTCTTTAAAAGATGGAGTACTTAACAATGTAGACCCAGACACTATCACCATGGGAACCACACCTTTTCGCTAGTATGAAGAGGCCAAGATTATTAACCATTTAGAGGATGGCTGATCTTTGCTTTGGGTTTACTCAGCAGGGCTGGTATTCATAATGCATCTTAAGTAATTTCATAATTTTAATCAGTGTCTTGAAATTGTCATTATCAAATCAAAACATGTGTATAAGTGTTTTTGACAGAAACGTTTTTATTTTCAATAAAGTCAATGAAATTATTACAAAAAATAGCATATGATCAGTGAGATATTAAAATTAGAAAAAAATGACTAAAACCTTTGTTAAAGGTAGGATGCTTTTTTTAAAAACATCACAAAGGTGTATCAATGTTGCCACTAAATATTAAATTCAGTAGGACAAGGCTAGCCTGGACAAACCACTTTCTATTTACTGGCTAAAAGGTGTTTTTGGAGAGATGGCCTGAGTTGAAGTTGGTTAAACAAAAGCCCCACCATTTCAGAGCCAACACAGCCTCTGCTGATGCTGGGGTATTTGTACAACACTAAAATGCTCTTGAAGACAGATACCACTGATTGTACAAAATTCATAAAAAATAAGTGATGGTCGACTACACGCCTCAATCCATCATGGCCACTTCATATAATCCTCCACAGGTCGTGACCTCTGACAATGGGAAAACAACAGACAGCAGACAGTGAAGATGGTGCCCATATGATTCCTTCCTAGGAATTCCATGTTGATGAATATAAATTTATTAAATTATTTCAGAAAACCTGCGGCCCTATGTCGCCTGAAACTTGATAATATTTCTAAGATGTTTGCGATATGTATCTTACCGTACATATCATCACGTTTATTCAAAGCAGGGACAAGGGAAAGGTTCTTGTGTCAGTTGATTGACACGGGTCCCTTGTTGCCCTGGCAGAATAAGGAAAGATAGATGCTGTAATTATATTTTACCATTTTTCGGCAGCTTAAGGATGCCTGTTATTGACCGTTCCAGATTATATATAGCTCATAGGCACACAATGATATAAGCCAAACATATTGAGCTATTACAGTTCAATGTATATGACATTGCATTTCAAAACAAAGCTCTTTTACCAGACAAATTTAAAGCTGGCTTTAAGCAATTGGTATTTATTATACTATTGTTAATGTAATTGCTAAACGAACCCACTTGTATTCATGCCCGACCGAATTCGAGACCTGAAGCAGAAACATATAGCACGAGAAGAGACACAACTATTAAAGGAGTTGTTGTGGCTTTGTTAAAGCAAAAAGAGATAGAGTTGATTGGAATCAAAAGCCAGGTTCTTTAAAAAAAAACAGAAACACCATACTCAAACTACCACCAGGAAAAGAGACTAATAAATAGGAAACTAATGTTGTGCTAGAATATGCACAAAAGTAAACGGTCATGCAAATATGTAAATTAGCACCAAAGTCTTCCATACATTAAGTTAGCCAACAGCTATAATCGTTAGGCTCAGACTCAAAATAATTGTTGCGTGAATGGTAGACTCAGAAAACAACTGGTTTACAAAAACCCTGTAAGAGTTTTTTCACACTGCAGCCATGTCGAAGAAAGATTCAATAGGACATCTCAAATAAACTACTTAAGTTTATGTCCAAAAGATAACATTTATAATACAAACACTTGCAAGAAAAAAACAAATCTAGCCATGCTGTTTATTGTTGCGTTAATATCAAGGATCTTAAACTGTTTCCACTTTCACACATCGCTTTTCTTCTGTCAACTATAGGTCTACGGAACTGGTGTCTTTTTCATTGTGCTTTTTTGCTATTCATGTGATCTGACAACACGGTACATTTATTAAATGTTTATGGTTATATCAAACAGGTTAAATATCCCTTAATTCATGAATTGATGTAGCAGGGTTGGCCATTTTTCATAAGATGATCCGCCCACCTGTCGGGAGCAATAGTCTTTCCTATTAAATATTCCTATGAAACTTCTTAGATTCACACGTTTTGAAATGTCAATTTAGTAGAAAATCTTGACTCGTGTCTGACAAACTTCTGTTAAACATAAGAATTATGTTTGGTTTTCTTTGGATAAACATTCCCTAGATGATTGTCAATAGAGCTGACATGTATCTGTTCTTTCGCAGAGAAAAGGGAGGACATGTAAACGGTGCAATGAATAATAATCAAACTCGGACATACGCGATTGGATATTTCAACGGTGTCATAAATAAACAATCACAGTATCATTACATATTGCTCTCCATATATTAAGTTAGAATATACGTGTAAAAACTGCCAGACTGACAGCTCCATTTATATGACACAAAACCTTGTTTGAAAATACATACTATCACAAATATTCACAATGACTGCAGAAAACTCAAACAAAAGTAATTTTAAAATGTTTAAAAATGGTTAATGATTGTTGAAACAACAATACTCGTATATTCTGAAGGTAGCTAGCTTTGTATGTGTGTTTCTTTTTGACAATAAACTTAAAAGATGAACGTTGGATGTAAGAGGAGATTCGGCGATTTGCGTTTTGTGTGTTGGTAAATGGCGTAGTTTTTCTGTTGGTGTTTATTTCGCCTTGATGCGTGTGCCTTTCGGTACATATACACCTATGTTTGTCCCGATATTTTCCATTGAGTTAATTATAAAATCTTGATAAAATCTAGAGCGTACCATAAAACTTTGTAAGATTAACCCCAAAAGTGTAAGACTTCTCAGGTTGTGTGGAGATAACGTTATTGCAATTTTAATTAATTAAATAAATCTGTAAATAGGAGATGTTATTAAAAAAAGCCTCAGTTACTTTCAAATGTGTATCTATTTGGGCCTCGTGACTTATACTTGAACATAATTTGATTAAGGATACGAATTCTGGTAGTGATACATTTGAAATTGTTTATAGTATGTAAAGGTTTCTAGGCATGTTTTATTCGATTAAACCACCATGTTATTACACATGTTTTCCCTTTTGTTCGAAAATTGTGATGAAAAGTATGCTACTTCAAGAGTATTAATGAGCTTTTTCACAGCACCTTTGAACTGCTCACAATACTTACCATCCTATATTAGGATTCAAAAAAGTTCCATCTGAAGAGGTCTGCGGTCATGAGAAGGATCTGAATGATTAATTATACATAGTGTTTTATCTTCATTAGCACTTAACGAGAGGATGCACACATAGTAAGACCAATAACACCATTTTATCATCACGAATTATAGCCTGTAGAATTAGAAAATGTACACCTAGAACTGTAAAAAGGTTAGCCATCAGCAAACAGCTATTGAATCTGCAATCGGACTAAGTTGAATTGCAATGGAAAAATCATAAACGTAGACGAATTGCTTATTGTCTGTCACGTATGCAGTGAATTGATTCCATCATTGTGCACGATAATTATATTATAATGGAAACTACAGTGACAGTCACCTGTGCGCTGTCCCTCGTGAACCCTCGCTATGAACGACATTTACTCTGTTTATGTCGCTGAAACTTTGCACGACGTATTCTTGAGCATTGAAGTCGTGAACATTTGTATAAACAATAGCGTTCCAGAGATGAAAATACTCAGCAATAGTAAAAATAAAACATTGATTGAATGTCACCCAGGTTTCCAGTCTTATATTAAGTTTGACAAAACATGCCCGTGTTAGCAGGGAAATAACCGTTAAGCCGGTGCTAAGGGCAAAAGTAATGTTGCAAATGCAATACTTGCATTATATACAGATGATCAATTAATACTAATTGTGAAGATAAATATATTGTCTAGTCTATCCTGTCGGTTTGAAGGAATGATGGTAGTTTTCTTTCAACCTGAATTACACCCCTACTATTTTTGTCCTCATTTTTCGTCGTGATATATGTATTGCACTATTGTCATGGCATTTGCCATTCCGTTTTCAAATATTAGACATTTGTAGTTCAAGTAAGACATAAATACGTTAAAGATAAAGTAAAGAAATCTGTGTCAGGATATGATATCTATAATACAATTTCGAAACACCACTTTTGGTAAGCAATATCTAGGACACATACACTTGATTTTTTGTTCGACAAATATAAAACAGCTCCTATTTTTTTCTAAAATCGCGTCAAAGCGACAAAAATCGCTTTCTTGTTGAGCCATCTGCAACGCAAAATTTCTATTATTGTAAACACTTAGGGTGGTTGCGCTTATATTTGTTCAGGATTTTCATTTTCACTTATATGCTATAAGTGTGAAAAGATGGTTTTATGTTTGCCAGCTTAAAATGAAATGAAAAGAAAATTTTATATATATTTCATCCGCTCGCTCGAGAAACAACAACATCATGTTTACAATGTGGCCTTCTAAAAAGAAAAACAAACAAACAAAAACAGAGTGCAATTGGTAAATCATAAAATATCTGCATCGCACTAATACATTCGTATATAAGAACTACTGATGTTTTGAATATAATTATTTTTAACATAACAATTTAAGTCTTTTCAATATACATCATGTACACGCCGACAGACACTCAATAAAACACAAGATTTTATAAAACAACAGTTATTTCGATCTTTAGTGTCTATGCATGGATATGTTTTAGTTATATAAGAAAAAAAATGATACCTCAATGAAAGCAACTCTCAATCAACTTTACTTAAAATGTCAGGCCGAGAACTTTGTGACTTAATGAAAAGAAACTGGGACTATTTGATACCACCCTTCAAAGTTTTGTTTCTCACGCTTTAACAACACCTTGTTCACTTGATATGTTAGGAAGTAGAAGTATTCGGAGCGCTATGAGGACGGATTTTGATCTTATATATCTTCTTGATATATATGATCTCAATCGTGTGTCCTTTCCACTGATGCCAAGGCTGCGTTCCATAATTTCTGACAAGGGCAATAAACCAGACGCTCATACGTTGATGATTTAAATTATTTAGCATCGCCGGAACCTTTTGATTAATTAAGCGTAAACCATTCTTTAGTTATTTCTAGGCATTGATGAAGACTGAAATCTTGAAAAAAGGTCAATTAAGATCAACATTTACAAACGGCCTTGCCGAAATTGTTATGAGTGATTTTGTGGTTAAGGGTCAAATGACTGCAGGTTTGGTATTATCAAATATTCACCATTTAAGCATATCGAGTTAAGATTTGAACTTAATAATAATCTCATTTATATATTGAAAATAAATATATCAAAACAAATCCACTGCCGTGGGTAAACTGAATATGCAGCCTGGGACCTCTCACCCAAGAGGTTGTGGGTTCGGGACTCGCGGAACTTTTATGTGTCTGCCTCTCATCAAAGATGTTTAGGGTTCGAGCTCCACTAGATTTACTTTTTTGGCGTATCAAAAAGGACACCAGCATTGGTTTCTACCATATCAGATTTTAAGGCACAGCCGTCAAAATCGAGTATATATATAAGAAATCGGGTATATGTATAAAATAACTTTTCCTATGTTTCTGCACTGCAGGAAAAATTTATGTTATGGAATGAAATTAAGAGTTGTTGTTTTGAGTATTGAGCCTCGCCTTTCATAATCATGGACTCTAGTATGTATGGTTTATATATGTTATTGATGTGAACGGCAATGGCATGCGTTTGCACATACTTGCAGATTAGAACGGTGTGCGTTCATTTTTATTTATGATCAGATATCTTAGATTATTTTTCTTAGACCTCGTTTATGTAATGAGTGATCAAAAAGTCGTAACTCGAAACCGCCGACGTAATTTTCTGCTATTTTTTGAAAAATAGAATTTAAAATGAAATTCCTACCCGAAAAAAATCGCAATCCATTTTGTACTTTACAACGCTGCATAAAAATTATTGATCTAATGACGATATTCTTTATCTATCGTCCGCATTGCATCGGTTGAACGCTTTTGATATTATTTCCAATAAAGTTTTAACGTTAATGTAACTGGACATTTTGACAACATGAAATTACAGAATGGTATTGCTTTCTCCTTAAATGTCATAGATCTCTGTACTTGTCGGTTGTTCGAATACATTTCAAATCTGAGAAGGGACTTCGACTTAAACTCAAAAACGGCCCTAAACAACTGGTAACATTCAAAATGTAATGTTAACTCAACGCAATGTGCAGAAAACAATTTGTGCTTTTTAATACAATGTTATATTTTAACATAACCAAATGCAACTAAACAATAGTCAATGTTCATGCATAAGGTGAATGAACTACATTTTCATTTAAACGAAATGTCCATTTACTGTACAAGCTTCTTGAACTACTTGTACAAATGAAGACTTTATAGTAAAATAAACATACCTGAAAAATATATAATATCATGTTATAGTTAACTCCGGCCTCTACTAAATAATTTTAATTTAGTATCGTCGAACTTATGCGTAAAAATGTACACTCATGGTTCAACTGGCCGGAATAGCCGATGACGTCTCAGACCAATCTAATTAGAATTGCGAGAGGTATAGGATAATAACGCTGTCCTTAAAGTTGTAGCAGTATTGACAGTTAATACAATGAATTTCATGAAAATGCAGGGCCAACCATAGAAGCGAAAGTAATTGTTTAAGGTCTTTTTTGCGGCATATCGGAAAATAGCTCATTGAGCTTATGTTTCTTGTAAACACATACCCGACTTTAAATAAAGATTCTTGTATTTTGTATCTTGTACCTTGCACCGATGTTACCTGGTAACCATTCAATTAAAAAAAGTAAAAAAAAAGTTATACAACCTCGACAGGGCAGCCTATGTACATTAACATTTTCATGTATTGTTTGTTTATTAGCAACACAAATTATAATTATACAAAGCAGCACATAAATGTCAAAACGTCCGTCAATAATTAGAACTATCCAAGTTACAGTTTACGTCTTAAAAACAAATTGTATTTGTATGTGTGTTTGTTTTCTTTTTTCAGTCGTTATAATGATGATGTGTTCGATTACTTCTGTACCGGCGTTAATCGGAGACATCTGCTATATCATTTCTAAGATAAAATATTGTATGAGCGACATAGATTTGACTATTGAACAACAGTTTCTTGTGAATTGACATATTGATATTTTTACAAAGACCTTTCCGCTGACACGAGAAGAGAACTTGATTACCCAGTCGCATGTTTTGAGATGAAAATAACATTAAACGTTTTTGCCCTTGAACAAGATAATTTACTGTTTCTTGATCGCTTCGAATGCCATCGATTTAGCAAAATATGGAACATTATACAGACAAGGATTAACAAGCATAGTTATAGTTTTGTTGAGGGATCTACACCAAAACAGATTGTATCTTCATGAAACCAATGTCAGACTACACAACGTCGGACAACGACAGCCAAATCAATATAATTTGCCCCTTGTTAAATGTATTAAGTATCTACTACTGACACTATTCAGACTTTAAATGTACAAAAGGGTTGTTTACCAGAAAAATCAACGCGAACATTATTGCCCTTTTCGATGGTTGAGAATTTATAAACAAATATTTGTAATTTTAAAGATGCACTCTTACTTCCAAATAAGATTTACCACATTTAAAAAGATAGTTTTTATTTTTCCAAAAAGGATTAATGAATGGCATGAACAATGGTTGAGATGACGGATACCGAGTTTAATTTGAAAGAAAGCATGGTATTTCTACCTTATCAGCCTATAGTAGATCACAGTAAATCTTTTAGCATTCACCAATCATTTGATAGATATGCCTTTTTGCTATTAAACATACGTTAACAATCTTGTTTTCAGTTATTAATGTTTTGCATAAATGCATTATTTAGTAAGGCTTTCGATCAAAAGGAATTTGAAATATTTAGATTTTTTTCCATTGGCGTCCATCACAAAAGTAGAAAGCTTGACAAAAGTGTGTGAATTGAGATAGAAATATGGTAATATTGTTGGGGTTCATCAGATTAACAGCGGTTGTGCTATGAAATGTGTGCAAAATCACTTCTTATATTACACATTTTTACTTTCGTTAAACAGGCCATTTTCTCGAAAAGAAAAACATTTTTTTTCGGCAAATATGGAAACAAATCATGTATATTACTAACCTTTCCCTGAAGTAAAGAACAGTAATTTGTCATTATTGACAATTGTCTAAGATCCCTCTATTATCTGCGAAGTAAATTCGTTCCCAAAAGTATTTTCCTGCTTCATAAAAATGGCATATATCACAGGGGACCAAATGGTATGCTTTCTTAAGTGAGTTCAATGATTATCAACGAAGCGAAATGTCTCAGTTTTTGATTCAATAAGACGATAAGTCGTAAATGATACATTTCAGGATATTCTTATTACCTAAAAGGAAGAATGATAATATAAGTTGCTTTTATGTACATGACAAAAGCAATTGTTGATAATAATGACATGTAATGATAGCTCTACAAGCCTTATTCACAGACATAACCATAAATATCAGCTCTCCAGAACTCATATTCAACCTATTATATGTTGATAACTGGATGTTATTGAACCAAAGATCTGGACCTTTATTAGTTTCTAGTACTCTATTAGAATTTGAATAACTCTTCTTGAACTAACCGCCAAGTACTGAAATTGACTCACACTTCAATAGTGTTCTTTTCTTGAACCATAGTTTGAGTACTACTCAAGTTCTTTTACCAATATTCAAGAACTTTTAAAGTTCTTTGAACGGATGTCCAAAGACTAGGTGGTTATTTCTAGAATAGTTATACTAAATGTAAGCGAGTTCTAAAGTTAACGGTATGTTCTTGAATTTTTATCCTAGGGGTGCAGCTCCATTTATTTCAAAGAGTGTGTCTGTTTTCAGGAATACCAAAAAGGCCGTCTGCTCCGAAATTCTACCCCACACCTACAAATGTTACCTACGAGAAAGGCAGCCTTGCAATCCTTTCCTGCTCTGTAGAAAACCTTGGCACTAAAACGGTACGACTTTTTGTTGAGTCTGCAAAATCATAACTCATTCATAGGTAAATGTTAGTCTTATGAATTATTTGTTCTTGTATCGGCAGAAGATAAACCTATTGACATTTTGTCACTTCTGCCTAAAATGGTAGACACTACTTTAGTTAGATACTTCTGTTTAAAATACAATACTAGAAGAGACGTACCTAAATGATTAAGATTGGGGAACGGAAAATATGATGGTTTGTTATTTACACCTTCATTCTATTTAAGGTTATATGGCGTAAGCAACCGTACAATGTCCCTATAACAGTTGGCCTGGCCCAGTTTGTGGAAATAAACCGGTTCAAACTGAATCATGTTGCCCATCGTGACGAGTGGAACCTGCTGATAAAAAATGTACAGATGTTTGATGCTGGAACATACGAGTGTCAGATTAGTAGCATGGAGAAACTGTTGCGAAGAAATATCACGTTACATGTCATTGGTATGTCTTAAAGCTTGTTCTTATCTTTTACAAGCAGGATTTGTTTTGATCTATTTTAAGGTATTTGGAATGTGTACCACATAATACATACAATATATGAGTATTTGCATTGTGGTTGACTATATACATTGAGAGACTTTTATAAAAGCGCTGAAAACTTTGAAAGGCTGTAGGCGCTATAAACGTGATTTAACTTGATAATTCTGTACACAGGCAATATCGAAGCCAAAACATATTTTTGAGTGACCCCAAATTGTAACCGACATGTGCCTGTCATTTTTGGTTTCGAAGTACTTGTTTTGCGTGTTTGGGTTTCTCAGTGTATATTCTGTAATTTGTGTCTTGACAGAAACTTCAGACACAGACACTGTGTTCTTAGGTAACCGTACGATTGAGAACTCGGGGAAATTGGTTTAATTCCCCAGGCCCAAATTCCTCAAACGATCATAATTGATTTAAAACAGATTTAAGACTAATTAGGTTTGTTTTGATAAATTGTGAGTTTGGGGAGTTTCAAAGGCAATGGTGTAAAATTTAATCATGATAAACTATGTTTAAATTTATCAAATCAAGAGAGTACTTTTATAAATCTTTTTGCGGCACGGTCTTACCGATAAATTATCGTATTATTGAGGAGCTTGACGGGAAAATAACTGTTCAAGAAATAAATAATACTATAAGAAAATAAATGCGTGGGGGAGCAGCGACATTCGACTACATTATAAGATTGATGAGTATTTACTTGTCACGTGTGACATTGTATCGTTCCACATGACAGACCTATATAGTATTCCCCACTAAATTGATGGATCCAATGTATAAAAGGGAATATTACTGAAATGCTATCAACAATAGGGAAATAACTTGCACATCGAATATATATGACAAAATTTCATGTCAAACAATGGAAAACGACTGCATGAAAAACTGTTTTGACAGCGCCAGCCGGCGTGCTTTGTGGTTTTATATGCATACATTAGATATTCGTGAAAAGATTTTGAACACAGATCTATGTTCACTTTTGTGTGGGCAAAGGTTCGGCATTTTAACTGATACGAATATTAAGAGATATAAGCTGGCCTGATTCAAAGGGATAGTATGTTCGCCAATGTTTTGGTCCATGTTATTGGAGATCGAGATATATATCTTGATGCAAGTTTAGCTAGTGATTTACATCGAAATGGCATACTTCATATGTAATGGTTTTATGCGGACGACATGACAACATTTGCTGAAATGCCAGAAGAGGTGAGGACATATCTTACAAAATACTGTGACAAATGGGGTTTGTTAGAGGAGACATTGATGAATTAAGCTTATGGTCTTCAGACGGCGTTTTAAGGTTTAAACGAAAGACAAAGATTTGTGGAAATACGACCAGACTATGCTGTACATTGTGGGTATCATTATGTATCTGCCAACTGTGTCGAATTGCCACGGGCATTAAATGCAAAGATTTTATTCATATGTGGGAACACCTAAAAGCAAATAATTTTCTTTTACGTGTCAGAAGGCTTAGTCTAAAAACAAAATATCAAGTGTTTGAATCTTTCGTAACATATACTCTTAGTTACTCATCAGACTTAACCGTGTGGAGAAATATGAACGATATCTTCTTATGTAGGTTAAATTGTTTGACCGTGTTGCAAAAAGAATAAAGAATTATATTAAATTGAGTATATTTTTATCCTGTCACTTGCATATAAATCGGTCCAATAACAAGATGCCGTTTAAATTTTAGTTTATTAGGCCAAAAAAAACAAAACCTTTGTTTCCGGTTACATGGCGAAAAAAATAGGGTCGGTCGGTCGGGATTTTTTTTTTTACAGTTTCGATTTCATGCAAAATTCTGTTGCATCAGATCAATTATATAAAAAATGTTATACCTAAGCCTTCCATAATTAACAAAAAGTCAGAAAAAAACAGCATTGGTTAATGTCTGAAATCATTTCCTTACCTTCGACTACCGTATTTTCCCGCCAATTTTGCCCATGAAATTTGGTGTTTTTTTGTATACAATACTCGATACTAAGACGCGATCGGTTTTTAGAACAAATTAAGCTCTTCAATTTCTACAAATCTATGATGATGTTCTAACGAAACAGTTATTTATCAACTAAATTTGTTCATTTGCTTGACGAAAATCGCCGATTTTCTTGTCAACTGTGACCTCCCTTATGTGGAGGTAGGTTAATAATTGAACAAGTAAACGCGGATATAGATTTATTTTACGTATCTTATTTCATTATTTATAATTTATTCTTTATAATTTATCATTATTCTCGTAACAATCAAACTATCATTCATATTCGTAGTGAATTCAAACACTTTGGTCATTGTTTTCAGATACCCAGACGACGATTATTGATGAGTATATTTTTTCGATCGTATGGTATTTTCTTACCAGCCTAGACGAAATCCTTGCAATCAAACGGTATTATACGGTATCCGATTGACCGATTTAATTAAATACAAACCATAGCCACGCGCCTTTGATCATATTACCGCTCGTGCTCTGACGTCACAAATTCTACCGTTTGATCTGCAGCCGACACATTCCTATAAATGTGTTATTATACTTTCGCAGGGATTTTGTTTGGATTTCAGTTCATGGGATTTAAATTAGGCGAAATAAATAACCATTGATAACTGTGGATAAATTAATGTAACGATTAATGAAATGGGAACCTCGCAGTGAAGCCTGCATGAATTCGCAAAGCCTAATCGTAAGAAGCCTGCATGATATACGCAAAGCCTAATGTTAAAAAAGTAAGTTTTATTTTGGACATGGATAAATAACACCGCGAACTTTATCCTAAATATTTTCATTATAAAAACAGCAAAATGTGTCTCCTGTGAACAACCACGTGTTTGGACCATAAACATGCGTTTGTCAATTTGAAGATATCGGACAGGGATCGCCGAACTTCGCCATTTTGTTTCCCTGTTGACAAAGCGTCTCGGTAATACATAATCAGGAATGTAAGTCTATACTCAGGAGACAGAGACAGACAAACAAAGAAAGAAATGACGATTGTTTTTACTTTTATGTCTAAAAAAATTAGGGTCGGCGAGGAAAAAATAGGGTCGATCGGGTCACCGGAAACACATGTATTTTTTTTAGGCCTTAGGATAGTTGGTGTAGGATGGTCATGTGACCGCGAAACTGGACTTCTTTTCTCTTCTGAAATGTCAGAGAAAAAGCACAAAGAATGCATCAATATCATTTCAATAGTCCACCAACAACCAACCACAACAATCCCTCGCCCAGAAAGTTCAATCACTGTATGTTATGATAACACTGACAAAGACAATCGGCCAGAAATATACATGTGCACCTACCCATCAATGTTGAAAAGTGTGCAGCTTTCAACGATAATTAATTCCATATCTGCGGTGAATGACAAAATCTCACTTACAACAGAAATAAATTCTTTATTGCATGTGCGGTTCTAAACATCCAACACTTTATTCTTAAATATCGAAATGAATTAAGTCCATTGAACATGTAGCGACTGTTTGTCAACACTCGTGATCTTCAACCATGACCTGCGTAGTATTAGACTTGCGGAATAAGTGTTTCATGTTAGGATAATGTTTGGTGAATGATCAACGATTATGCACTTGTAAAAGCTTTTGTATATATGCTTTAAATTGATATTGACATATTAAAATGCAATTACTTTGACGTATTTAATACAATTGAACAATTTTGAGAACTATTTTTGGGGGCGCATTTAAAATTGAAAACGAGTGTGCTATCGTCAACAGGGAAACACAGTTGTCCCCCTTTTTTAAAACGTTCTTGTTAATTTTAAGGTAATTTATCGTGTTTTTATAAACAAAGTAACGAGATAAATTTAATACTAGGTAAGTACAGTGGATGTATATGTAGGTCCTTATACAAACCCTAGGTTAAATTGTGACCTACATATTACATGTGTATACTATTTGTCCTATACATTATATTAATTTCGATGACGATGCAATGGCAAAGTTGAGTTTTCATTTGGGACCAACAAATGGCGAACGTACTTAGCTATGATCAATGGGTACACTGCTTAAATTTGGTTTATTATAAGATAATCTTCTTTTTTTATTTAAATAAAGGTATATTTAACTGTTTTACTTTATGTTTATTTTCAGACAGGGATGGACATTTAAAGCCAGGTACGTCCATCTGTTAACAAATCTCAATTACTACAATATCAATATCTTTAATCCAAAGTATTGTACATACCCTTAGTTGCTTATTTCATCGCTTGTAAATCATTGTAATTATGAGAGCAACTAGATGTGACATACGTATTATTTTTATTTCGTTAGAATAACTACCGTATCTCGTTTAAACGAATTAATAACTCGTTTGAATGACTTACGTACAACGTTAAGACGACAAAGTATCTCTTTCAACCACTTGCATGTTGTATTACATTAATCGAGTCATTGGCGCATATGTTATGTTCTGTTTGTTATGTAATATAAAAACAATGTCTCTTTTTAAAAGTATGCGTACTTATACAGTGACCTTTAAGTTCTATTTGGTTGTATAAAGCTATGCATAATATTCATTTAATATGTTCGTGTATAAATGGAAATAGTAATATATTTTATCGTTTGGGAAAGGCAATTACATACAGGCCATCTTTATTACTTGAAATTTGTAATACTGATATCTAACGTGAGTGTTACCTATTAATTTGCATTGTCCTCGTCATGATTTTTCTGTTGTTAAAGGTTGAGTGCGAACAGTTCTGTCTTCCTCTTCATTTGATTTATCTTAGCATCTGTTTAACATTTACCCCTCGATTTTTAACGTGTGTTTCTATTTGGTAATATTGATTGAAGCCTATCTGTTGTTGTGATTTTAAATCGTAATAAAGTTGATGCTGTTGTTGTTGTTTAACCTATGATATCAGAATAAGACACGCTCACAATATTTAGTCTCAATTTTTTTTCTTAACAGAGATATCTATAACTGGGACACGTTTTGTGGAGTTTGGAGGTAGAATATTTTTGAGTTGTAATGCGTCGGGTACAGTAGCTCCTCCAGACGTACTAGACTGGTTCAAAAATGGTAAATTGCCCACATTTTCTTACTATGCTCGCTGTTGTTGTTTTCCTATTTATTTCATTTTTTATTATACTTGTTTGTCAAAACAAATCATTACACTGGTAGTCTTGTTAATGGTGCTATGATCTTCTGAGTATTTAAAGTCCGTTGTTTATCAATCGAAAAACGAAGAATATATTCGCATTCACTTACTTGACATATAATAACTGTGTTAGAGATGTGTACAAACAACATTTAGAATAAATGAAATGAAACAAGTAAATATATTGCTTTTGCAGGCAATAAAGTGACAACAAAATTACGAAAAGATGTAAAGATTGACAAGAAAATATCCTACTCCACCAACACAATTGTCAGTACGCTGGTCATATTTAATGCGTATATGGGGGACACGGGGACATACATATGTAGATCGTCTAGTCTACAAGCTACCGATTTCAAAGTGGACGTATTAAATGGTAAGTGCCCCTTTAGCGATCAGATGTTTCGTCCCATACCGTCAGTTACCCCAGTGCCGCCCTTTCGACAATTCCACTGTTCGCGCTGGACATTTACGAACGTTGACATTAATCAGTTTGTTTATAGAATAAAGAAATATATTAAAGTTTAAAACTATCCGGAGCAATTGTATTTGATTATAATTCAACATATATTTTGAATGGCAAGATGATACCATTTTTGCTGAAAGCTTCTTTCTCTTTTGCAGCAAAAACATTCAATGTCAAAAGAGGTAAATATGTTTTAAATGATTTAGTGGGCCATCATATTAGGCCTTAAACATCTTTGTTTCTACTTATCCGGACGACCTTTTTTCATCCTGACCCTACATCGATATAGGTTGTGTGGTTTTTTTTTAAAAAAAAATCCTAAATAAATAAATTTATTTGATGGAAAAGTTAAGATTTGTTCGGTTTGTATTGATTTATGTTTGCAATAATGATATACCCTGAAAGATATAGTAAAAAATTTATGCCTACCAACCTACCCGATATGTTTGGAGATGTTGGTGGAAACAAAGAATGCTTTTTTAATATTGTTTTTTTTATAAGCTGATCATCAAAAGCATGTCTTATGTATACAATAAATTTGCTCAAAGAACAAATGTTTGTGTCATTTACAATGTAAAATTGTTTTGGATTTACATATATTATTTCATTTAAGCAAAGTCCACATGTTTTCATTAATATACATTTATGCACACTGACACGATCTTGTTCTTTGTAGAGTACGAAGAGTTGTCCGATGGGACTGTCCCACATGTCAGCAGTAAAGCAGGTCACACAGATATCTCAAAGTTCTTCTACATTCCTCTTGTGTCCCTCTTTTATTTTATGCATATGACCTGAAACATATGCATTTGACTTTTTGTAATAATTATCTCGTATTTACAAATGATGACACAACATAAAAGTCTCCCTACAACAACCCCTGTCAATAGTGTGATATACTGTGTGCTTACCAGATCACCAGACTATTCAGCAACCAGGATGCATATAAGGGGAACATCTCAACACCTGCCTTGATTACCAGGAGGCATGTAGGGGGAACATCTCAACACCTGCCTTGATTACCAGGAGGCATGTAGTGGAGGGACATCTCAACACCTGCCTTGATCACACCTTGCTTTACAAGACAATTATACACACGATATCAGATCGCTAACAGTGAAAACATCGGGGTCAATATCACCTTCTCCATAAAAAACTGTGACTGGAGTTTCAGTTTGTTTTGTTTAACATTTGGAACATCCAAATTTCAACTGAGCTTTTTTCGTATGTATGTTTTCATTTGCCATTAGAATCAAAATTAGAATTTATGAAGAAAAAAATAAAGTAATCTAATAAATAAAACACATACGTGGATGGAAAGGCCAATCTCGATATAAATATTAAAATCTATGCAATATTTATCACAAAAAAATACACGTTTAATTTACATTAACAGAGTGAATCTGTGTAGAGTTCCAAGCATAATGCATTTCCTTAAAATGTGGTGTTTTATGCGTAAACAAACATCACTAAACGATTTAATAATTTCATTAAGCAAATCTGACACAAAATATAATACATAAAGTATTTATGTATATAATGTCAGGTTGTTGTTCTGTTCACTTAATTTAAGTGTTTGTGTAATAAGCTTTTAAAACCCGTACTATGTCAACATAAGCAAATGTTAAGTTATGTAGAGGTAAATGATAAATACTTTGCAGGTGTATTTCCTTAACAGTATTTAAATAAGTAAAGGTTGAAGATCATTCCATATCAATAAACACGGGTTTATAATTCGTGCGTGACATAGTGAATTTATCCTGTCACTCGCATAAAAATCGGTTTAATAAAAAGATGCCGTGTAAAATTTAGTTTATTAGGACAGTGTACCATGTGATGTTTATCAATAGTCTGTTGGTCACCTGACCGCAAAACGGATTTCTTTTCTATTCTGAAATGTCAGAGGAAAAGTGCAAATAATGCATCAGAATCTTATTAATAGTCCGCCAACAACAAAACCAGCATAAAATACCCCTGAAAATTCCATCACTATGCAGTATTATGATTTTGGCAACGACAATTGGTCAGAAAATCTACATGATTCACTTATCCCACCCGCCAGTGCTGAAAACTCCATTCAAAGATATTATATTATATTTCTGTGGTGAATGATAATATCTTACTTACAACAGAAATGAATTAACTCTTTGCCGGTGCAGATTTGAACCTCAAACCGTTATCCTTTAATATAAACATAAAATAAATCCATTCAACAAGTGACAGTTGTTGTAAACACACGTGATCTTGAACAATTAATCTGTGTAGTCTTTGACTTGTGGAATTACTTTGACTAAAAAGTATTGAATGGAATTGAACAGTTTTGAGAACTAATTTGGGGGCACTTTTCGATTCGGGTAGATTGCGTGCCGATGTCAACATGCGTAAAAATAGTTGTTCCCCTTTTTTAAAAGAAACTTGATAATTTTAAGGTAATTATATCGTGTTTAGTTAACAACATAACAGGATAAAAAGAATACTAGGTTAGTGCCGTGGATGGAGAATGTTTATCTGGCTCGACTAGGGCATTTATCGGGTATTTAAGCGACGGCGATAAATTCCTCCGCCTTGCCAGATAATCTTCCAGCATCCACGCACGGCACAAACCCTGTATTCTCTGTATAATCCCCCCCACACACACACAAACACACACACACCACCACCACCACCACCACCACCACCGAAATTGAGATCCGAACATTTGGTCATTTGGTCATGAGGAAAATCCTTATCTTTCCCATGGGAAAAGATAAAAGTACCCGTAAATATAAAATAATATATTTATACTATATTTTGTTTAACAGAGGTGGGAGCAAATGCATCTTCAATGGTCGCTCGGATAAGATAGGTTTATCCCAACCTTAGAGTACCTTGCAATCGGGTTGGGATTCACGAATTTTACACTTTCGGCCATTTAAGATAATTTTCCTGTATTGATATGCAATGAGACTCTCCGTTATTAACGGTTATGAGTTGAAGAGTGATTCACTTGTTAGTCAAATCAATTAAAAAGAAGTTGTAAAAGTTGTTTAAGTTGTAAGCCATAATTCCAAATTGGACAGCGTATTTGTTATTTTAGTGCTTTTATTATGAGTATTTACCTTCCGATCCCCACATATTTTGATTTGTCTTTAATGCTTTCAATCCCAATGACAATATAGTTTCAACAATTCAAAACAGAGTGAATTTAAAATTGATGTTAACTTGTTCAGGAATTAGTTGTTACTTTCCACTTTGTTTTGGTAAACAAAATATCAATATAAACGTGTTTTGTGTAAAATGTAATTCTGAAAATATGCATACCTCCACATCGAAACTACAAGCGATGTGAATATGCAATTGTATCATTGCTGTTGTAAAATGGTTTTGTTGATTCGCGTTTGCAATGCTCATTTATTTCATTGGCAAGATTGTTTTAAATGTTAATAAAATTTATTTTTCTATTATGCTTTGTCTGAATCAAACTGTCCATACCGATTTCATAATACAAAGAAGGCGAATATATAAATATAAACGAATATATATATTTACTTTTTTCTACAGAATGTAGAACTAAAGTTATAAGTTGTTATGTTTTTTGATGAATTACTTAGACGTTACGAAACCCTTTAGTACCTGATAGTACATCTTGTTGCTAATGACACGCGGGATTTAGCCCGAAAGAAACGACAAAATGTGAAATGATTGTTAAACATGGTTGTTTGGCATATGTGTTGGCCAATTGGTTGTCGCCTTTTTACATATTTATTGGTAACATAATGTATAGCACAATCTACCAGGCGCTAGAAATAAAGTGATTCCTCTCCGATACATGTACCCACTGTACCAAACAAGTTTCTCTACAACATTTCTTACCGCTTATATTTAAAGGTAACTTTCAGATGATAAATCGGTGTATCGGTTGCCTATTTTTCTTTTTCATTTTCATCAACATTAATGAAGCATGGAACGATTGACTCCATAATGATGTCATGTTTCGAACAAAAGTGGGTTTCGGCTAAATCTTGTCAATGTATTTGAATATGAATTTAAACATTTCTCAAACGATAAATGAGCATAGGCCAAAGCTTTGAATGTTCGACCGGTGTCTTCAAAACAAAGGACATGTTCAGGAAAACTCTGGTTCCAACTTACGCCATTTTGAATTTTGCTGACCTCGATGTCGCGTGTTGAAATGTAACAGAACATATCAACATTTAAAAATAAGCGTTATTACAATAACATTATACACATTTTACTATGCACAATAACAAACTTACTTTCAAGAAAATCTTCCACTCGTTTCTAAAAAGATTCATAAGCGCGCAGTGTTATTATCTGTTTAAAAGCATTTCAAATATGTGCAGCTTTACGTTACATACGCAATTCAAAATGGTCTCTGTCGGACGTACATACTAGCAGATTCGGACACTCTTTCGGTGGTGTCCTATAGAAATGAGTGAACCAGTGTGGCTACCCGGACACGGCCTTAACGCCATTCGATCAGGGAAAATACTTTCGTTGAATTGTTTTTGTTTTAAATTTTAGGTTATTGTTGATTATTTATACGAAAAAGCCAGGGTCATACAAGCATAGACTACTCAAATTGTTTCCATACCGTTACCATTCTAGGCGTACTAACGATATTAATTTAAAATCCAATTCAGTACAAACAAACACAGTACTTAAAGTCAACAATATAATAAATATGTTATATAATTAACTTTTCTCAAAAGAATAAGCAATTTAAAAAAATGAACATGTGAGATCCCCCTTTTGATCTTTTCATACGGTGAAACTTTCATAGAAGTGGTTGTTGAAATGCTCTTTTTCTACGATAATGTAAATTATTCCAACAAAATGACTAGAGTTATTCAATCATAGATTCTGATGGAACTACTTCTTGGCTCGATCGACCCTAGTCGTATTCAACGTATTGGAATAAAAATGCAAAGTCACCCACTGTAAACAAGAAAAATTTTAACCGTTTATAAATGGAAATCTTGACGTTTAAATGCAAACGTAAAAAAATGATTATTTTAATTTCTATTTACTAGTTATTTTAATTGAACTCTAGCTAATTTCATTCGCAACTAATTAATGTTTTGCCTTTTTGTACTTCCCAGATTTCTTACTTTGAGCAAACGAAATCCTGTTTTGCTACAAAATGCATCAGTACGCATTTTTAAAAGCCACGTCAAATGACTTTCTTGGCAGACATATACATTATACAGGATAGGTGATGGTTGGCTTCTGGCTGATAATTGCACCAGTGAAAAATAATTACCCTTCTGTTTCAGCCCCCTGGTGATCGCTTTTCTCACTGGGGCAATTGTGAAGACTGTAAGCGTTGACAAGTAAAATATTAGAATAAATTCGGAATCATTAAACTTGAAGTTTGTGCTATTTGTACCTAAATAATTTCGCATTATTTGATGTTGTTGATGTAGTTTTTATTTTGTGTAAATGAATCACAGATGTGCAGGTATGTTAAGAACTTGTAATCATTTAACGAAATGATCACAAACACTGTCCATATACAGGAACGTGATGAAGGGGTTTGCATGAATTAAATAATATATACTTTGTTGCTCGAACGATTTAAACATTTTGTGCAATTAATGAAACTTGAATAATGAAAGCGGTCAATAAAAACTGACTAGTCTTTGGCGTAGATATTTCCATTGAAAAACCATTCAGGATTATTATCTGCGATGCTCAAATGCAGATCTCGACAAAAAAAGTTCAATTATTTGATTGATTAAAAGCTGCATGCAACGTATCATCATTTTGATCCAGGTTGCTCTAGAAATATTGCAATGGTTAATAATTAACTGAAAAAGGGGTTAAAGACACCTTTGAATTCAACCAAAACATTGTATACATCGATATATAATAAGGCAAGCTATCACATAATGAAGTTACAACCGGTACGCGATCTTATTTTATTAAAAGCGGCCCTAAAATCAGACTTCAAGCAAAGCATATAAATGCAGTATACATTCAATTTCAATTTGGGGTTCAGTATATAAAATCCGTGCCCGGCATGGTTACAGCCAGGATAAGGTTGCTTTTTCTAGTAACAGCTGCCATCGTAAACCGTCTATGTAACTGTCGTGTTATCATGATGTCTCCCGTGCGCCAGTAATGCGTTGGGAATTTACAAGCTATCGTAGACAACAGCTGCCTATCTGACCCATTTCTTCTAATGTGGTTAGGTTTACTTGAATACATTGGACACAACAGGAAACTGCAGTGGCTTGATCTCATTTGGTGTGCATGTTCTTAATATTATAGACTAATGAAAACAATAAATGTTTGTGTTTCCATCAATTGTACTCGATCTTTTCTTTTCAAGTATCACGTTCGATTTTTATATTACCTTTAAACACGGATCTCATGGACAACGGAAGGGCGACACGTACATGGACATTATTATTCATTGTTGGATCGGCAGTTTGGACAACACTTTTGGAAATCAATATTTCAAGTTTCCTCTAAATAGTTTACAATAATGGAATGCAAAATGAGTTGAAATGTTTGCAATTGTAAAGTGCTATGACATACTCTTGCACTCATTTATTCTTAAACGATATTGTCTGCGCTCAGAACGCTTCTAGCTCAACATTTTCCAAGTCGAAAATGTCATGACGTCTAATTAAGAGACAGCTCGGCAGACACTTGGCGTCTTGTATCGGATAAGAGTCAATGCGTTTAAGATAAGACATTAACACCATGTATAATATAATTATATAATCAGGAAACAATACCATAACCAACAGACCATAGCCTTATAGTGTGCATTACAAGTGCATTGAACAATTATATTGCTGATTTACGGTTTATAAGTTCCAAATTGGTTTGGGTTTTCCATAGTTATATTTAGTCAATTTAGAGGTCAGACTCAGAACGAGGCTGCTTGTCATACGGAAAGACCATCCGTTGGCACAAAACGCTATTTGACTAGGAATCCAACTAATTTCACATTGTTTACAAATATAAAGGTGGCGGAATTGAAATTATTCGACTTTGTTGTTTGTCTGTTTATAATGTATTGTTTTTTCCTTCTGAATATTGCGAATTTCAAAGGTTTATTTGGGGGAAATCGGGGCCCGCCGCTACGTCAAATAGGGTATTATTTAAACGAATGGTAATAGTAGTTTACTACATCTTCCAAAATATGTATTTCGGTAATCGAATATTCGAATATTCGATCGAAAGAATTACCGAATATTCGAATATCAATTTTTGCCATTCGTTTGCATCCCTATTTATAACACATGATAAATCATATCAAAAACACATATGACAGTAACAAAAGAAGCAGAGCATGTTCAACGATACTAACGCTATGGAACATGATGTTGACAATATAAAACACATACTCGTAGACTTTGCATACTTTGCAGAACTTGTGAGAACATCTATGAAAAAAGAGATAAATATACACGTCTACGGAATGACAATAAATCCTAATGGCGTGTCGTTGGAATGAATACGTATACATTAACTCTTGTGTTTTTTTTCAAAGAATGTTGTTGGCCGTTTATGATCCACAAAGTATACGTGAACACAAACCTGTAAGAAAATGTGTGTGTAAACTTTAGTCAACAGCTACTGAACAATGTAAATAATGATGTCTGCATAAACATAAGTGGTCATTTTCATTGTGTGTTTTATGTATTGCGGGATGTTTAAGGAAAAAAGCCTTACGGATACAGTCTCAATGAGTGCTTTCAAGATACGAATGACCAGTTTTAAAAACAATTAAAAAAAGAGGTTTTAATGAAATTTCGTAAAAATTCATTTTCGGATAAAAATATTTAGCCATCCCATTGGTTGTGCCTTGCAGACAAACAATTGTTTTTTTCTAATATGTCTTTTTCTTTAAATCATGTCAGAGCGTGATACTCTGAAATAACCACGGCAATTCTGTAAAGGAAAGATTGCTGGTACGGAAAGGATAAGAGGTTTGGAGTGAACAGTTCTGTAAGGTATTTCAGTTCCATCGCAGTGCATACACTGAAGCGGTAACTTTAGCGCAAAAGTAAGCCGCAAACATCTATAGCCAGCCTTTACTGAGAGCTCAGTGCTACTTTAGCCGTTGCTTGGAATCTGTCCCTTCAATGCACTTGCAAAAGGTATTAATAACCAGTTTCCATATCCTCGGTCTGTGACTCCCGAGGAGCACTCAGTCAGGTTTTTTTGTCAGTGAATTCGACGTTATAGGACAAAAAGTGTCAATTTGGTTGAGTGTGAACTTGGTCGCTCGTAAACTGGTTAAAACCCCAGTGATCATTTACCATTTTCACTGTCCATCAGGATGGTTTTCAAAGTTATATGAGTGTTTTGTGTTTGCCATCTTGCGACATTGCATCTACTAAGTTAAGTATGTATATATAGTGTAATATATTTAGTGTATATATCAGTGTACATTTATAAGGGGTATTTGATGATGTGTACCCTCCTGGGTTTGTCTCTTTTACCCCCCATTGTTTTGAAAATGTTGCATCATTCGTTCGACCGTTTCGACGTCATTGGCCAAGTTGAAAAGTTATACTCCGTAAGGATTGATTCTGAAGCAAATTGATGGGAAATAAACTTGACAATTTATGCCTAACATACCATAATTATTTCTATTTTTATTAATTGACTGACAGTCCATTTTATGGACGTAATCTATGTCTTGACGTATTAGCAATGACTCGTGTTATTCAGTGATAAGTTCATAAATGTTACGCGGTCGCAATCAGGAGTGTAAAATAATTTAATCATGGTGCCGGTGTTTGCGACCGAGAACTCGTCATTATATATTTTTTATTATAATCATATAATTCCTTCAAATACACAGCATGATAACAAATGTCTTTCAAATCGCATATGGAATTATTCATTTTGGAGAGGTTTTGCCTTAGTTTCGAAGACTTGGAAACTCTCTACAGTGCATCAGTATAAAAAAAAACATTGTCGATTTCTTGTGTTGTTGTTCTATTTTTCTGTTGTTGTTTTTCTATTCTATGCCATTGGCGTTGACCATGTGCCATTGTACGGTTTTTTTAACCTTGGACTAATTTACTTTTTCTGAAATTTTATAAATACAGACATACAGACATATGCCGATATAATCTCAATACTCCCTGTGTACGACTTTAGAAATCACAGAAGGTAATTACATCATTTATTTCTGTATATCCCCGTACCTTCTGCAGAATATAAAAAGTATATCATCTTCCAAACCAATAAAGCAAACAGTACACTCATAGAATATCATCCTTGATAATACACCCCAATTTACATAGAAGAAACAGTACCCGAGTACAACAATATATTTATTAAGCTAACGTTCCCAAATGGTACACAACACGACTTTACTATTTGTGCCTATGTAAAGACATATATACTTTTTTGGAAGTGGGGGCTCAGTTCGAAATTACTATGATAATTTAATTAATGAAATTCCATGCAACTGCTAGTATTTTCGTTTGGAATGGAAAATTCACCTATATCAAAGTTGTTTAACTTTAGGCTAATTAGGTCCTTCGAGATATCCTCACATTGTTTAACTGCAGTAATTATTGTTTGTTGTTTAATATCGATTGTAGGAGTGTCCCCTTTAACTCCTTCTAGATAAGACGTCACTTTATTTATATCAGTTTATTTGACTCCAAAGCAGAAAAGCATTCCAATTATACGACTGTGACTGCTATTTTATATCAGTACAAGAGTGGTGTTTTATATATAATGTTATAAATGAGAAAATCGGAAAAAATACCATCTTAAGTTTCTGTTATCTCATTTAATGAATTAACATAAGTGTTGTCAATGTTATATTTTACTTAATTTTAAATACTCAGATTTAAGACATACCACACACAAACTGCAGTTTTTACAATCGATTTTCAAATGCTAATACCTCATATATCTGAGGTAATTTGAAGACACCCCAACTAGCAGTTGCATTGGAAAGAAGAATAATGTTCGAATAAAGAGTTAAGATGCAAAACAGAGATAGCAGTGATGTCCAACTTCCTGGACTTAAAGCTAAATATTTTTATTTACATTTGATAATGTTACTGTTTCTATATTTAATACAATGCGACATCAATACATTTACAATATTCCAATGCTTTTTTTTTTCTTTTGAGAGCTATGTAAACTGCTGACTAATGTTTTATTAGTATAAGAAATATTAAAAATATCATTTTTCAGTATGCATATCAATTTGAATTTTAAAGGTCTAATATCGTGCGCATTGTTATCAACATTGTAACAGCCTATTGTAAAACACAAAAGCACAGTCTGCTTAGAGTGTTTGGTTACTAACTTGTTTTAAACATTTAGAATCTGTTTTCCTGTCTCGAATACAAAAACAGGCATTGCGAATCGTTAATACAGATGTTCAAATAATGCATTATTGGTAATCAACTTTTAAATCAGCTAGTTAAGGGATTGGGATAAAACAATTAGAAGAGCAGTTGACAGTATTTTTGCAAACCACCCCGTGCTACTAGTACTACATGTGCCCCTTCTATTTTTTCAAACTGCAGTTCCGTGGTGATGATTGCGTTTATTAGAAAATTATTATATGTTTGCAAAAATATTTTGAAAGAAGTGAAATATATTAAAATGTAGTCGCCGTTGATATCCAAGTCACACCTTGGGCCACCGTATGTGGCAGAGCAAACGAACCACATCGGTTTTCCATGTAGCCGGCTTTGCAATCGCAGGTGAAGTTGATGAAAAAAAGAAGT